>NW_006921726.1:6590449-6599479 GCF_000298275.1 Orycteropus afer afer
CTCTCGCTCAGTAAGTGAAGTCACAGGAGGTGTGGGTATAGTTGTGTCTTATGAGGACTGTTGTCGTCTCCCACTCAGACACAAATTACAATGGAATAACCATCAAAAAACTAAAAGCCCATGGCTAAAAACACCCCATGTAATCACACAGGAACAGTAACCAAAAAAAGTAGTCTCTATTTTCATTCTTTTGGAGAAGTCTTTGATGTGCATAAGAATTTAATTTTTTAGAAAGTCCCACTCATCTAGTTTATTTCCTGCTACTTGAGCATATTTTGGTTATGCTTTAAAGTCTATTTATGTCATTAACCAGGACTTCTAAGTTTGCCCTTATTTTTTCTTTGATGCTCTTTAGAGTTGTAGGCTTTACATTTAGGTCCTTGATCCATCTTGAGTTCATTTTTTTATATGGTGTGGGGTATGAATCTTGTTTCATTTTTCTGCAAATGGATATCCAGTTTTGCCAGCACTGTTTGTTAAAGTAACAGTCTTTTTCCCATTTCATATATTTCAGCTCTTTGTTAAAGATCAGCTGTACATAGCTGGGATGGGTCTACTTCTGGGCTAACAATTCTATTACATTGGTCTATGTGCCTGTCATTGTATTAATACCAGGCTGTTTTGACTAACATGGTTGTATAGTAGGTTTTGGATCACTAATCAACTTTTGTCTCTATGTATTTTCCTATTCAAGATATTTCATATAAGAGGGATCATACAGTATTTGTTCTTTTGTGAATGAATTATTTCACTCAGGTTGATGTTTTCAAGGTTCATGTATGTGGTAGCATGTACCAACACTTTACTTTTCTTTATAACTAAATGATATTTATATGTATATTTATGTAAACCCACTTCCTTGGAGTTGATTCAGACTTTTCATGACCCCATTGGGTTTCCAAAGTTATGAATTTTTATGGAAATAGATTGCCTCATCTTCCTCCCACAGAGCAGCTGGTGTTTCTGACCTTCTACTTAGCAACCAAATGTCTTACCCAGTATACCACCAGGGCTTCTTATGTATATATGTATGTGTGTGTGTGTGTGTACACACACACACACACACACACACACATATATATATATCCACTGAAAAGCTCTGGTGGCATAGTGCCTAAGGCACTTGACTACTAACCAGAAGGCTGGTGGTTCAAACCTACCAGCCACTCCTAAGAAGGAAGATTAGGCAATCTACTTCCCTAGTGATACTACCTCGCAAACCCAAGGAGGGGTCACTATGAGTTGGATCTGATTTGACAGCAATGAGTGAGATATACATCTTAGAAGGCAGACTGGGAAATTTACTTCCATAACCTCCATAGAGATATCACTTCAGAATCCCAAGGAGGGGTCACTATGAGTCAGAACTGACTTAATGTCAGTGAGTTTTTTTTTTTTTTTTTGTATGTAAGTACCAAACTCACTGGCATCAAGTAGATTGCAACTCATAGTGACCCCCATTCAATTTCCAAAGCTGTAAATCTTTACAGAAGCAGATTACCTCATTTTTCTTTTGTGGAGCAGCTAGTGGGTTCAAACCACTGAGTTTTTGGTTAGCAGCCGAATGCCTTAGCCATTACACCACGAGAGCGCCTTGTATGTATATATCCTTATATATTTCATGAAACTTTTTCTTTAAGCAACAAGATGATCCTCATTGAAAATATCTGAATATAACTGAAATGTAAATAGATGCAGACATAAAAGCCTAGTTGAGGAAGTGAGGTGGGAGACAACCTTTTTTCTCCAAGTATAAAAATCCTAAGTGATCCCTAGTATCTCTATAGTCTCACTGTGCTTCAGAATCACCTACACAGACTCAAAATCAGAAGTCCCAGAATTTGGATTTCAGGCATTTCTAGTGACTCTAATGTAGGATTTAAATATTTCAGAAATTACAAAAAAAAAAAAAAAAAACAGGTGATCTAAATGAGTCAGTTCAAGACGACATTTAGAGAAATACTTTCTCACGGTTTTGAAAAATTACAGAAAAATACTACTTCAGAGGATGGCTGGTTGAGAAATATATGATACTTGTCTGTTATGAGACAGATGTATTGCCATTGCTTTGAGCTGGTTCTGACTTATAGCGACCCCATAGGACAGGAGAACTTCCCTATAGAATTTCCAAGGGTGTAATCTTTACGGGAGAAGACTGCCACATCTTTCTCCCATGGAGCAACTGGTGGGTTTGAGCCACTCACTTTTCAGTTTGCACGCAAGTGATTAACCACTGTGCCACCAGAGCTCCGATGAATCAATTTAAAAGGCAAAACAAAACAAAACAAAAACACACTGCAATCGAGTCAGTCCCAACTCATAACGGCCCCTCCTTGGGTTTCCCAGGTGGTATCACTACAGGAGTAGTTTGCCCCATCTTCCTTCCCAGGAGTGGCTGATGGGTTTGAACCACCAGCCTTCTGGTTAGCAGTCAAATGCCTTGCACAGTAGAAAGATAGAAATAACTGCTTTCTTATCAAGACATGTCTTAAGCAACTAAAAAGAGAGGATGACATATCTCTTGGGTCTATCACAATATCTGACATATAAATATGTCATATATATATAATGTGTTTGTGTGTGTGTATAAATGACTGACTGAATAAATGAATGTCTTTTGCTTGGAAGACAGTGCAGGACCAGACAATGTTTCCTTCTGTTATACATAAAAGTCTCCATGAGTAGGCAACCCCTGGCTACCAACAACAACAAAAATAGAAACAGAAAATAAATTGGTGGTTGCTTAGGACTGGGGAGGATTTGTGAGGAGGGATAGGAAGGCTGAAAGCTAATGAGTATGGGGTTTTTCTTTTTCCTTTTTTGCCATCAGTTTTCCTTTATTCTTTTATTTATTTGTAGTTTGGGTGAAAGTTTACAGAAAAAAATAGTTTTCCATTCAACAATTTATACATATTTTGTTTTGTGTTATTGGTTGCAATCCCCTCAGTGTAACAGCATTCTCCCTTCCTCCTTGGATTCCTTATTTCCATTTGCCTTTCTTTCTTGTCCCTTCCTGTATTCTGAGCTTTGTCTTTGGACAAATGCTGCCCTTTTGTTCTTGTATGATTGATTATACTGAGGAGTATATTCCTCTCTGGTTTTATTATTCACTTTATAGGTTTGTTTATTGTTTGAGTGAATGTTGATCCCTGGGGGTGTGTTCACTTGCAGGGTTGAAAAATGTCTAAGGGCTATAGTCTCAGGGGTTCCACCTGTCTTATGTGTTTCTTTTTGAGGTGATAAAAATGCTCTAAAATTGATTGTGATGATGGTTGCATCTTTCTGGGAATACAGCAAAAACCATTGGGTTGTATAGTTTAAATGATCGAATTTTATGTACGTAAGTTATCTCTTAATAAAGGTGCTTAAAAAAAGGGCAGAATTTAAGGGCCGCTGTACTAAGCATTAAGGAACCCTAATGGCACAGTGGTTAAAGTGTTTGTCTGCTAACTATAAGGTTAGCAGTTTGAACCCACCAGCCTCTCCACAGGAGAGATGTAGCAATTTGCTTCCATAAAGATTTACAATCTTGGAAACCCTATGGGACAATTCTACCCTGTCCTGTAGGGTTGCTATTAGTCAGAATCTACTCCATGCAGTGGGTTTTTGTTTTGTGCTACATGGTCCAGGAACATAGACATCTGTCCCAATCAAAGAGCCTAGTTAGTTGTATGTGTGTGTGTGTGTGTGTGGGGGGGTAACACCCTTCTTGAAGTAGGTTTCTTCTTTGAAGTGGGTGGCGGGGAGGGACACCAGGTAAGTAACCAGAGGAAATTAGAGGTAATTTTGTCTGGGAGCCTGGAATCAAGGGCTGCTGCAAGTTCTTCATAAAGGTGAGCATGGAAATTCTTCTCACCATTGTTACAGGACTCCGTGATATAAAGGAGACTAAGTTTGATCTATTAATAATGTTTTCCAGTAATATATCAAACAGTGTTTCACTGATATTCATAAGGTTTCCATTGTCCAATTCTTTGGGAAGTGGATGGCCCCTTCCTTATTCTGAGTCTGTTTTAGTCTGGAAGCTCTGTTGAAACCTGTTCACCATGGATGACCCTGCTGGTATTTGAAATACCGGTGGCATAGCCTCCAGCTTCACAGCAACATGCAAGTCACCACAGTATGACAAACTGACAGATGAGTGGTGGATGCAAGCTTCCAGAATGTGAGCTGGACTCAGAAAAGGACATGGAATGAGGGATATCATTGCTGGTGTCAGATGGATCTTGCCTGAAAGCAAAGAATAACAGAGAGATGTTTACATGTCTTTTATTGACTGTGCAAAAGCATTCAACCATGTAGATCATGACAAATTACAGATAACATTGAGAAGAATGGGAATTCCAGAACACTTAAATGTGCTCATGAGGAACCTGTGCATAGACAAGGTGGCTGTCATTTGGACAGAACAAAGGGGTGCTGCATGGTTTAAAATGAGGAAGGGAGTGTTTCAGGGTTGTATACTTTCACCATACTTATTCAGTTTGTATGTTGAGTAAATAATATGAGAAACTGGCCTATATGAAGAAGAACATGGCCTCAGGATTGGAGGAACACTCATTAACAACTTGCAATATGCAGACGACACTATCTTGTTGTTGAAAGTGAAGATGACTTGAAGTACTTACTGATGAAGATTAAAGATTACAACCTTCAGTATGGATTATATGTCAACATAAAGAAAACGAAAATCTTCACAACTGGACCAGTAAGCAGCATCACGAATAATGGAAAAAACATTGAAGATGTCAAAGATTTCATATTATTGGTTCCACAATCAACACCAAAGGAAGCAGCAGTCAAGAAATGAGATGATGTACTGCACTGGGCAAATCTGCTGCAAAAGACCTCTTTAAACTGCGGAAGAGAAATGATGTCTCTTTGAAGACTAAACTTCAAGTGCCTATCCCAAGCCATGTTTTTTTTCTATCACCTCATATGCATTTGAAAGCTAGGCAGTGAATGAGGAAGCCCAAAGAAGAGTTGATGCATTTGAGTTATGGTATTGGTGAAGAATAATGAAAGTACCATGGATTGCCAGAAGAACTAACAAATCTGTCTAGGATGAAGTCCAGCTGGAATGCTCCTTGGAAGTGAGAACAGCCAGACTTCGTCTCATGTACTTTGGTCATATTGTCAGGGACCATTCCCTGGAGAAGTATATCATGTTGGTGAAACGGAGCATCAGTGAAAAAGGGGAAGGCCCTCAATAAGATGGATTGACACAGTGGTTGCAACAATGACTCAGGTACAGTGTGTATTGTGAGGATGGCACAGGACTGGGCAGTGTTTCGTTGTATTATACATGGGGTTGCTATGAGTCAGAGTTAACTCAATAGCACCTACCAACAGCAGTAAGCTTGATCTGGCCTCCCAGGAAGATGAAGGTCCCTGGTCGTAGACCCTGTCCTACTCTTCCCAGGGATTTGAATCACTGAAGTGGCTGGCTCAAGGTTTGAGCCTCAGATACTAATATTAACAGCATCCAAGTATCAGTGTGAAGAACATCTTATTTTGGAATAAATAGTTCATGATGTATCTACCATCACTGAAGGATGAGGAAATTAAATGCAAACCAATACGGGACCTATGAAGAGATTTTGTAACATAAAGGAAAAAGAGGCAGAAGAAAATATTATTTTAAAACATTAGTGCAATAAACAGAAGAAACTATTCAACAGGATGTGCTTTGAACTCTCAAAACTCAAGGAAGTTTGGACTGCAGTAAATGAGAGGAAAGATGAAATAATAATAATAAATTTGAGTTGAGAAGAGAACAGGTTGAGATCAAGCAGAACTTAAAAAGAAATTAGATAAGAAAAGAATTCCAGGGAAGTAAGTGGGCTCCAAAGGAATTTAAAAATTCATTTAAAGCAGAATTGATTCTACAGAAAATCAAATCAGGAATGCTGAAGACATATTTGAAAAGCTCTCCACTAATTCAAAGGAGACCAGAAAACTGTTTTATTCATGAAGTTGGTTGTTAGAAAAATATTAGTTCAAATATGGTGACATTAAAAAATAGGTTTTATTGATTCTCTTACTACAAATGAGTACATGTTCACTTGAAAATATAGAGAAATAAAATTCCACTCTACACTAACATTTTCTATAGAGTCATTTAGTATTTTCCTAGACATGCAACTAGATTGATTACAGGATCTTTCCATGCAAACTAGATAGATAGATAGATACATAGATAGATTGATTGATTCTGGTTCATAATGACTCCATATACTCTATAGGGTTTCTTTGGCTTTAATCTTTATGGCACTATATGTATATATGTATGAAACACAAGGAGGGGTTGCTATGAGTCAGGTCCAACTTGATGGCTCATAACAACAACAACAACATGTGTATATGTATACACACACACACACACACACAAACACTCAGATGCCTCTCTTTTATAAAATTTAATAATAGCTAGGGAACTCTGGTGGCGTAGTGCCTAAGGCATTTGACTGCAAACCAGAAGTCTGGCGATTCAAACCCACCAGCCACTCCTCAGAAGAAAGATTGGGCATCTACTTCCGTGGAGATGCTGCCTCAGAAATCAAGGAGGGGTCACTATGAGTTGGGACTGACTGGACGGCAGTGAGTTTGGTTTTCTTTAGCATAAAATAAAGCCAAGATGTATAGTTTCCAAGTCATGAGAGAGAAAGAAAACATGGTTCATATGGCAAAAGATTCATCTTAGTCCCTTGTCCTTCTTATCTCTAATTTGCTCTATGTCTAGAGCAAATCTGACAGAGCCTACTCATCTCAGTGTTCTCCAGGAAACATGCTCTTAACGAAAAGGGAATGAAACTTCCATTTCTAGCCTCCATTGAGAAAGTTGCCTGAGAGTTGGAATATGTGGTTATCCCAATAATCCAATACAGGCTGATTTATTTCCCTCTCATAACAAGGGTAGAATTGGATTTAGGGATACAAGGAATGGGGAATGGGGGGCCACTGGAAGAGCTGTGGAATCTCCTGGCAAACACTAATTGCTACAAGAGCAATGTCTACTGAATTTTGCACTCAGGCTACAACATCCTATCTTATCAGCTTCTTTCAATTGTTCCTTCCCCTACTTTTTCATAAATTCAAATTTCTCCATATTTATTTTTCCATTTTACCTTGATATCTACATTTTCAAGCTTAGGTTCTGTGATCTATCACCTCACTTGTCTTTTATTAACATGCTGTCTTTTCTTATTGAACAGCAATCCCAACAACAAGCAACCCTGGATCAATCCATCTGTGTACCTATTTTCCTATGCTTGATGCCACCAGAGTTGTGTGTTCTCCTTAAATAGCCTCTCAACACTGCCAGAAAATTCTTCTAAATTTCCAAAGTTAGCTATCTACCAAAACCTACTGAGTCTATTTCAAAATTTCTCTGTTTTCTAATGCCTTTCGTTGTTGCTAGGTGCTGTCGAGTTGTCTCTGACTCATGGCCACCCTATGTACAACAGAACAAAACACTGCTCAGCCCTGCACCAGCCTCAAGATCCCTGCTGTGCCTGAGCCCATCATTGCAGCCACTGTGTCAATCCATCTCATTGAGGGTCTTACCTTTGACTTTACCAAGCATAATATTTTTCTCCAGGGACTGGTTCCTTCTGAAAACATGACCAAAGTAGATGAGATGACATCTAGCCAGTCTTGCTTCCAAGGAGCATTTCAGCTGCATTTCTTCCAGGGCATATTTGTTAGTTCTTTTAGCAGTCCACGGTACTTTCAGTATTCTTTGCCAACAGCACAACTCAAAAGCATCAACTCTTCTTCGGTCTTCCTTATTCACTGTCCAGCTTTCATATGCATATGAGGTGATTGAAAATACCATGTCTTGGGTCAGGCACACCTTACTTAGTCTTCAAGGAGATATCTTTGCTCTTCAGCACCTGAAAGAGGTCCTTTGCAGCAGATTTGCCCAATGCAATACATCGTCTGAAGTCTTGACTGCTGCTTCCACTGGTGTTGAGTGTAGAACCAAGTAATATGAAGTCTTTGACAACTTTAATTTTTTCTCCATTTATTGTTATGCTGCTTATTTGTCCAGTTATGAGGATTTTTGTTTTCTTTATATTGAGGTGTAATACATGTTGCCCATTTTCTAACTTATTCTCAGCAGAAGACACTGCCATATGCTTCCTAGAGGGATTAGAAGCCATAAAGTTCCATGACTTCCTTCTATCAAGTGTAGGATAGCACCTTCACTCACAGGCATCCTATCCTCCTGCCTTACTGTAGTACAAGAAGAGGCATCCTTCCCCATATATGAGTCTTACCCACTGCCATGGAGTTGGACCCAACTCATAGTGACCCCTTCTTGGTTTTTTGAAGCAGTACTACTACAGAAGTAGATTGCCCAACCTTCCTTCTGAGGAGTGGCTGGTGGGTTTGAACCTCCAGTCTTCAGGTTAATGGTCAAGTGCCTTAGGCACTATGCTACCAGAGTTCCATATGAATACTACACGTTCCCATATATAAATATCTGTGCCTTAGGTTATGTTTGCTTCTGTGTTTCCCACCCTATGATTTACTGGTTGTTTCTTGTCAACATTTAAAAATGTTTGAGGCTTTCACATCTTTTTTTTTTTCCCCTAAAAGAAAACAAACCCTTTCTAACCCATACATTCTTGCTTTGTCCCTTCTCTCTTCTTGACCTCTACACCAAAAGTCTTTTAAAGATTATCAGTAATTGTTATCTTTAGTTTCACACTTTTTTCTCACTCCTCAAAACACTGAAATCTGACTTTTCCCCATCACTCCCTGAAACTGTTCTTGCAAGGGTTATCCACAACCTACTTGTAGTTAATGCTGAGAGACACTCCTAAGTCCTTAGGCAAGAATTCACCTCTCAGCAATATTTGGCACTATGGACAAGGATCTCCGTTTTGAAACAATTTTATCTTGCCTTCTGTGACACTGCACTTTCCTGCCTTCCCCCTGCCCCCCTATTTATCAGATTGCTTCTTCTTCTTCTTTTTTAAATTTTCTTTTCTTTCCTGCCTAATTCTTTTTTTTTTTTTTTTT
>NW_006921726.1:6608145-6609255 GCF_000298275.1 Orycteropus afer afer
ATCTTCTGTGTCTGTGTTAATTGGTTTCCCTTTTCTTTGTTGAAGAGGGTCTGTGCAATCCTTCTGCCTAGTCCGCCATCTTGCCCCGCCTCTCCTGCCTAATTCTTAAGTGTTGGTGTTCTTAAAATCCTCTTCCCTTCTCACTCAACACATTTTCTCCTACAGGATATTCAACAGCAAGTTTCACTGATAACTATCTTTCATCAATTCAACAAATATTGAAATAGAGAAAAAAAAAATAGGAGAAAGGATAAATTACTTAAAAACTAGATCTTTGAAAAGACCAACAAAATGAATCAACATTTGCCACCCTGACTAAAGAAAAAAAGTGAGTATAAAAGTATTAGAAATTAGAAAGATTATTTGTAATTTTTAAAGAAATATTAGAAATAAGAAGATATAATTACAGATATGGAATAAAGTAAAGGGTTCAAAAATCTATATCCAATTCTATGGTGGTACAGTTTTGAAAAACCTAAAGAATAGATGTTTTCTAAAAACAGAATTCACAAAATTTTACCTAAGACTTGGAAAATATGAGTAGACTGATTTCCAATAAGTGAGGCTGGAAAAGTGCTTAAAAATCACCATTTAAAAAGGCATTGGGATCAGAATTTATCACACCTGAGTTCCATCTAACTTATAAGGAAGAAGTAATCACAACATAAATTGAGTAACTCTGGATCATAAAAAATGGTAGAAATCACTTCCATCAATGTGTGTGGTCACAATAAAAACATTATGAAAACCTGGAAAAAAAAAGCATAAGAATGAATACATTACCTCAACTACACTAATGAGTTTGGAAGCAAAAATATTAAATAAATATCCAGAATTAGGACCCTGCAATGGATTAAAAGAGTGATCAAGTATTTTTGAGAATCCATATTAAGAAATCTAGCAATATAATATGTTAAATAAATTAATTAAAAGAGAAAATAACATGGGATATATCAGTAGATGCAAAAAAGACTTTTAGTAACCATTTCAAATGAAAGTAAAAGGGAAATATGAATAGAAGAAAGTGACATGAACATAATAAATACAATACAGACTATTTCTCCACAATCAGTAGCAAGTATTATGAACAAAGTAAGAAAAAAAAAAAAA
>NW_006921726.1:6609615-6610626 GCF_000298275.1 Orycteropus afer afer
GAGACAGAGCTGAGGTCTGGCAGCGATCCTGAGTGATTCTGATGGCACAGACAGCTTGGAGATTCCCGAGTGGTGGTAGAACCTAAGAATTAACCTAAAAATCAGCCCTGCTAGCCAGGGACTGCACAGAGGACTGCTGTGGTGGCTGGAAAATAAACAGAGAAGGTGAAGAGAAAGGCGGGTTGAGCTATGGACTTTTGCCAGTCTGGAGGATGCCACCATTTTGAAGGTTTAAAAGTGGATTGACTATTTTGGATATTTAAAGAGACAGCACTCTCACAGATTCCTGAGGCTTAAGAACACGTTCTGCTTTCCAGCAACCCCAAGGACACTCCGGACCTGCAAGACTGTAAAGTTTTCTGATGGTTATTCAATTATAATTTGTGTCTAACTGAGTGGGAGACAACAAAAGTCCCCATAAGACACAACTACATCCACACCTCCTGCAACTTCACTTACTGAGCGAGAGCCACTACATCCTTCTCCGCCAACAGGAAAATGATAAAAAGCCACCAAGAAGAGCCTGAGTCACCCTTAGCTGCTCTTCACAAACAGTTAACAGAGACCTAAATACAACAATGCCACAATGCCTCAGAGACAACAGACCATCACAGTCAACACAAAGAAGCAGGATAAAGTGTTAGAAAAAAGGGAGCAGGATACAGACCCAGAACACATGTCTGAGGAAGAAGCAGCATTGGAACTCTCTGATAAGGAATTCAAAACAATTATCTTTAGGTATCTTCAAAGGATTGAGAGACAGATCAAAGAAATCACAGAAAAAAATCCTAGAAGAATTTTGGAAGAAAATACAAGAACAAAATGACAAAATAAATGAAAAATTAGAAATGATTCTAAATGTACAGATAGAATTCCAGAATATTAATACTAAAGTGTCAAAAATAGATAAAACATTGGAAGGGCAAAGGAGTAGAATTGATGTGATGGAAGAGAGAATTAATGAGATGGAAGAAAAATACCTGAATACTGCTTCAGAAAAGGATCAATCAG
>NW_006921726.1:6610726-6611277 GCF_000298275.1 Orycteropus afer afer
ACCTACAAAGGACAGCCAGTAAGAATAAGCTCTGATTTCTCAGCAGAAACCATGCAAGTGAGAAAGCAATGGGATGGTATATATAAAACACTGCAAGAGAAAAATTTTCAACCAAGAATTATATACCCGGAAAAATTTTCCCTCAAATATGATGGTGAAATTAGGAGATTTCCAGATAAGCAGAAACTAAGGGAATTTGTTAAAACCAGACCAACCTTACAAAAAATGCTAATGAGAGTCCTTTGAACAGAGAACCAAAAATAGCAAATAACTACTGAACATTAATACACAAGATGACATGACCCAGAAACCACAGCTATGGACATATCCAAAGTAAAATGAGCTCACAAGATTGTAAACAGGGAACCAGAGACATCACTTGGCAAGTGAGGACAACTACAAACAGAAAGAGGGAAAAGATTGTGTAGTTACAGAACTTCTAAATGGTGAGGAAGTTAAGAGAGTTGTAAGATAGAATGGACTGTTCTAAACTCGGGGAAAAAATTATAAATCATAGGGTAACCTTAAGGAAAAATGATAAGCCCTCACAT
>NW_006921726.1:6611917-6612795 GCF_000298275.1 Orycteropus afer afer
AAAGAGATTGCTGAAAAAGAAATAAGGAAATCAATATCATTTACAATAGCTACCAAAAAAAAAACAAAAAAACAAACAAACCAAAAAAAAAAAAAAACACTTGGGAATAAATCTTACCAGGGACACAAAAGATCCATACAAAGAAAACTATAAAAAACTACTTCAAGAAAATGTAAGAGAAATACATAAATGGAAGAAGATCCCATGCTCATTGATAGGAAGGTTGAACATTGTGAAAATGTCAGGTCTACCCAAAGCAATCTATTCAGTGCAATCCAGATCCCATCAACATTCTTTAGGGATAGGGAAAAACCAATCACTAACTTTTTATGGAAAAGAAACAGACCTCGGATAAGCAAAGCACTACTGAAGAAGAAAAACAAAGTAGGAGGTCTCATATTGTTGGATCTCAAAACCTACTATACAGCCACAGTAGTCAAAACAGCCTGGTATTGGTTTAATGACAGATACATAGACCAATGGAATAGAATTGAGAACCCAGATAAAGATCCATCGACCTATGGTCAGCTGATCTTTGACAAAGGGTGAAAAATGCATTAAATGAGAAAGAGAATGTTTGTTTAATAAATGGTGCTGGCAAAACTGGAGATCCATTTGCAGAAAAATGAAACAAGATCTGTACCTCACACCACACACAAAAACAAACTCCAGATGGATCAAACACTTAAATGTGAAACCTAAAACTATACAGTTCCTCAAAGAAAATCTAGGGGAAAATTTAAGGGCCCTAATATATGTCAAAACAGACTATCAAGCATAATTCAAAATGCACAAACAGCAGAAGAGCAACCAGATGATTGGACCTTCTAAAAATTAAAATTTTATGTGCTTCCAAAGGCTTCTCCAAGAGTCAAAAG
>NW_006921726.1:6617840-6622316 GCF_000298275.1 Orycteropus afer afer
TGAACCTGTGGGCTTGGGACCATAGTCACAGGGGACATCAAGCTCAATTGGCATAACATACTATACAAAACATTGTTCCACCTCCTACTTTAGCAAGTAGCAATTGCGATATTAAAAGCTAGTAAGCTGCCATCTAGATACATCAATGGGTGTCTCCTCATCCAGAGCAAAGAAGAATGAAGAAAACCAAAATTCATGGAAACAATTAGTCCTAGCAACTGGTCCACCATCCGATCTGCAGTCTATATGACTATGAGACCAGAAGAACTAGATGGTGCCCAGCTGCCACTGTCATCCACTTGGAAGGGCATCTATGTAGGAGATCCTTGATCAAGACGGAGAACAATGTGGAACAAAACTCAAAATCATTTGGGAAAAAAAAAGGGGAGGGGGACCAGGTTTTCTGGTCTGATAGAGCCTGGTAAAACCACTGTGACTATGGCCCGTAGCTACCCTTCAGATCTGAAATTGAACCCACACCTGTGGCTTCCAGCGAAACAAGAGACAGACATATGAGTTGAACATTTACCTCAAGTAGATACACTTCTTGGAGAGAACAATCATGGGAGAAAGGAGGGCTGCTTATGCACAGGGAGATAGCTCATGGGGCAGGAGTGCATGGAAGAAAGGACACAGGGAAGAGATAACTATGGGGAAGAAGTGGGAGGGGTGCTGTTGCATTGTGGTAAACTGTGGGCAATGTCATGAGACAAAGTATATGTGAACCGCTGTATGAAAAGTGAATTTGCTCTGTAAACCTTCACTGCCCCCCCCCAAAAAAAGAAAGAATATTTGGAAAGTTGGTAATTCATTTTTTTTTTTCTGAGTCATATTCCATTATGTGGACACATACCATTTTTTTAAATTTATTGTATTGATGAATATTGACATTGTTTCTAGTATTTTGCTATTGTACATAAAGCTACTATGAACATTGTATACAAATATTTGTATATATATACTTTTATTTTTCTTATGTACTTAGAAGTGAAATATGTATTTTGAAAAATACATAGTATGTTATTCCGTTTGTGAAAAATTCTAGAAAAACAAACTATAGTGACAAAAGCAGGTAAGTGGTTGCCTGGGAGAGATGGATGGATGAACTACAAAGAGGTATAAAGAGTCTTTTGGCGATGGTGAAAATGTTCTGTATCTTTATTGCGGCAGTAGTTTCATGGAACTATTGAAAACTATTGTGGCAGTAGTTAAAACTCATGAAATCATAAATCTTAAGTGAATACAGTTACTGTACATAAATTATACCTTAATAAAACTGATAAAAACCCATATTCAGTGTTTCATTATAACTATGTATATATTGTTCGTTTTTAGGCTGAATAATTTGCTATGATTATATTTCCTTTTCTGAACAATTTTTTAATATATATTAATAATTGCCTTTTACATTTATTATGTTTTACATGAACCTATGATTTTTTTCCCACATTTTCAAAAGTTCTTTGCAATGTTTTTCAGCATACCTTTTCACATTAAAAACCAAAAGAAAACTGTTGAATAAAATGCCTCTTTTCTTTCTTCTTAGGATATTCCTGCTGGAGACATTCCTCATGCCCCAAATGGATCAGAGATTCTTTAGTCATTTGCCCAAATGTTCTTCTGCAACTTTATTTCATAAATATCTTGGGACTTGTCTTCATCTTCTCTCCAATAATGGATACTTTTGCCCTAGGTCCTGTATTTTTCTCCTTTTTGGTAGAGAAATCTTCTACTAGTTTGCTTAGAGATGTTGCAAGAGAAAATGCCATGAACAAGGAATCTTTGGGTGATGCAAATTGTTAACTCCCTTGGCTGCTAGCTGTAAGAGGTTCAAGTCCAACCAGAGGTGACTTAGAAGAAAGGTCTGGTGATCTATATCTGAAAAATTAACCATTAAAGACACTAAGCACAAATCAACTCTGACACAATAGGGTTGCCAGGAGTCAGAATTAACTCAGCGACAACTGGTTTTGGCTGTAAACAAAGTACATAGACAAGTGTAAGCTCTGGAAAAACAAAATTACTTGCAATGTAGCTGACAAAGCATTGACCAAACCAAACCAAACACACTGCCCTTGAGTCGTATCCAACTCATAGTGACCCCTCGTTGGGTTTCCGAAGTGGTATCACTATGGAAGTAGATTGCCCAACCTTCTGTCTGACAAAGGATTGAAATCTAAAAATTCCGATACTCCCAAAAATCAGCCAATGAAAACCTTATGGATCACGTTGGTCCTATTAGTAACGGATGGTGGGGATGGTGCAGGACTGGGCAGCACTTTGTTCCATTGTGGGTGGAGCCACCATGAGTCTCAAGATGACTTCATGGCAGCTGATAACTACAACACAGAGATAGGGAAACTCTTGTATGTTGCCACTGGAATTGTGAATTATTCCAGCCTTTTTTCTTGAAAGCTATCTGACAGCATCCATTAAAGTAAAAATTAATTGAACATATTCTTTGACTCATCAATACTCTTGCTGTGAATCTATCCTATTGAAATAAAAACACTCATAAGTAAGCATATCTGTTTAAAGATTTTTATTGCAGCCCCATTCATACTTGCAAAAAATGAGACATAAAGTGTGAATGCCATTAATAGGGAAATGGATGAATAAATTGTGGACCATCTACCCAGTGAACCTTATGTAGTTATTAAAAAGAATGAATTAAAATTATACAAATGATTTTGGCAGGGTTTTTATGAGAAATCCTTCAGTGAGTAAACAAGGTATTTAGAGAATCACATTTTAATAAAACAATAAATGACAAAACCCTATTCATGTTTATATTTGTATATCTGCATATCCATTACAATGTAATTATGAAAACATGGATAAAGATATAAAATATATATTCTAAGTTGTTAATATGGACTGTTGTGGGGTGTGTTGATGAAGATGTGAATGGACATGGGAAGGAATGTGAAGGAAGTAAGCAAAAATGACTGCATTACACCTTCCATTATGGATGATACAATTCTATTTATGTAAGAGTGTTCATCTTGCACAAATATAGAAAACATTTTTTAACAAGATCTTTGCAAAAAATGGATTAGCTTTGTATCTACTAACTCATAGATACAAACTTGTAGATACCAACTTTGTATCTAGCAACTTGTATCTACCATGATAAAATGAAAATAAGTCAATAAAGAAATCAATCAGGAAACCAATTAGGAAAAGTGTAACATCTTGGTCAAATAATGTCGAAGCACATATATAGCAATTCAATGAAAGATAAATTCAAATCACCAATTATCACATGAAAAATGTTCAACTTGATTAGTACTCAAAGAAATACAAATACTATGAAATTTTTAATGATAATTCTTTTATTGTCATAAAAATATATGTAACAAAATATTTGCCAATTCAACAATTTTTACACATACAAACTACGAGATTTTTGTTACATGTTAATTTTTGAAAGATTACTAAAATTGGTAAAACTTTGAAATACTGGACAATACCCTTAATGTATGTCCAGAGAGAATGAAAATTAAAACAATATTTCCAGGGAAAATTTCAGTAAAATTCTTCAAACAATTTGTTGAAGTTGAAATACTGTTGAAGTTGATACCTTTTTCAAACTTTATCTTACCCAAGGCACTACATAAATGGGGAGAGATTTTTGATGTGAAAGAATAGCCATACATAGGTGTTGGTAAATGAATGAATAACAATCTCAGTATTATTTATAGTAAGGAAATACTTGAAATTGCCTAGATTTCTAACAGAAGGAATTAGTTAAAAAAAATATTCCATACCTATATAAAATATGCATTGCTATAGAAATAGGTTCACAATGTGCTATCATGGGAAAATGCAGGTAAAACAGTAGCTTTAAAATTTTGTTGGTATTTGAGTAAAATATTATACATTTATATCTAGGAAAAATGTGAGACAAAAACACAAAATATTAAATGTAAATTTGGGAGGGATGCTGGGATTATAGATAATGCTTTTACCTTTGTACCTTTCTGTAGTTTCCAAGTGTTCTATGTTGAGCATGTACAGTTTTTTTAATTACAATGAAAAAAGATGTTGTAAAAATGTTAAAAGGCTATAAAGATTACCATCTTCTGGAAATGCACTAGGAAAAGAGATGAAGTAGGTAGGAGTTATGTGTCCTTTTTTAGGCAGTGAGCAACCAGCAGGCTATGTCACTCTTTCAACATCAGTTTGGTATATGAACCTTAACCTTTTGCTTTCAAAGCTGGAGATACAATCAAATGTAGGTCATTAGTTAATTGCTTTGAGGTTATTTCCTAAGTCCCTAGAGGGCCTTTGTAAATGATTAGTAATATCATTATTACTTATACAATTGTGGGCCAGGCCATTATTGCTTTATCAGCACTGACTCAGGGTTTTTTTTTTTTTTTTTTTTTTAATTAGGATTTGGGTGAAGATTTACAGAGTAAATTCACTTTTCTTACAGCAGTTCACATATACTTTGTCTCATGTCATTGACCA
>NW_006921726.1:6631226-6633423 GCF_000298275.1 Orycteropus afer afer
CCATCTTGCCCCGCCTCCCCCTGACTCAGGGTTTTAAAGGCAAATGGCTCTCAAGCTGATGTTTCCTAACCTCAAGATTTCCACAATGGTGGTAAACTCTCAACTAAGTTTTTATAAAAAGTTTAATAAGAAATTATGAGTTTATCTTTACAACACTGTACAGGCTGACCAAGTCTTATTTTAATTGCTCCCTCTCCCTTAATGGAATTATACCAATCTTCATTGGTACATTGTGATGAATTGATAGAAAGATTTTTGATCAATGTATAAGTTGAGAAAGCCGATCCATTACTAAATTAATACAACTTGTGTTTTAGAAAAGTTTTTCAAACATGAAATCATTTCTTTCCCCTCTGGCTCAAAGATTATAATGTAGTTATGTCTAATATGAAGGTTCAGCCATACTGCTGAAAGTTTTATTTCAAATTTGCTTACAGATATGAGAGGTCCCAGATGGTGTAAATGGTTAATGCATTCAGGTGCTAATGGAAAGGTTGGAGGTTCAAATCTACTCAGAGGTGCCTCAGACGAAAGGCTTGGAGACTTAAAAAAACTCAGTCACTGAAACCCTGTGGAGCACAGTTCTACTTTGACATGCATGAGCTTGCCATGAGTTGGAATCAATGGAACTGCAACTTACTTCTTTTTTTCAGACATGAGCTCCAGCAATAACTTGTTATGATATTCTTCAAGGAGAAGATACCATAAAGAAGATCTCTTCTCACTTAGAAACCATTCTGCATTTTCCAAATGGGGAAACTGAGACATAGAAAAACTGGCACAAGTTAATGATTACTGGAGGAAAAAGCTACTACCAGAACCTATGCTTACTGTTTCTAAGTTTTCACTTTAGAACTTTAGGGTTATTTCCAAGAGTTTGTGCATGGAGGAGGCATGCTGAAAATCAGAGAAAGAGAGATTTTTTGAAACGACCTTATTTTGTTTAATTATTTCAACACTTCTATGAATAAAAAAAACCCATTGCTCTTGAGCCGATTCTGACTCATAGCAACCCTGTAGGTCAGAGTAGAACTTCCACATAGGGTTTCCAAGCTTGTATTTTACAGAATTAGACTGTCACATATTTCTCTGTTGGTGGGTTCCAATGACTGGCCTTTTGGTAAGGTGCTAAATTCTTAACCACCGTGGCACCAGGGCTCCTTCTCTTCTATGAGTAGTTGCTGTAATCAGTCCCTTTTTTTAAATAGAAAAAATGGTGAGGCATGGAGAAGTTAAGCAACTTGCTTCAAATCACACAGATAGACCTAAGTCAAAATTTGAACTTCAGCAGTCTGAATCCAGAGCCCTGCCTTAATGCCTGCAAAGTAACATTCTTATCGTTGAGATTTTTAGTGTTGGATTACCCAGTGATCAAGGTAAGCATGTTCTTTCTTGTGCTTACTTATTAATCTGTAGAGAACAATTTCCCGTTTTTTCAAAGATTCTGCTTCTAGGTATGGCTGGCATGTGTCTCTTTCTACCAATCCCACAGCACCCAGAATCAGAGCTTCTTTTCAAATTTACAATCCCTGACAGGGACAGAGGACTCGGTAACCAAGGTAAGCATGAGCATATTTGTGCTTACTTACTAATCTGTAGCAAACAGATTTGAAAGGGAAGAGTCAACATAAAGCACTGTGAAAAGAATGCTTCAATAAAATTACTTATTCTGGCAAATGGCCCAGAGAGGAGATGGGAAAGCCATTTAATTTTACTTCCATGACTGACATATATCTTAAAACTGAGTTTCTTGCTGGAAGATTTAAAAATTTTTAATTGTAAAACCCAAGAAACTTAAAGCAAAACAGCTGAGAATTCTGGTCATTGTTGATCATCAGGGATATTATTTTTTAAAGAAATATTTTTAGCCAAATTAACACATGAATTAAATTCATAATTTCTCATTCTAGCTGACTGGTGCTTTAAGAAAACATTAAGTCTGCTCTTCGTCTATTCTGCATATGGTCATAACAAAGAGAGCAATAAGGTTTACAGTGATATTTCCTTTACTCTTTTCTAAGTGTTCCTGAGTTATGTGAATGTGCTGTAATGCTGCAGCTGTGGGAAACTTCACATTGGAAATATAATTTTCACAGTTCAAACATGTTCAGATGGAAGCATGATTTAAATCTTGCGCTCCCAAGCAAGACTTTCAATAACTTAAAACAAAACCAATCAACTAACCACATAAAAAAAA
>NW_006921726.1:6635033-6636135 GCF_000298275.1 Orycteropus afer afer
ACCTCTCTATGTCTTTCTCATCCTCAATGTTGCCATACTGGTCACTCACATTTGGTACATTGCCCTTCTCTACACCCAAATCAATATTTATCTCTATCTATCTAACAGCATTCTCTGCCCTCCCCTCCCACCACTGGTAACCAACAACCTTAACTTTTACAATAACAGACTAATACAATATTTATCCTTTTGTGTTTGACTGATTTCACTCAGCATAATGTCCTCCAAGTTCATCCACATTATGCGGAGCTCTGGTAGCATAGTGGCTAAAGCACTTGACTGTTAACCAGAAGGCTGGCAGTTCATACCCACTAGCCACTCCTCGGAAGGAAGGTTGGGCAATCCTACTTCCGTAGTGATAACTGCCTCGGAAACCCAAGGAAGGGTCTCTGTGAGTCGGGGCCGACTCGATGGCACATAACAACAACAACAACAACAACATCCTTTTTGGGGTTCTTTGGACTTCCTGAATGGATATATTCTCATCTCTCATCATATCAGGTAAGTTCTCCTTCAACAAATCTTGGACAATTTTCTCAGTGGTTTTATTTTTCTCTTCCTGTTCTGGAATTCCAATGACATGTAAGTTATTCCTTTTGGTGCTATCCCACATGAACCTTAGGTTTTCTTCAGTTTATTTTGACTTTTTTTCTGATTGATCCCTTTCCAAAGAAGTATTCAGGTATTTTTCTTCAGTCTCATTAATTCTGTCTTCCATTGCATCAATTCTAGTCCTTTGCCCTTCCAATGTGTTATCTATTTCTGAAAATTTAATATTAATCTTTTAGATTTCTATCTGTAGATTTAGAATCATTTCTAATTTTTCATTTATTTTGTCATTTTTTTCTTTATTTTCTTCCAAAATTCTAGTTTTTCTTGTGTGTGTGTTTTCTTTGGTCTGTCTCTCAGTCATTTGAAAATACCTAAATATAATTTTTTTGAATTCCTTATCAGAGAGTTGCAATGCTGCTTCTTTCTCAGGGCTTTGTTCTGGATTTGTATCCTGCTCCCTTGTTTCTACCACTTTATCCTGCTTCTTTGTGTGGACTGTGATGGTCTGTTGTCTCTAAGACATCGTGGTATTGTTGTATTTAGATCTCTG
>NW_006921726.1:6636879-6638571 GCF_000298275.1 Orycteropus afer afer
GTGTTCTTAAGCCCCTGGAATCTGGTAGAGTGCTGTCTCTTTACATATCCAAAATAATCTAGCTGCTTGTAAACATTTAAAATGGGCACACCATCCAGACAGCCAAAAGTCCATAGCTCACCCTGCCTTTCTCTTCACCTTCTCCATTTATTCCTCAGCCATCAGAGTAGTCCTCCGTGCAGTCCCTGGCTAGCAGGCTGATTTTCAGGTTAATTCTTAGGTGCTGCCACCACTTGGCACTCTCCAAGCTGTCTGTGCCCTCAGTATCGCTCAGGGTTGCTGCCAGACTTCAGCTCCTTCTGTCTCCTTTTTTGGTATTTTCATGAAAATTCTGCTAGTTGGGGTTTAGTCCACTTCTATATCCTTCCCTTCAAGGCTCAGGCATCCAGGATTATCTTCTGTGTCTGTGTTAATTGGTTTCCCTTTTCTTTGTTGAAGAGGGTCTGTGCAGTCTTTCTGCCTAGTCTGCCATTTTACCAGAATTCCTTTTCTCATTTTTTAATGACATCTTGCTTTCTTCATAGATGATGTTCATGATGTTATTCCACAATTCTTCTGGTTTTTTGGTCATTGGTGTTCAATGCATCAAATCTGTTCTTTAGATGGTCTATAAATTCAGGAGGGATATATTTAAGGTTATATTATGGCTCCAATGGACTTGTTTTAATTGTTTTCAGCTTCAAGTTGAACTTGCATATGAGCAGTTGATGGTCTGTTCTACAATCAGCTCCTGGCCTTGTTTTGGCTGAAGATATTGAGCTTTTCCATCACCTCTTGCCACAGATGTAGTCAATCTGATTCCTGTGCATTCCATCTGGTGAAGTCCACATGTATAGCTACTGTTTGTGTTGTTGACAAAAGGTATTTGCAATGAATAAGTCATTGGTCTTGCAAAGTTTTATCATGCTATATCCAGCATTATTTCTGTCACTAACAGCTAATTTTCCTATTACTGGTGATTTTTGTTTCTAACTTTTGCATACCAGTCACCAGTGATAATCAACACATCTTGATTGCATGTTCAGTCAACTTTAGACTGCAGAAGTTGATAAACATTTTTAATTTCCTCCTCTTTGGCTCTGGTGGTTGGTGCATAAATTTGAATAATAGTCATATTAATAGGTCTTCTTTGTAGGCATATGGGTATTATCCTATCATTGACAACATTGTACTTCAGGACAGATCTTGAAACATCCTTTGTGATGATGAATGTCATGCCATTCTTCTTCAAATTGTGATTCCTGGCATAGTAGATCATATGGTTGTCTGATTCAAAATGGCTAAAACTGGTCCATTTCAGCTCACTAATGCCTATGATATCAATCTTTATGCATTCCATTTCAGTTTTGGCAACTTCCAATTTTCCTAGATTGATACTTTGTAAATTCCATGTTCCAGTTCATAATGGATGTTGCAGCTGTTTCTCCTCAATTTGAGTTGTGCCACGTTAGGAAATGTAGGTCTCAAAAGCTTTACTTTATCCATATCAGTAAGGTTGGTGCAGGAATTCTGGTAGCATAGTGCCTAAGGCACTTCACTGTTAATCAGAAGTCTGGCAGTTCAAACCCACCAGCCACTCCTCAGCAGGAATGTTGGACAATCTACTTCCATAGTGATGTTGTTGTTGTTAGGTGCTGTCTAGTCGTTTCTGACTCATAGTGATCCCATGCCCAGCAGAACGAAACACTCCCT
>NW_006921726.1:6639579-6672455 GCF_000298275.1 Orycteropus afer afer
TATGGGTTGGGTCTGACTTGATGGCACATAACAACAATAAAGGTTGGTTCTACTCTGATGATGCAGCTCTTTCCCAGTTGTATTTTGAGAGTCTTAGGACATAAGTGGCTCACCCTCCTGCACTGCATCAGATAATGTTTCCCAGCTATTCATAAAGTTCTGTAGCAATGTATCAAGCAGTGTTTCTCTGCTATTCATAAGGTTTTCCCCAGTCAATTCTTTGAGAATTGGATGGCTTCTTCCTTCTTCCTATCTGTCTCAGTCTGTAAGCTGCACTGAAACCTGCACACCATGTGCAACCCTGGCAGCACATGAAGCACTGTTGGCACAGCCTCAAGCCTCATAGCAACATGTAAGCCACCACAGTATGACAAACTGACAGACATGTTTGTTTCCCTTAGCTGTTTGAAATCTCTCTGCCCTCTCCTCTTACCTGGTTCCATAGCGCTGCTGGCTCTGTTGTTCCCCTGGCTTCTCTTTCTCCTACTTTCCTGCCTGTTGGGGTTGGGGTCTGGGTGTCTCCCCTTACCTGGATCCCTGTCAGTCCTCTGATCTGTCGTCCCCCTGGCTTCTCTTTTCTATTCCACATGTACAGCAGTTAGGATTCCAACACATGTTTTTTAGGGAAACAAGTAGTCTATAACAACTACTCTCTTTTTATTTTCCTTTTAATTTCCAGCTTGTTCTTTCCCAATGGACTGGGTCTCAGTCATCTTTCAACCTCACATTCTGAAGTGAATCAGATCTCACATATGAGATCACCTCTTGTCTCTAACAACACTTATTTTCTAGTGAACTCTTTCAGTTCCACAGCTGTAAGTACCAACTCCATACCAATGACTCCAAGATTTATATTTCCAGCCCCATCATGTCTTTTAAATTCTACACACTTTATATTGCCTACCTGGCATCAGTTTGATGTCCAATATGCACACCAAATTTAGCATATATAAAATCAGTCTTCCTTTATCCCCATGTGTAAACTGCTCCTTGCTGAGCATTTGGTATCTCTGTTAAAAGAGAAAACAAACCAAAGTAAAACAAACAAATAAACCTTGAACCATCCTTCCAGTGGGTGCCCAAAATTTAAGGACTGTTGACACTTCTTTTTCTCACACATTTATTTACCCCTTCACCAAATCCTCTCAGTTCTTTCAAAAAATAATGAAAAAAACAAAACTAAACAAAACAGCAACCATTCACTTATGTAGTTTTCACTCTATTGTAGGGTTTCTCAATCTCAACATCATTGACACTCCAGATCTTTGCTGTGGGGAGCTATCTTGTGCATTGTAAGAAGACTAAGAGCATCCCTGTTATCTATACCTAGGAGCTAGTAGCTCATCCCATATTTCTCCTTCTGACAACCAAAAGTATCTGCAGACATTGCCAGATGTCCCTGAGGTGGCAAAATCACCCCTGTTTGAGAACCACTGTCCTATTCCAAGTTACCATTATCTTTCACCTGGATTATCTCAGTGACTTCACAACGGATTTCCTTTCTTTCTCTCCTGATCTCATACAATGTAGTCTCTACCCAGAAACCAGAGTGATTTTTAAAAAATGTAAATCAGAGTATTTCACTCTTCCTGGAAACCAGGATGTGTGGCTCAGAGCTACTTCAAGAGAACTTGCAGAGAGGAGGGTGGTTCGTGAATGCCTCCAGCTGCCTCTTCTTTCGATTTGCACAGCATTCATGTTGAGGACATGGTCTTTAAAAGCTACTCCAGGTAATGACTGAGTTGTTGTTAGCTGCCATTGAAGTGACTCCAATTCAGGATGACACCATGTGCAACAAAACAAAATGTTGCCCAGTCCCACACCATCTTGACAGTTGTTTGTATGCTTGAGTCCTTTGTTGTCTATATTAAATACTTTCTAACATAGGGACTCATCTTCCAGCATGATATCAGATAATATTCCATTGTGATCTATAAGGTTTTCACTGGATAATTTTGGGAAGTAGATCAAGAAATCTTTCTTTTTGGTCTGTCTTTCTCTGGAAGATCTTCTGAAGCCTGTCCACCATGGTGACCCTGTTATTATTTGAAATACTGATAGCATAGTTTCTAGCATCTTAGCAACAGACAAGCCACCACAGTACAACAAATTGTTAAGTGGTAGAATGACTGAATATGGTGAGAGTAATAGAACTGGACCATTGCTGCCTGATACTTGGGACTCTTCTGCATGTCTCAGAGCAGGACTTCAGTTTGAGGATCCTTCTAATCACTTTTACTTCCTTCTCTCTCTCCTTTCACAGGATCAGACTTACAACATGGGGTTACGGCTATCCCAAGTTATTCCTATCGCCTTGACAAGTGCTTAGATCACTCACCACTCTGTGATTCATTCGTTCAGCAAATTGTCAGCTTGCCTACTAAGTACCATACAGATAGACAGTAAACCATCACATCAACAATGACTCATGTTGACTCCATGTGTGTCAGAGTAGAACTGTGTTTCCTAAGGTTTTCAGTTGCTGATTTCTTGAAAGTAGATCACTAGTCTTTTCTCTGGAGGTGCCTCTGGGTGTGCTCACACTTTCCACCTTTTGGGTAGCAGCTTTGCACTAGATAGACAATTTTATTATACAAAGGAAGAATTAAATGTTCATTAAATTAATAAACAGGTGAATACTCAATCATTTTTTAAAAAAACAGGTACTTTCTACTCCAGTAGAAAGAGAAATATTGACCAATTGGTGAATGCCAGAAGGAACTGGATTTCATGGTGAGAGATTCTTAAAATGGGATTTTTATTTATTAATTTTAAAAACGATATATTTGATATCTATTACCTCAGGATACCATACATATAATTGAACATTTTAAGAGCTATAAAAGAAAATATTTACTGGGTACATATTTTTGCCTCCCTCTCACTGGGTATCAGCTGTAATAGAGACAGAGTAGACAGAGATAGCAGAGAGAAGCATTTCTTATCTATTAGTCATGATAAATGAGGAAAATAAAACCAATTGACAAAAAGTGGAGACTAAGTACGATGATTATTTTAAAGTAGAGATATATATATCAGATGTAAAATTTCAAGTTAGCAAAGCTCATAGGAAAACTGCAATTTGCTCTCAATGAATCTTTACTGTTTAATGTTTTACAGAGGGAAGTAAGCAAATTGCATCACTTGTTCATAAAAGAATGACCACGTTCAACTTCCAGAAGAGGATATTTGATAGATGATATTTTAAGTGATTTCCTGGAGAGTTGTGGAGCTTCATAAATACTGAAATAAGAGGTAATTGCAAGTTCCTTTCTTGTAGGAAGGGGAAGCTATGGGAAAGAACAGGGTTGTCCTCCTCTCTGAGGAAAAGAAGATGAAAGAGATGGGATAAGAAAAACAAATAGGCCAATCCAGACAACAGGCAGGAAATTGGGTGTAGTAAATGGGGTTATCATAAGGAAACCACTTAGAGTAGTGTTAGTCATGGGCCCATTGAACTGAAATGACAATTCAACTAACACTGATGGAACACCTATGATGTATTATAGGATGTATAACCATCCCAGAATATTGTGGAAGATCCAATGATGTGCAAGACATGGTTCCTGCCCCTGAGAAGCTGACAATAAATAGGGAAGAGAATGACGTTCACAAATCATTTTAACACAAAACAAACTCTGGCATATACTAGTATAAATATATAAAATGCATTATATGTAGTACACACACACACACACATATACTATGAAAATATGGCACACACATATGTACATATGTGTACGTATATTTTACACTACACACACTTTGTTGTTAGCTGCCATCAAGTCAGCCCCTGATGATTCATGGAGACCCCATGCACAACAGGATTAGATGGCTATGATCCACAGTGTTTTCATTGGTTGATTTTTAGATGTAGATCACCTGGTCTTTCTTCCTAGTGTGTTTTAATCAATCTATCTTAGTCTGGAAGCTCCACTGAAAACTATTCAGCATCATAGCAACCTATAAACAAGAGGTGTTGCACTTGAAACATTGGCTGGGAATCAAACCCAGGTCTTCTATGTGTTGTTGTTATGTGCCATGGAGTCGGACCCGACTCATAGCAACCCCTCCTTGGGTATCTGAGGCAGTATCACTACAGAAGTGGGATTGCCCAATCTTCCTTCTGAGGAGTAGCTGGTGGGTTAGAACTGACAGCCTTCTTGTTAACAGTCAAGTGCCTTAGCCACTATGCTACCAGAGCTCCTGGTCTTCTATGTAGAAGGTGAGAAATCTACTACTGAACCATATACATACACATATACATATACATACATACATATGGATAGAATCTGTGACAATCTTTCAATGATTGGCCATTGCCATTTTCCTCTGAGAGCTTCCCTTTACATGTTACCCTCTTGTTATACCTTCAGATGGCCTTTATAGGGCATGGTGCATATATATAGTGGCTAGCCCCTTGCTATGGGGGAGATTGGTTTCGGCACCCCTTTGGATACCAAAATGTGTAGATACTTAAATCCTCTATATAAAATGGCCTAGTGTTTGCATATAATCTATGCACATCTTCCTGTATACTTTAAATCATTTCTAGATTACTTATAATATCTAGTACAATGTAAATGCTATGTATTTACATTGTATTAGGTAGATCCAGCAGTCCTGTTGCTTTGAATTTCTGTTTGGAGCCTCTCATAAGTCAATCTTAGCAACATGAATGCTAGGAGTCGATTCCCATAATTGCTGATGTGGACAAGATGGGCTGGCCTTGTGCCAAGGTCCTTTTCACTCTGGCTCTTGTCCCTGAAAACATTTGTCTTCTTCAATGACACTGACAGGGAAAATGAACTGCCCTCTGTGTCCTTAAGCTCTCTACTTTGTCAAAACAACAAACATAGCTCAATACACAGGGGGCTTATCTTTTAACCTCTGCTGGTGTGTCTGGCTTTAACATTACTGACCTGGGGCTTCAGGCCCCCAGCAAAAGGACAGATCTATTCCTGAGACACTGTTTGTCCTCCAATGTCAATATTGGCAGAAGGAGGGAGAATCAATGGAAGCCTAGCTGGTGAAATTAGTCTTTGGAAGGAGTAAAATCAAAGACCATGTCAAGACTAGTTTGACTGATTTTTAACCTAGTGGACCAGACAATTGAGTTTAAAAGAGTAGAGTCTTTTGCATACTGAAAGCCATTCACTGAGTACTTCTTGAGGAGACATATCAACAGCAGTGAATCACAAATGGGCCTCTGAAGCCCACTCATAGTCTTACATGTGTCATACATGAGAATGGCATTCAAACTGCAGGATATGAAGAGAGGGCTACAGATTGACTCCGCAATTCTTCTGTCTTGGAATTTCTCATTATTTTCTATGTACCATTCTGGAGAAACAACAGAATTTCCAAGAATAGTCAGCAGTGCCCAGCCTGGTGTCAGAGTATTTCTCTATTCCCTGTAGTTATTCTCCGATAAATGCTAATTGCTAACTGAATGGGTGGGAGCTCTGGCAGCATAGTGGCTAGGGCACTTGACTGCTAACCAGAAGGCTGGCGGTTCAAACCCACCAGCCACTACTCAGAAGGAAGATGGGGCAATATCCTTCCACAGTGATATTGCCTTGGAAACCCAAGGAAGGATCGCTATGAGTCGGGTCCGACTCGATGGCATATAACAACAGCAACAACAACAACAACTGAATGGGTAGTTTTTGTTAGCATTAATGTAATAAATCTTTGGTGGGGTATTTTTCCTCTGTCTTTTAGCTTATTTTCTTTGGAAATTTATTGAATAAGGAACCAAGTTGGTCACTGTACTTTGTAATTATAACCCACTGCCATTGAGACAATTCTGACGCACTCATACACAATTACAATACTTGTACAATGTTCACAAAACCCTCATGTGTGCATGACTCTAAGTAGCAATTCTTACCAGGGTTATGAAACTGGCTTGAAGAGTGTAGTGTGTTGAATAGTTTTCCCCAGAAAGATATATCCAAGTCCTAACCCCTGGTATCTGATAATGTGGCTTTATTTAGAAATAGGGTATTTCCAGATATAACTCAATTTCAGATGTAACTAAATTAAGGATCTTGAGATGGATCATCATGGATTTAGGGTGTGCCCCAAATCCCATGACCAGCGTCCTTATAAGAAGAGGAAAAGATACAAAAGCATACAAGGTAGAAGACAATGTGAAAATGGTGCCAGAGATTAGAGTGATGTGTCTACCAGTTAAGGAATGCCAAGGATAGCTGGCAACCACTAGCATCTAGGAGAGAGGCAGGAATTGGTTCTCCCTCAGAGTCTACAGAAAGAGACAAATCTGCTGACACCTTGATTTAGAATTTTTGGCTTCCAGAACTGTGAGAAAATAAGTTTCTGGCATTTTAAGCAACCAAGTCTGTGATAATTTGTTACATCAGCCCTAGGGAACAATCAAAGAGATATAAGGAAAAACCATTCTTGCCACAGATACTTGCTATAACCTACTAAATCTACTTTTATTGAGTCAATTTTGACTCACAGTGACCCCCATTAGGTTTCCAAGGCAGTAAATCTTCATAGAAGTAGATTGTCCCATCTTCCTTCCTTCTGCTCAGTGGCTGGTGGGTTTGAACCACCAACCCTCTTGTTTGCAGTCAAATGACTTAGGAACTGCACCACCAGAGCTACTTGAAGCTTGCCATAGTTATCTAGAACAGTAGTTATCATATTGAGGTTGCTCAGGGGAGTGTAATCATGACAAAGAGCAGCTTGAAAAACGACCATTTTAAGGAGATATTGGAGATATCTCCAATTGGAGATACTGAGAGTGTTTATCCTTGAGCAAAAAAGACATGCTAGCATTCTTTAGTTGGAGGATGACTGTCTAGAGAGTTAAAATGGTTCTATGTTATTCCAGACAGTGAAATTAGGACCAATGTATGAACATCACAATGAATCAGATAGTAAACCAAAACCAAACCCACTGCTATCGAGTTGATTCGGACTCATAGTGACCCTTTAAGATAGAGAAGAACTGCCTCATGACATTTCCAAGGCTGTAGGTTTTTACAGAAGCAGATTACCTCATCTGTCATCCATGAAGTGACTGGTGAGTTTGAACCACCAACCTTTAGGTTAGCAGGAAAATGCTGTGACCACTATGCAATCAGAGCTCCTTGCATCAGATAGTTGCCTTCAACAATGAACTTTTCAGCAAACTGAATTGTTTTAAAAAGATCATGCTCCCTTAGAAAGCAGAGTGCTGTCTATCACTGGAAATGTTCAAGTTAAAGCAAGAACAAGTCATGAAGGGATAGGACGTTGCACTATGTGGCTTTGAATGTGTTTCCAGCCCTTAAGAGCCTTTGATTCTGTGATGAAGGGATGCTCACAAGCAAATGCTTTCCTTCTCCAACAAGTCTTCAGATTCCCTTGAATCTAGCTCAGCTGTCAGATGTGGCTATCTCCTAGGATTTGGAGTGTATCTCTTTTGGATTAGGAGATGGACACTAAGTAAACTCAAGCAAGAAATTAAAATTATCCTCCTTTAATACTATTTGAAGTCAAGCCTTTGGATCATTCTTTCTTCCCTGTGGTTTTTCCCTTTCTTTATTTAAAAGAATTGTGTCAGGAGCTTGCTTCCTCTGTAATTGCCCCCTGTCACCACTGCTCAGGATAGTTTTACTAACTGGCAAGCAAATCTCCCAGAAACTGGATTATGGGCAGTTCTAAAGGGGAACATGGAAACTGTCCAACTTGGAGCTGCAATGACAGCATCTTCTGTATGGTACTTCTAGTCAAGATCCTCCGACAGCCATTGATGTTGCCTGTAAGGTCTTACTAAGATAACAGGCTGCCCCCTCAAAGGAAATTCTCTGAGCCTGACCTCCCTGGCATCCACGTGCACTTCAAAGTGCTGATTTGCCTCATGGAGAAAGATTCCTGTTGGATTAAGGCTAATAATTAAGTGATTGTCAATCGGTGACTTCTTTAAAAAAAGTATCAGTCAGTTTTGCTATATTTAGAGCCAGGTTCAGTATTTCATAATAACTGATAATGTGGAATTCTTAGAGGCCATGGCAGAGTCCCCCTATAGAGTGCACAATTCTTGCAGTGAGTTGAATTTGAGTCGGGGGAGATTTTACCATAGTTAAATGAGCACAGGGGAGTTCAAAAGACATTTCTGTGCCAGTCTGCAAATATGCACACCAAGACACCAAGTCAGATGTCAAGCTCTCAGGAGACTGTACTCATGAACTGAATCAGAATTAGAAGCAAAGAATCATATCATTCAAAATTCTTCAGCATGACTGATGCTTGACTTTTATCTTCATCATTTCACAAACAGCCATGAAAACACACCGAGGATTTTTCAGTTGGGTGACAGGAGGTACAAGACACCTTCATTCATCACAAGAGAAGATCTCTAAAGTCTGATTAGTATTTTATTCCCTGAAGATCATCATGCATTTCAGCCTATTCAATATCACATTCACCATTTTATATAATCTGCATGTGACACTTTGTGACTCTTTATATAGAAGATCTCAATAACTAAGATAAGTCCCTGGGTAGTGCAAATGGTTAACACACTGAGCTATAGTTGAAAGGCTTGAGGTTTGAGTGCATTCAGAACACCTTGGAAGAAAGGCCTGGTAATCTATTTCCAAAAAATCAGATACTCAAAATACTATGGAGAGCAGTTTTGCTCTGTCACACATAGGGTTGCTATGAATTGGAATTGGCTCAACTAACTGAAGACTATTCCAAAAAAAGAAACAAACAAACAAACAAAAAACACCCAAACTCATACTGTCAAGTTGGATCTGACTCTCTGACTCATAGCGAACCCTCCTTGGGTTTCTGAGCCAGTATCACTACAGAAGGAGATTGCCCAATCTTACTTCCAAGGAATGGCTTGTGGGTTTGAACTGCCAGGCTTCTGGTTAGCAGTCAAGTGCCTTAGGCACAAAGGAATATTAAACTAGGAACAGTGGGGATCAATGAAAGTTCTGGAGAGGGATTAAACTCTGATGCATTCAGAACTGTTTCTTAGGGCTAAAAGTATGATTACGTGATGAAAGCTTACCTTTGGATTCCAACTTCTCAACTCTGTACTGTTATATGTATTGTTTAAGACTCGTCTGGGGACTAATGGCAGAAAACTAACTTAAATTGGTGCTAGCTTAAAAAGCAATTAATTGATTGAAATAATAAAAATAGCAGGGTATAGATTTCAGGTATGACTGGAGCCAAGGGCTCAGTGTTCTCTTTCTCAGCTGTACTTTCTTCCTTGTTGACTTTATTCAGGGAAGCCCTTCATATATGGTGACAAGAGTACCACCAGTAGCTCCAGTTTTATAGCCTATCATCTCAGCTATCTTAATAGAAAGAGTACTTATTCCTCCATAGTCACACACAAGTTCTGCAATGGCATCTGTTCGACTTGGCTTGGTTTGAATGTCCACCATGCCCAAGGTTATCACTGTGGTCAGGGAGATGGGCAACTCTGATTGGTAGGTCTTGTTCTTGTGTCTTCCCAAATTGCATAGACTCAGTGTGGGGATGGGGTGTTCTGTAAGGAAAATTAAAGTTCAATTACAAGAAGAGTGAAGGATGAATGTCAGGCAAAACCAGAAGATATCCATGTAACCTTACTCTCCCAATTCTACTAAAACTTTCCCACCATTTCTCTTAGGCCCTTAGGATAGGGTTGACTGATTTAGCAAATAAAAATCCAGGACACCCAGACAAATTTAATTTTAGATAAATAACAAATACCTTTTTAATGTAAGTATTTCCCATGAATGTCATTTATTTGAAAGTCAAATTTAACTGTACATCTCATTTTTTATCTTAATCTATAAAATACTTAATCTATAAGATACTTTTAATAGATTAAAATATTCCCTCAATGCAAGTTCTTTTTGTTTTTAAAATAAAGGTTTCATTGTACCAATGTTTGTCAACGTTTCCTGCACAGTAGAATCTCCCAAGGAGCTTTAAACATACCAATCACTAAGTCCCACCATAAATGCCCTGAATCAGAGTATCTGGGACTAAGATACAGGCTTAGAAATTTTTAAGACTCTCCAGGAGATCCCAGGATATGGCTAGAATTGAAAATCATGGCAAAAAGTGTTAACCTTTTTGAGGGTAATTTCTGACATTGGAAAACAGAGACAAGAGTGTCTATAAAGTCTTTACCAAACCAACAAAACCCAAATCCACTGCCATCAAGTCAATTCCAACTCACAGTGATTCTACAGGACAGAGTAGTACTGCCTCATAGAGTTTCCAAGGCTGTAAATCTTTATGAAGTAGACTTCCTCACCTTTCTCCTACAGAGCAGCTAGTGGGTTCAAACCACAAACCTTTTGGCTTACAGCCCAATGCTTTGACCGCTGCACCAACAGATCTCTTGAAGTCTTTCCCAGTTTTTCTAAAATCACACCAGTAGGCAGTCATTCACTTGTCCTTCTACAAGCTGGTTTCAGGTCCATAGAACACACTGATAAATTTGATTAAATAATAATAATCAGCCCCAGGAAAGATTCTTCCAATATGAGGTGGCAAATGTAGTCAGAGTGTAGTTTTTACAAATAAGTGCCAATAGAGAATCTTTCCTAAAATAACATAAAAATTGGGAAACATGGTTAAATTGTTATTTAGCTTAAATTTCAAAAAAAAAAAAAAAAATCTTTATTTTCTCCATGTGTTGCCTATGCAGTTTTAACACTTTTTGCTAAACCTTTTAATCATGAGAAATTTGCAAGCTATATATAGAATGTGTTTTCAAAGTCCTTAACAAATTACATCTTCAGTTGATATGAGGATAAATAGGTTACAAGATAGTTTCTGTGTGTTGAATTGTGTCTTCTCCTTTCTGTGTCTCTGTTCTCTGTATTGTCTTGGATCGTGTTTTGATTGCTCTTTTGGCTTTACCTAAATTTAGTTATCTAAAACCAGTTGCCATAAAACCTATTCCAACTCATGGTGACATCATGTATATGTCAGAGTAGAACTGTGCTCCATAGGATTTTCAATGGCTGATTTTTTTTTTTAAGAAGATCACCAGATCTTTCTTCCAAGGCACCTTTGGGTGGACTTGAATCCTTTAGTTAATAGCTGAGTGCATTAACTGTTTGCACTACTCAGTGACTCCTTTTACATTACAGGTTTTCTCCATTTGTCCACCCCACCCACTGTCATCGGGTCAATTCCAACTCATGGAGACCCTATAAGACAGAGTAGAACTACCTCCACAGGGTTTCCAAGGCTGTAAATTTTTATGGAAGCAAATTGCCTCATCTTTCTCCCATGGAGTGACAGGTGGGTTTGAACCATTGACTTTTGGTTAAAGCATTGGGCTAAAGCCCAATGCTTTAACCTCAGCTCCACCAGAGCACCTTCATTTATGCTTAGTGGATTGTAAGCTCTAGTCCAAAGATGAGTTATATCAGATTTATCTGGAAAACTTAATAAACACATGCTACATACACATATACCCACACACATGCACATACACATCTTTAGTAATTTAATGAAATAGGTCTGTGGTAGAACCCAAGTAAGTGATTGAAAATATCTCCCCAGGCAATTCTAATGCACATTCAGCTTTGAGAAACACTAGACTAATTTATCTGCAGTGGGGAAGATTGATGATGATGAAAATGACAATTTCTTGAGCATGTATTTTGTGTAAAGTACTATGATAAGCCCTTTACAATGTGTGCTATCCCCTTTTGTGAGGATGAAACTACAAATTGCACTATGCAAGGGAGAAGGTTGGCAAACCTCACCTTTATCACTAATTGCATGGCAAGGATCAGCATGAATCCAACTCTTACCTGAAAATGGATCCAGGCTTTATCTTCTCCCATTTTCACTTCTTGTCACGAGCTACTTCCAAGGCAAAAATTCTCTCTCAAGGCAAAAAATCTCTTAGATTAGATCTCATCCCCAGCTATGCTGAGCTGGGTCAAAGCATCCCTGGTCACCTTAGGCCAGGTCATCAAGGAGCAGCTGTAGGCTCAGGAATTTGCACAATTCCCTGCACTACAGGACAACTGGCCTCTTCCTTTCTCTAGTCCTTAGGGCTAGGTGACAAGCTAGAAGGACTCTATCCTTTTTCATTGATTGCTTGTTACCTAGCCACCCAGAGCCGGATCTGCAAAAATCGACCCTGCACTGCCAATTTTTGCTGGCTCATTCTCCCTGTGGGTTTCTTAATTCTCTAGAACAGCTCATAAAATTCACAGAGACTATTACTTATACTTACAGTAACCTATCATTATAACCAGAAAGGATACAAGCAAAGAGCCACATCAGACAAGGTCTGGAAGAGGTGCTGGCAAAGTTTCCATTGTCTCCAAGGATGTGCCCACCCTCTGCCATACATGGATATTCTCATCAATGCAGGAAGCCCAAAAGAGAATGTTCCAAGGTCCAGAGTTCCCTAGTCATTGGGACCTCAGCAACTATGCATGAATATGTAGGACTGACTGCATCACCCTCCCTCCTTTCCTGAAGTAAATTCACAAGGATTGGGGCCTGTTGTAGCCCTTACTTGCCCGGCTATTTTAGAATGAAAAAGAGTATCTTAATTGCTCAGGCTATTTTCAAAAACCAGAGACAGAAAGGCCAAACTTAATTCTTTGTCCCACACCTTAAACCCTCCAATATTGTCCAATGAATTTTTATTCCAATTTTATACATGAAAGAACTGGGTAGCTAAGTTTTATCAAGATAACCCACTTTGTACATGGTAGAGGTGGGAATCATATCCAGATCTTTTTCTTTTTTGACTTTTTTTTTTTTTTTTTGTGATTTGGGTGAAGATTTACAGAGCAAATTCACTTTCGATACAGCAGCAGTTCACATATACTTTGCCTCATGACAGTGACCACAGTTTACCACAATGCAACAGCTCCGCTCCCACTTCCTCCCCATAGTTATCTCTTCTCAGTGTCCATCCCTCTATGCACTCTTGCCCCCTGAGCTGTCTCCCTGTGTATAAGCAGCCCTTCTTTCTCCCATGACTGTTCTCTCCAAGGAGTGTATCTACCTGAGGTAAATGTTCAACTCATATGCCTGTCTTTTGTTTGGCTGGAAACCACAGGTGTGGGTTCAATTCCAGACCTGAAGGGCAGCTAGGGGCCCTAGTCTCAATGGTTCCACCAGGCTCTATTGGACCAGCAAACCTGGTCCCTCCCTTTTTTTTTTCTCCAAATGATTTTGAGTTTTGTTCCTCATTGTTTTCCCTCTGTATCAAGGATCTCCTACATAGATCTCCTTCCAAGTGGATGACAGTGGTAGCCAGGCACCATCTAGTTCTTCTGGTCTCATAGTTGTATAGGCTGCAGATCGGATGGTGTACCAGTTGCTAGGAATGATTGTTTCCATGAATTTTGGTTTTCTTCATTCTTCTTTGCTCTGGACGAGGAGAGACCCATCGTTGCATCTAGATGACAGCTTGCTAGCTTTTAAGATCCCAGTAACTACTCCACATCCAGATCTTGATGCATCTCCAATGTCCTTGCCACTATGGATGCCACTTTATTGTCTTTTAGGTCACAGGGACAGCATGTGTGGCTGAGAACAATGGCCCATGTATCTAAAGGCATTTTTCCTGGACAGGTTGTTCAGCTCCTTTGCTATTTAGGTTCTTCCATTTCATATACACATCTTGCTGGACAGACCAAGCTTTCAACCATTTGACGGAAGGTTTGATGTACTACTGTGACTCCTAGAACAAATTGCAGTGACCTGTCCTCTAATGGCATTTATGAAACATTCCTTACTGATGGTGAAGGCAGGAATTTCCAGCTCCTGACCAGATTAAGAAGATGGCAGTGTTTCTTTATGGAGACCTGTTTCTTCTAGGAAACAGATAGCATTTATTATAACATTATATCTGAGCTCCTCTGATGGCTCAGTTCACTCTGTGATAGTGGAGTTTCTTATAGGTAGTTCACTCAGACAGTAAGGCACAGTCACATATGAAGAACAAATTAAAATAATCCAATAAACAGAATTTATTTGCAATAAGAAAATTTTGATCTGATGTCTGAACTTCCTGTATCCTCACATATAAACACCAGTCCCATGAGGGACTTAATAGACAGAGTGGTGTGAGACTGTGACATTTCTAGAATGTAAAAAAAAAAAAAAAAAAAATCTTTAATCTCCTAAGACAATGCTTTCTGCAACAAGGACTTTCTGTATGATTTTGTGTGCTATTAGCATAAGTCTGTTTAAATGTTGTAATAGTTTCATAATGTGCTTCCAGCTGCCTGCTACACTGAGTGGTTGGTTATTAAAAACAAATTACAAATCTTTGGTACATATGATATTTTTTCTCACATTCCTCATTTCTTCCTGCTGATCACTCATGTCAAGAGGCCACAAGGGCCTGTTTTCTTCCCCTCTCCCATTCCCAGGCTAAACAAAGGATGAAGACATATTAATGTGCATTGCAGAGGTGGGCTGCAGAGACGTCCTCAGTAATCCAATAGCAGAGGCATTCCATATGGTTGAAGATCAAGTGGTTGTGGGGTCGATGATCAGCCCTTCAGCTGTTAACATTGAGGTCATTGTTTCCAAGTCTGCCTCTGATGGTAGTAACCAAGAAGCCAGTACCTCTCATCAGCAGTAAATAAGAATGATTTACTGGTGATAGTGCACTTCCCAGGGGAACAATTCTCATGGCTCAGTTGGCTGTCAAGATTTATCTTGCAGGCATCGTCTAGTTAGAATCTCTGAACCCAGTCAAGCAGGGGAAACTCCGTTAAATTTTCCGTCATTCAAACTACAAAATCACAGCTTCAAGGGATCTTATAGATTAGCTAGTCCTTAATTTTTATTCTGAGCTGCAGGAAGATCTGAAATCAGAAGTACTTCAGGGGCTAAGGCAGAGGATGAGGGGTCACAATACATGTGTTGTTGTTGTTGTTGTTATGTGCCGTCGAGTCAAACACGACTCATAGCGACCCCTCTTTGGGTTTCCGAGGCAGTATCACTACGGAAGTAGGATTGCCCAACCTTCCTTCCGAGGAGTGGCTGGTGGGTTTGAACTGCCAGTCGTCTGGTTAGCAGGCAAGTGTCTTAGCCACTATGCTACCAGAGCTCCCAACACAATACATATAGGACTCCTGAATTCCCACCACTGCTTCTATCAGAACTGCTACGCTTTTCTGTCTTACATTCTATGTAAGCTTTTGCTTAATCCAATAAACTAAAACCAAACCTATTGCCATTAAGTCAATTGTGACTCAGGACAGAATAGAAGTGTTCTATAGGTTTCTAAGGCTGTAAATCTTTATAGACGTACACTGCCTTATCTTTCTCCTGTAGAGCAACTGGTGGGTTCGAATTGCTGACTTTTGCTTAATAGTCAAGAATTTTAATGACTGTGCCATCTGGGGTCCTCTTAATCCAATAAAGAACATTTGTTTTTGTTTTTGGCATAGGCAACATATATTATCCTTTCCCAACAGCCACCCAACTTACTTTTGAATAATCACCTCTTCCCTGATATGTGTAGTCTTGATGGGACTATAAATTCAGGTTTCTATTCTGCAAAGGAAGATAGAAGGGATCTCTGGAGCTTTTTCTCCCAGATCTCTCTGCTTTCTAGCCTAGTGCAGCCAGAGAAAAGGCTCCTTGCCCTACATTTGGTAAATTCAATGCTGGGATGTGAACAGTGAACAAGGAATGCAAATGAAAAAGAAATGGTTGGGAATCACGTATCTGAGGATCATATTTCTCTGTACTTGATAGTTTCTGATATGGGGTCAGCTCATCCTTCAGTTGTTGTTTTGGGTGCCCTGGTTTCTTACCATGTCTTTAACTATGTTTTTCAGTTCTCAAGTCAATTCCATGTACATCTAATACCTGTCCAATTAATTTTTCATACAGTCCAAAAGTCCTAAGTGGTTCAAGTCCTATTACTTTATAGGGGAAGAAATTGAGGCTTAGATAGGGTACATGCCCTGCTCAAAACTTGTCTTGCACTAGGTTAGAACTAAGATTACATTCTGGCTAGTCTCTTTTTCCTGAGCCACAGGAAAAATGTCTACAATAGCCAGATAATTTATGTAAGTGAGTTGCTTTCATCTCTTTTTCTTGAATTACATGAGCAGTCTTTTATTTTTGCTTTTGTTAGGGAAAAGTGTACAGAAAAATATTTTTCTACCACTACTGCAAAAAAAAGTAACACTGCAAAGACAGTAATAATTGGAAACTGACATCTTATTTATATATTAGGTAACTATAAGGAGTGGTGAGGATAGTGGCAAACTGGGAAAACATTCTCCATATGATTATTTCTGTGTATGAATTTGGATCCAGTGTTGGTAGAAATATCCTTGAGTGGTGCAAATGCTTACTCACTAACCTACTAACTGAAAGGCTGGCAGTTTGAATCCATCCAGTGGCAAGTCAGAAAGAATGTCCAACTATCTGCTTCCAAAAGGTCACAGCCTTGGAAATCCTCTGGAGTGCAATTCTACTCTGCACACATGGGGTCACCATGAATAGGAATTGGTTTTTGGGTTTGGTTGATAAAAATACCTGTGTTTTTTAGAGAAGCTGTAAATATGATTTTATTATTCTTATTTTGTAAAATGTAGTAATATTTTAGTAGTGGCTCAAAATAGTTTAAAACTACTTTGAAGGCCAAGCAACCTGTCTCTAGATTTGATTCAGCCCATACCAAAAAAAGGAAAAAAAAAGCAAACTCACTGCCCTCGAGTTGTATCTGACTCATAGCGACCCCTCCTTGGGTTTCTAAGGCAATTTCACTATGGAAGTAGATTGCCCAATCTTCCTTCTAAGGAGTGGCTGGTGGGCTTGAACCACCAGCTTTCTGGTTAGCAGTCAAATGCCTTAGGCACTATGCCACCAGAGCTCCTGATTCAGCCCATGGCCATCATTTTGTGTCTTCTACCATACTTCATAAGGAGCTCTGGTGGTGCACTACAAAAGGCATTTGACTGCTAACCAGAAGGTTGGTGCTTCAAACCCATTAGCTGCTTTGCAGAAGGAAGATGGAGCAATCTACTTCTGTAAATATTTACCACCTTGGTTAGCCAGTTGGGCCCACTATGAGTTGGAATCAACTAGAAGGCAGTAGGTTTTTTTTTTTTTTTTTGGTTACCATGCTTCATGTTCAGTCCTCTTTTTTTTATTTTTTATTTTACTCCCCTCCCCCCACATAAATAAGCATTCGGTACCTTCTATATGGCAGTGTAGATGACTCCAGGGAAAACTTCTGGAAACATACTGGATTTTGAATTATGACATATTCTCCAATAGATAGAAAAATGCAAACTTTATGCATTTTCAATTTGGCTGTCCTCATAGTCCTGCTAAAGTTCAAGATGCAAGAAAAGATTTAATTAGAGGATTCATTAATTAGAGTGTTTATATTTCCTATAGGGATGAAATAGGTATCTGTGGAGCAATTCTCTCACATTGATCATTATCTGCAGAGGTCAGACATGAAGAAATATTGATTTCAGGTGTTTAGGAAGATTACACAGCAGCACTGTGTGGAGAAAGTCACTTTAATTGGTATTAGCAGATCTATGACCAAGTGAAATGACATATGAACTTAAGTCAAATATAGTATATAATACAAGATAGAATATTGAACTAAAAATCTGATTTTGTTTATAATAAAGATAATGAAATGTGTTGTAAGAAATGGGAAGCATGCGACAAGGACTACCCACAGAAAGAATCTAGACTGGGGGTTGGCAAATCCCCAAATCTAGCCACTGTTAGTTTTGTGAAAATAAAGTTTAGTAGAATGTGGCCATGACCATTTGTTTGTATATTGCCTATGATTGTCTTTATGTTACAATGGCAGAGTAGAATAGTTGTAACATACTAAAACTGTTGTTGTGTTGTTAGGTGCCATTGAGTTGGCTCTGACTCATAGTGACCCTATGCACAACACAACGAAACACTGCCCAGTCCTGCACCAGCCTCACAATCTCTGCCATACCTGACTCCATTGTTGTAGCCACTGTGTCAATCCATCTCTTTGAGGGTCTTCCCCATTTTCACTGACCATCTACTTTACCAAACATGATATCCCTTTCCCAAGAATGGTCCCTTCTAACAACATGACCAAAGTAGGTGAGACAAAGGCTGGCCATTCTCACTTGCAAGGAGCATTCCAGCTGCACTTGTTCCAGGACAGATTTGTTCATTCTTCTGGCAGTGCATGGCACTTTGAGTATTCTTTGCCAACACCGCAACTCAAAAGCATCAATTCTTCTAAAACTATAAAGCCTAAAAATTGATCCTTTATAGAAAATATTTGCTGACCTCTGCTCTACATAAATGAGAGTGTTAAGATTTTAATTTAAACATGTAGAATAAAAATGTGTCAAAATGAGGCAGGTAGAGGATCTGGAGCAAGATGGTGATGCCAACAGCTAGACACTCCCATCCTGTCACAAATATCATGAAAAAAAAAAGCAGAAACTGGCATAACTAACTCTGTCAGAACTCTAGAAAGTAGTTAAGAACCACAGCAACTAAACAAATGCTGGAGCTCTCATGGTGTAGTGGGTCATACATTTGTCTGCTAACCAGAAAGTTGGTGGCTCAAATCCAGCAGCTGCTTTGCAGGAGGAAGATGAGGCAATCTACTTCTGTAAAGACTTACTGCCTTGGAAACCTGATGGGGGTTGCTGTGAGTCAGAACTGACTCTATGGCAGTGTTTTTTTCCCCCTAATAGTAATAAAGCATTGTTTTTCTACATGCCTCTTCTCAATCTTGCACTGCTTAGCCTGGCCATCTTAAACAGGTGGAAGTCAGCACTCCCAGAGAGGAAACCTTGTCTCTGGTTCCTGGGAAAGAAGAGAAGACTTTATTTGCAAAGTATTGTTGGGTGTTCTGTCTGAAGGACTGAAGCAAGCTAAAGGGCCAGCAAATAACAGCTGGAAGGCTGTAATCACCGGTAGCTGCTTAGGGCTGAAGAGTGCCAATAGGGCATACAATGGATGCCTAAACATTGTTAAGGAGAGACCAGAAAGAGAACTTCTTTCAGAAATGAAGGCTTTGAAAAGTTCCACGTACCTGGAGGAACTGAAAAGCCACATGAAAGTTTATGTTGACACTGGAGGAATAACTCAGAAAAGGAGGGTGAGAATGGTTGCACAACTCAGAGAGTGTATAATCCATGTCACTGAATCGTACATGTCGAAACTGTTGAATTGGTGTATGTTTTGTTGTGTACATTCTCAACAACAATACAACAAATGAAATTAAGAAAAAGAAAAAGCCACATGAATGCCCCAAGAAAGATGTATGCTCAGAAATTATCTGAGAAGATACTATACTTTCATCTTGGATTTATCACTAGGCTCAGTGCAAGTCTGGCTAAGTGTTAAAGAAGGGCCCAGCACAGAGCCAATCTGCAAGGACTAGGACAAGTTTTATTTTTCCATTTTCCCCTACAATGTTCAAGGAAATCTCTATGAAAATACTAGCTGAACACACACTCCAGAGATTTCAGCATTCATGATCATCTAGGAGAGGAGCCCTTATAAAAGTGTTAGAATTTGCTAAATAAATGGACTACTACAGCCTTCAACAATTACAAAACAGCAAATCTCAAGGACAGAGGGGAATTTTATTTACATATTTAACATTTTATAAAATTAGAATTTTCAACAACAAAACCCAGAAGACTCACAAAGAAACAAAAAAGGATGAACCATTAAGAGAACAAAATAAAGTGATAGAAACTGTCCTGGGAAGCCCAGATGATGGACTTACTAGACAAACACTATAGAACAACAATATTAAATATGCTTAAAGGAGTAAAGGAAATCATAGACAAAGAACTAATGGAAAATGGTACATGAGCAGAATGAGAATATCTCTAAGAGATAACAATTATAAAAATAAATGGAACAAAAATATTGAAGTTGAAAAGTAAAGTAACTGAAATGCGTATTACACCAGAGGGGTTCAATAGCAAATTTGAGTTGTAAGAAGGAAAATCAGCAAATATGAAGATAAACCAAACCAAACAAACTCATTGCCAATGAGTTGGGTCCAACTCACAGAAACCCTTCCTTGAGTTTCCAAGGTGGTATCACTATGGAAATAGATTGCCCAACCTGCCTTCTGGGGAGTGGCTGGTGGATTTGAAACACCAGCCTCTGGTTAGCAGTCAAATTGAAATCATTGAATCTGAGGAGAAAAAATAAAAAATGCAGAAAAACGAACAACATACACAGTAGGGGAGTACCAGAAGAAGAGAGAGAAAGGAATAGAAAGAATATTTGAAGAAATTATAGCCAAAAACTTCTCAAACTGGATGAAAGATGAATCTACACAGTGAATGCAGGAAAAGAATTTCAGAAAATACAAAACCTTTTCAGGATAAAAACACTCAGCAAACTAGGAATAGGCAAGAAATTCAACAACAGGGCAAACCTACAGCTATCATCATCTCCTTAACATCAGGAACAAGACAAGCATGCTTCACTTTCATCACTGTTTTTCAATATTGTACTGTCAGTTCTAGCCAAGGCAATTAGACAAGAAGACAAAACAAATTATCTAAATCATAAAAGTATCCCTTTTCACAGATGACATGATCCTGTACATAGTAAATCAAAAGAATTCACAAGAAAACTATGAGAGCTTACAAATGAATTGAGAAAAATTGCAGGGTCAACACACAGAAATTTATTGTGTCTATATACACCAACAATAAACAATCTGAGAAGGAAAGAAAGAAAACAGTTCCTTTTACAATAGCATATAAAAGAATAAAATACCTAAGAATAAATTTAACCAGGAAGATAAAAGCCTTGTACACTCAAACCTATGAACATTGCTGAAATATTTTTTTAAAAAATGCATTTTATTGAAATATAATTTATATACAGTGAAATACACAGAACTAAAGTGACATGGGTCAATACATTTTTTTTTTTTTTTTTGCAGTGTTCCCTCCCCTCCTCTCCCACTCCTGGCAACAAAAAAGAAAGCTTCCCTCCATATATAAACCTTTCCTGGACCCTCTGCAATGAACGAGTATTATATTTGTCCTTCTGTGGACTTATTTCACTCAGCATAATATCCTCCAAGTTCATCCATGTTATGCAGTGTATTGCAGACTCTACATTATTCTTTAGTGCTGCATAGCATTCCATTGTGTGTATGTACCATAGTTTGGTCACCACATTGATAGACATGTTGGTTGTTTCCATCTTTTTGCTGTTGTAACTAGTGGTGTGATGAACATAGGTGTGCATATATCTGTTCCTGTCCTGGCTCTCACCTCTCTAGGATATATGCCTAATAATGAAATTGCTGGGTCAAATCATATCTCCAACTCCAGCTTTCTAAGGAATTACGATACTGCTTTCTACAGTGATTGTATCACTTCACAGTCCCACCAGCAGTGTATGAGAGTCACAATCTCTCCACATCCCCACCAGCATTTGCTATTTTCTGTCTTGTTAACACTTGCCGTCAGTGCTGGGGTGAGATGGCATCTCATTATTTTCTTGATTTGCATCTCTCTGATGGCCAATGATCATGAGCATCTCTTCATGTATTTGCTGGCTGGCTGAATATTCTCTTGGTGAAGTGTCTATTCATGTCATCTGCCCATTTTTCAATTGGACTGTTAATCCCTTTGCTGTTGAGGTGTTGGAGTTTTCTATAAGTTTTAGAGATAAGTCCCTTGCCAGATATGTAATTATTGAGAAGTATGAGTTTGTTGCTGTCATTTTTGTTATGTGCTTTTCTGTGGTGTCGATTTCTTTGTTCTGTATAAATTTTCTGTGTGAGCTCACTTTGATTAGGAATCATGTTATCACTTCCTTCATTACTATTGTTTTAGTATTTGCTAAATATTTGTGCTGGTCCTCTTTTTTATTTTGATGTGAAGGTTTATCATTTTTCTTTGAGGTTACCCTGTGATTTATAGTTTTCTTCCCAAGTTTAGAACAGCCCATTCTATCTTGTAGTTGTCTTGACTTCCTGACCATTTAGAAGGTCTATAACTACATGATTTTTTCTCTTTTTGGTTTGAGTTGTCCTCATTTGTCAATTAATGTCTCTGGACCCCTGTTTACAATCTTGTAGGCTTATTTACTTTGAATACTTTCATAGCCAGGTTGGTTTCTGGGTTATGTCACCATATGTTACAATAGTCTGTTATTGTTTTTGTTGTTGCTTCTCCATCCAAAGGACTCCCTTTAGCATGTCTCATAAAGTTGGGCTGATTTTAACAAATTCTCTTAATTTCTGTGGGTCTGGAAATGCCCTAATTTCACCATCATATTTGAGGAACAGTTTTGCTGAGTACATAATTTTTGGTTGGAAATTTTTCTCTTTCAGTGCTTTATATATACCATCCCATTGTCTTCTCACCTGCATGTTTTCTGCTGAGAAATCCGATCTTAGTCTTATTGGTTGCCCCTTGTAGGTAACTTTTCCTTTTTTCTGCACTGTTTTCAGGATTCTTTCTTTGTCTTTGGTTTTGGTGAGTTTGATGATGATACATCTTGGTAATTTTCTTTTGGTGCCTATGATTTTTGGGATTTTTTGGACTTCTTGAATGGACATATTCTCATCTTTCATCATACCAGAAAAATTCTCTTCAACAATTTTTTCTGCTTTTTTTTTTGGGTCTCTTCCTGTTCTGGAATTCTGGTTACACGTAGGTTATTCCTTTTGATGATGTCCCACATGAACCTTAGACTTTCTTCATTCTATTTTGATCTTTCTTTCTGATTGATCACTTTCTAAGAAGTGTGGTGGCCTACATGTTGTCATGAGGCTAGAGGCTATATACCACCATGTTGCAAAATGCCAGCATTGTAACTCATGGTGGACAGGTTTCAGCAGAGCTTCCAGGCTAAGACAGTCTCTGAAGAAGGAAAAGGCAATCCACTTCTTAAAGAATTGGCCAGTGAAAACCTTATGAATAGCAGAGAAACATTGTCTGATATATTACTGAAAATTTTATGAATAGCCCTGAAACATTGTTGAATGTAGTGCTGGAAGATGAGCCCATCAGGTAGTAAGGCACTCAAAATGTGACTGGGGAAGAGCTGACTCCTCAGACTAGAGATTACCTTAACCATATGGATAGAATACACCTTTTGGGGCCTCCATTGGTTGATGTGGCATGACTCAAAATGAGTAGAAACAGATGCAAACATCCATTAGTAGCTGAAACATGGAATGTACAAAGTATGAATCTAGGAAAATTGGAATATGTCAAGAATTAAATGGAACACATAAAGATCAGTATCCTAGGCATGAGTGAGCTGAAATGGACTGGTCTTGGCCATTTTGAACAGACAACCATATGATCTAGTATGCTGGGAATGTCAACTTGAAGAGGAATGGTGTGGCATTCATCATCACAAAGATTGTTTCAAGATCTATCCTGAAGTACAATGCTGTCTGTGGTAGGATAATATCCATACATCTACAAGGAAGACCAGTTAATACTACTATTATTCAAATCTACACACCAACCAAAGCCAAACATGAGGAAATTGAATCTTTCTACCAACTTCTGCAGTCTGAAATTGACCAAACATGCAATTGACATGTGTGGATAATCACTGGTGACTAGAATACAAAAGTTGGAAACAAAGAAGGGTTACCGGTAGTTGGAAAATATGGCCTTGGTGACAGAAATGTGCTGGAAATCTCATGATAGAATTTTGCAAGATCAACAACTTATTAATTGCAAATACCTTTTTTTAACAACACAAACGTGACTATGCACGTGGACTTCACCAGATGGAGTGCAGAGGTATCAGAATGACTATTTCTGTGATAAGAGGCAATGGAGAAACTCAATATCTTCAGCCAAAACAAGATCAGAAACTGATTGTGGAACAGACCATCAACTGCTCATATGCACATTGAAGTTGAAGTTGAAGACAATTAAAACAAGTCCACGAGAGCCAAAATATGACCTTGTTAATAATATCCTGCCTGAATTCAGAGACCATTTAAGGAACAGATTTGATGCATTGAACACCAGTGACCAAAAACCAGAGGAATTGTGGGATGACATCAACAATATCATCCTTGAAGAAAGCAAGAGGTCATTAAAAAGACAAGTAAGGAAGAAAAGACAAAAATGGATGTCAGAAGAGACTCTGAAACTTACCCTTGAGCAGAGAGTAGCTAAACTGAATGGAAGAAGTGACAAGATAAAAGAGTTGAACAGAAGATTTCAAAGAGTAGCTTGAGCAGACAAAGCCAATTAGTATAATGAAATGTGCAAAGATCTGGAGTTAGAAAACCAAAAGGGAAGAACAAGCTCAGCATTTCTTAAGCTGAAGGAACTGAGGAAAAAAATTTAAGCCTCGAGTTGGGATATTGAAAGATTCGATGGGCAAAATATTGAATGATGCAGGAAACATCAAAAGAAGATGGAAGGAATACACCCAGTCACTGTACCAAAAAGAATTGGTTGATATTCATCCATTTCAGGAGGTTCCATACAATCAAGAACCAATGCTATTGAAGGAAGTAATCTAAGCTGCACTGAAGGAATTGGTGAAGAACAAGGCTTCAGGAATTGATGGAATACCCACTGAGATGTTTCAATAAATGGATGCTGCACTGGAGGTATTCACTCGGTTATGCCAAGAGATTTTGAAGACAGCTACCTGGGCAACTGACTGGAAAAGATCCATATTTGTACCCATTCCAAAGAAAGGTGATCCCACAAAATGTGGAAATTATCATAATATCTTTAATATCACATGCAAGTAAAATCTTATTGAAGATAATCCAAAAACGGTTGCAGTAGTATATTGACAGAGAACTTCCAGAAATGCAAGTTGGATTCAGAAGAGGATGTGGAATGAGAGATATCATTGCTGATGTCAGATAGATATTTGCTGAAAGCAAAGAATACCAGAATGATGTTTATTTATGTTTTACTTATTTTTTAATGAAAAAGCATTTGGTTGTGGGGATCATAGCAAATTGTACATATCATTGAGAAGAATAGGAATTCCAGAATACTTGATTGTACTCACAAGGAACCTGTACATAGATCAGGAGACTGTCATTTGAACAGAATAAGGAGATATTGCATGGTTTGAAATCAAGAAGGGAATGCATCAAAGGTGTATCCTTTCACTATGCTTATTTAATTTGTATGCTGAGCAAATAGTCCTAGAGGCTGGATTATATGAAGAAGAACCTAACATCAGGATTGGAGGAAAGCTCATTAACAACTTGCAATAGACATATGACACAACTTTGCTTGCTGAAAGTGAATATGACTTAAAACACTTACTGATGAAGATTAAAGACTATATAGTCTGCAGTATGGATTATACCTCAATATAAAGAAAACAAAAATCTTCACAACTGGTCCAATAAATAGCTTCATGGTGGATGGAGAAAAGATTGAAGTTGCCAAGGATTTCATATTACTTGGTTCTACAATCAACACCAATAGAAGCAGCAGTCAAGATGTCAGATGACATATTGCATCAGGGAAATCTGCTACAAAAGAGCTCTTTCATGTGATGAAGATCACAGATGTCTCCTTGAAGACTAAGGTGCATTTAACCCAAGGCATGGATTTTCAATCCCCTCTTATGCATGTGGGAGTTGGACAATAAAGACGACCGAAGAAGAGTTGATGCTTTTGAGTTGTGGTGTGGGAGAAGAATGCTAAGAGTACCATGGTCTGCTAAAAGTACTAACAAATCTGTGCTGGAAAAAGTGCAGCTGGATTGCTCGTTGGAAGCGAAAATGGCCAGACTTTGTCTCACCTACTTTGGTCATGGTTTAAGAAGGAACCATTTCCTGGCGAAGGATATCATGCTTGGTAAAGTGGAGGGTCAACAAAGAAGACCCTCAATGAGATGGACTGACACAGTGGCTGCAACGATGAGCTCAGGTATAGCAAGGATCATGAGGCTGGCACAAGATTGTGCTGTGTCTCATTCTGCTGAGCATAGGGTTATTGTGTCTGAGACAACTCAACAGCACCTAACAACAACAACAACAACATCCATTGCTGGTGATGATGTAAAATGGTACACTACCAGGGAAAACAGTTTGATGTTTCCTCAGAAAGCTAAACATACAATTTCTGTGTTGTTGTATGCCATCAAGCCAATTTTCAACTCATAGCAACCATATGTGACACAATAGAGCTGCCCCATAGAGTTTTCTAGGCTATTTATCTTGAAAGGAACACATCACTAGATCTTTCTCCTGTGAAGCCATTGGTAGTTTAGAACCATCAACCTTTCAGTTAGCAGCCAAGAACTTAACCACTGTACCACCAAACCAAAAATCAAACAAAACAAAAATAAACTCACTTCCATCAGGTTAATTCCAACTAACAGTGAGCCACATTGGGTTTCCAAGGAGGTCAATCTTCACAGAAGTAGATTGCCCCGTCTTCCTTTCATGAAGCAGCTAGTGGGTTTGAACCACCAACCTTTTGGTTAACAGTCAAATGACTTAGGCACTGTGCCATCAGCACCAGCCCTCCTTAAATTGCCAAAAATTCCACTCCTAAACTCAAAAGAATTGAAAGTAGGTACTCAAACAGATACTTGTACACCAATGTTCATTGTATTATTCACAAGAGCCAAAAGGCAATACAATCCATATGTCCATCAATCAATAAATGAATAAATAAATTGTAGTATTTACATACAGTGGAAATAACCACCCTTAAAGAGAAAAGAATTGAAGTGATACACACTTCAATTTGAGTAAAATAAAAGCAAAAACAAACCTAACTCACTGCCATTGAGTCAAATATTGACTCATAGTGACCCCCATTGGCTTTCCAAGGCTATAAATCTTTATGGAAGTAGATCTCACCAACTTCCTTCTACAGAGCAGCTGGTGGGTTTGAACCGCTGACCTTCTGGTTAGCAGCCAAATGCCTTATCCAGTACACCACCAGAGCTCTTTTGAGTGACATAAGTCAGACTCAAATAAATAAATAAACAAAACAAAAACCAAATCCTCTGCCATCAAGTGGATTCTGACTCATAGTGATCCTACAGGACAGAGTAGAACTGCTCCATAGAGTTTCCAAGGCTGAGGGTCTTTAAGGAAGCTGATTGCCTCATCTTTTTCCTCTTCTTTCTGGAGCAGCTAGTGGGTTCCAACTGCCAACCTTTTGGTTAGCAACTGAATGCCTTAACCACTGCTCCACCAAAACCAAAACAAACTGCCATGGAGTATCTGGCTCATAGAGACCCCTCCTTGGGTTTCTGAGGTGGTATCACTGAGGAAGAAGATTGCCCAAACTTCCTTCCAAGGAGTCAAATGCCTTAGACACTATGCCAACTAGATCTCCCACTGCTCCAACAGAGCTCCTCAGATGTAGTTAATGTCCTTTAAGAATTGTTAAAATTATATCTATCTATAAAAAAAATATATATATTTTTACACTGAAATTATGTTTTAAAAATTAGGATATTTTGGACTAAAGTGTACAGTAACGCACAGACGTCCAGTGGGATCCGACTCATAGTGACCCCTCCTTGGGTTTACGAGGCAGTATCACTACAGAAGTAGATTGCCCAACCTTCTTTCCAAGGAGTGGCTGGTGGGTTTGAACCGCCAGTCTTCTGGTTAGCAGTCAAGTGCTTTAGGCGCTATGCCACCAGAGCTCCTAAAGTGTATGGTAAAGAAGGCAAAGTATGATGAGTCAGGATTTAGTTTGAAGGTTTCCTTAAAAGGAGTTCCTGACATATTGTTGTGGTTAGGTGTCCTTATAGCCATGCTATGTACAAGAGAAGGAGCCACTGATCAGTCCTGTACCATCCTCACAATCATTGCTGTGCTTGAGCCCACGGTTGCAGCCACTGTGTCAATTCATCTTGTTGAGAGTCTTCCCCCCCCCTTTTTTTTTTCTTTTTTTACTGACCTTATACCGTACCAAGCATGATAACCTTCTCCAGGGACTGGTCCCTGCTGACACCACGACCAAAGAGAGGAAGTCTGGCCATTCTTGCTTCCAAGGAGCATCCTGGTTTTACTTCATCCAAGACAGATTTATTTGTTCTGGCAGTTCATGGTATATTAAAATTCTTTGTCAAACTGTTATTCAAATGCAGTAATTCTTCTCTCTTCCTTATTCATTGTCCTTCTTTCACATGCAGATGAGGCTACTGAAAAGACCTGGGTCAGCTACATATTAGTCTTCAAAGTGAAATCTTTGCTCTTTAATGCTTTAAAGAAATCTTTTGCAACAAATTTGCCCAATGCAATATGCCATTTGATTTCTTGATTGCTGCTTCCATAGGCATTGCTTGTGGATCCAAATAAAATGAAGCCACAAACTTTCTCCATTTTTCATGATGATGCCTACTGGACAAGTTGTGAGGATTTTTATTTTCTTTGAGATACAATCCATAGACATGGCTGTAGTCTTTGATCTTCATCAGTAAGTGCTTCAAGTCTTCTTCACTTTTAGCAAGCTAGGTTGTGTTATCTGTATATTGCAGGTTGATAATGAATCTTCCTGCAATCCTCATGTTGCACTCTTCTTTGTATAGTCCAACTTCTTGGATTATTTGCTCAGCATACAGATTGAATAAGCATGGGGAAAGGATACAGCCCTGACACACATCTGATTTTTAACCACCCAGTATTCCTCATTCTGTTTGAAGGACAACATATAGGTTCTTTGTGAGCACAATTCAGTGTTCTGGAATTACTATCCTTCACAATGTTATGCATCGTTTGTTACAATCCACACAATAGAATGCCTTTGCATATTCAATAAAACACTGGTAATGATCTTTTTGGTATTCTTCCAACATCACAAAAACACACAAGCCACCACAGTACAGCAAATTGACAGACAAGTGGTGGCCTGACATATTGGAAGAGGGTTATTAGGAAAGGTGAAGTCACATACACACACACAACACAAAAGAGGCAGGAAGAATAAGGAAAGGTTCAGGACTCAATCCCACAGATTCTTGGACTCTATTGAAGGACACCTGACTTGCCCCATTTTAAAATCTCATGTAGGTGTCTACTGTCTTATTTTTAGATTTGAATTACATATTTGTTGATGTGCCACTTAAGGGAGTGATATTAAGATTAGTTGGTGGGGATGACTCTGAGTAAGTGTGGAGGCCTAATGGTATGGGGAAAAACTCAAGACATTAGAAGAATACTTTAGCAGACATTAGCTGCTAAGAGAAACTTGGTGTGGAATAGGAGTTTGAACAAAAGTTAGAAATCACTATTTGGTCTTGCAGGACATGCTATATTTTACTGGCAAAAAAAAAACTTGTTTTTTAAAGAGGAACAAGCTACTCTGATGACACCTTGAAGAGTTTTTATAGTATATTTGGCAAGTACTACTAATTATCACCCATATACTCCCCCCCCTTTTTTTTTTAAATTTTTTATTGTGCTTTGGGTGAAAGTTTACAAAGCAAATTCACTTTCCATACAGCAGCTCACATACACTTTGTCTCATGATATTGACTACAATTTACCACAATGTAACAGCTCCCCTCCCAATTCCTCTCCATAGTTACCTCTTCCCTGTGTCCTTGTCTCCCATGTACTCCTGCCACCCGAGCTGTCTCCCTGTGCATACACAGCCCTTCTATTCTCCCATGATTGATCTCTCTAAGGAGTCTATCTACCTTATGCAAATGTTCAGCTCATATGCCTGTCTTTTGTTTGGCTGGAAGCCACAGGAGTGGGTTCAATTCCAGACCTGAAGGGCAGCTAGGGGCCATGCTCTCAGTGGTTCCATCAAGCTCTATCTTTGCTGTTCCTTTTTTTTTTTTTAATGATTTTGAGTTTTGTTCCACATTGTTCTCCCACTTGATCCAGGATCTCCTACATAGATCCCCCTCTGGGTGGTTGACAGTGGTAGCCAGACACCATCTAGTTCTTCTGGTCTCACAGTCATATGGGCTGAGGATCTCACTGTGTACCAGTCCCTTGGACTACTTGTTTCCATGTGTCTTTGGTTTTCTTCATTCTTCTTTGCTTTGGACAAGGGGAGACTCATTGTTGCATCTAGATGGCTGCTTGCAGGATCCCAGTTGCTGCTCATCAAAGTAGGATATAGGACAATGTTTTTGTGTAGTATATAATGCCAATTGAGCTTGATGTCCCCTGTGACCATGGTTCCGAGCCTACAGGTCCAAATACTTTCTCTCTCTGGGTAGCTGGTTGTGGCCAAAAAGTAACTACAACTTTGGCCCTTGTCAGCTCTACTATATACCTGGGAATTCTTACAGAACATACAACTGCACTTGTAGAAACATTGTCTGCCAACCCTATACATGGACTTGGGTACACTTCCCCCCTGTATAGATATACCTAATAGTTCAGCCTCTCTACCTATCTATCTACCCATATATCAATGTTTGCCTTCACTGACAATGCAGTACTATATGTGCAAAAGAGTTCATTGTTTTTATATTATTATTATTATTTAAATCACTGTGGTAACCAGCTAAGACACATCTAAGTGCCAGTTTGGTGTTGGGATTTTTTTTTTTTAATTGTAATTTAGGTGAAAATTTACAAAGCAAATTCACTTTCCATACAGCAGCTCACATATGGTTTGTCTTATGACATTGATTACAATTTACCACAATTCAACAGCTCCCCTCTCAATTCCTCCCCATACTCACCTCTGCTCTGTGTCCTTCCCTCTATGCATGCCTGCCCCCCGAGATGTCTTCCTGTGCATGCACAGCCCTTCTATTGTCCCACGGTTGTTCTCTCCAAGGAGTGTATCTACCTAATGAAAATGTTCACCTCTTATGCCTGTCTTTTGTTTGGCTGTAAGCCACAGATGTGGGTTCAATTCGAGACCTGAAGGGCAGCTGGGGGCCATAGTCTCAGTGCTTCCATCAGGCTATCTCAGACCAGCAAAACTGGTCCCTTGTGATATATGTCATTGCCAAATATTTTTTCCCCATCTGTAGGTTCTCTTTTGATTCTTTTGGAGAAGTCTTTGGAAGCACATAAAAAATTAATTTTGAGACGTTTCCATTCACATAGTTTCTCTTCTGCTGTTTGTGGATTTTGGCTTATGCTTTTTAGTCTATTTATGCCATATATTAGGGCCCCTAAATTTGCCCCTAGTTTTTCCTTGAGGAACTTTAGAGTTTTAAGTTTCACACTTAAGTCGTTGATCTTACTGGAGTTAGTTTTTGTGTATGGTGTGAGGTACAGACCTTGTTTCAATTTTTGAGGACAATTTTTGAGACAGACAATCTCTTTCCCATTGAATGGATTTTGGCCCTTTGTCAAAGATAAGCCGACCATCTGTCGATGGATCTATTTCTGAGTTCTCAATTCTATTCCATTGGTCTGTGTGTCTGTCATTATAACAATACCAGGAAGTTTTGACTACTGTGGCTGTATAGTAAATTTTGAGATCCAGCAGTGTGAGACCTCCTACTTTGTTCTTCTTCAATAATGCTTTGCTTATCCGAGGTCTCTTTCCTTTTCATATAAAGTTAGTGATTGGTTTTTCTGTGTCCTTAAAGAATGTTGATGGGATCTGGATTGGGATTGCATTGAATGCATAGATTGCTTTGGGTAGAACTGACAATTTCACAATGTTCAATATTCCTATCCACAAGCATTGTATGTTCTTCCATTTATGTAGATCTCTAATGATTTCTTGAAGTAGTGTTTTATAGTCTTATTTGTAGAGGTCTTTTGTGTCCCTGGTAAGATTTATTCCCAAGTATTTTATTTTTTTGGTACTTATTGTAAATGGAGTTGTGGTGGTGTAGTGCCTACGACATTTGACTGCTAACCAGAAGACTAGCAGTTCCAACCCAACAGCCACTGCCATGTTGTTGGATCTGACTCATAGTGACCCTTCCCTACTTCTGTAGATTCTCCCTTGAAAAGCCAGGGAAGGGTCACTATAAGACAGATCCAACAACATGGCAGTGGTTGCATTTTTGTTGCATTGTAAATGGTATTGATTTCCTTATTTCTTTTTTACCAGTCTCTTTGCTTGTGTAGAGGAATCCAAATGATTTTTGGATGTTGATCTTATATCCTGCCATGATGCTAAATCTCTCAATTAGTTCTAGTAGATTTTTGACATAGTCTTTTGGGTTTTCTAGGTATAGGATCATATCATCAGCAAATAGGGATAGTTTGACTTCTTCCTTACCCATTTGGATGCCTTTGATTTCCCTTTCTTGCCTTATGGCCCTGGCTAGGACTTCCAATACAATGTTGAATAGAAGTGGTGATAGAGGGCATCCTTGTCTGTCCCTGTTCATAAAGGGAATGGTTTCAGTCTCTCTTCATCGAGTATAATGTTGACTGTTGGTTTTGCATAGATGTCCTTTATTATGATGAGGAATGTCCCTTCTATTCCTATTTTGCTGAGAGTTTTGATCAGGAATGGGTGTTGGATTTTATCAAATGCCTTTTTTGCATCAATTGATATGATCATGTGGTTCTTCTCCTTTGTTTTATTTATGTGGTGGATGATGTTGATTGTTTTTCTAGTATTGAACCATCCTTGCATACCTGATGTGAACTCCACTTGGTCATGATGAATGATTTTCTCGATGTGTTGTTGCAGTCTATTGGCTAGGATTTTGTTGAAGATTTTTGCATCTATATTCATGAGAGATATTGGTCTATAATTTTCCCTTTGAGTGATGTCTTTGCTGGTTTTGGAATCAAGGTTATACTTGCATTATAAAATGAGTTAAGGAGGATTCCATTCTTTTCCTTGTTTTGGAATAGTTTGAGTAGGATTGATATCAGTTCTTCTCTGAATGATTGGTAGAATTCTCTGGGGGAACCATCTGGGCCAGGACTTTTTTTAGTTGGTAATTTTTTGATGACCTGTTCAATTTCTTCTTTTGTTATGGATCTGTTCAACTTTTCCACATCAGTCTGT
>NW_006921726.1:6672990-6674140 GCF_000298275.1 Orycteropus afer afer
TTTCTGTTGATCTTCCTATTGTTGATTTCTAATGATAGTATTTGATTTGAGAAGATGCTTTGCAGTATTTCAATGTTTTTAAATTTATTAAGGCATGTTTTATGGCCTACCATGTGCACTGGAAAAGAATATATATTTTGCTGTTGTTGGGTGAAGTGCTCTTTAGATGTCTATAAGGTTGAGTTGGTGGATTGTATTGTGTAGCTCTTCTGCATCTTTGTTGAATTTCTTTCCAGTTGTTCTTTCACTGAAAGTGGTATATTAAAGTCTGTGACTATGACTGTGGAGTCACATATTTGGCTTTTCAACTCTTTTTAAGTCTGATTTATGTATTTTGGGGCTCTTTCATTGGGTCCATAGATATTTATTATGGTTATATCTTCTTGTTCAATTCCTCTTTTAATCATTATATAATGTCCTTCCTTGTGCTGTATGGTGGTTTTTGTCTTAAAGTTAATTTGTTCAGAAGTTAATATTTCCACTTTAGGTCTTTTTTGGTTGTCATTTCCTTGATATATCTTTTTCTAACCTTTGATTTTCAGTATATTTTTGTCTTTGTCTCTAAGGTCTGTCTCTTGTAGACAGCATATTGATGGGTTTTGTTTTTTTATCCAATCTGCAACTCTCCATCTATTGAGTGGTGCATTTAATCCATTAACGTTCAGTGTAATTATTGACAAGTATGAATTGGTTGCTGTCAGTTTGTTATGTGTTTTTTCATGGTGGCCCTGGTTTCTTTGTTCCATATTATTTTCTAAGCTGAGCTCATTATGTTTTTTTTTTTAATTATTGTGATTTGGGTGAAAATTTACAGAGAAAATACACTTTCCATACAGCAGTTCACATACACTTTGTCTTTTGACATTGACCACAATTTAGCACGATGCAACATCTCCCCTCCCACTTCCTCCTGACAGTTACCTCTTCCCTGTGTCTATCTCTCCATGCACTCCTACCCTCTAAGCTGTCGCCCTGTGCCTGGGCAGCCCTTCTTTCTCTCATGCTTATTCTTTCCAAGGAGTGTATCTACCTCAGGTAAATGCTCAGCTGATATGCCTGTCTATTGTTTGGCTGGAAGCCACAGGTGTGTGTTCAATTCCATACCTGAAGGTCAGCTAGGGGCCACAGTCTCTGTGGTTCCACCAGGCTC
>NW_006921726.1:6679637-6732321 GCF_000298275.1 Orycteropus afer afer
TGTTTTTAAATTTATTAAGGCTTGCTTTATGGCCTAACATATGGTCTATCATGGAAAAAGTTCCATGTGCACTGGAGAAGAATGAATATTGTGTTGCTGTTGGGTGAAGTGCTCTGTAGATATCTATAAGGCCCATTTGGTGTAGTCTATTATTTAGCTCTTCTGCATCTTTATTGAATTTTTTCCAGTTCTATCTTTCAAAGAAAGTGGTGTATTAAAATCTCCCAGTATGATTGTGGGAGTCATCTATTTGGCTTTTCAACTCTTTTAAAAGAGTTATGTATTTTGGGGCTCTTTCATTGGGTCCATAGATATTTATTATGGTTATATCTTCATGATCAATTGATCCTTGAATCATTATATAATGTCCTTCCTTCTCATATGGTCGTTTTTGTCTTAAAGTCAATTTGATCAGAAATTAATATTGCCACTCCTGCTCTCTTACAGTTGCCATTTGCTTGATATATCTTCTCCCAACCTTTGATTATTAGTCTATTTTTGTCTTTGTCTCTAAAGTGTGTCTCTTGTAGGCAGCATATTGATGGGTTTTGTTTACTTATCCCATATGCAACTCTGTCTCTTGAATGGTGCATTTAATCCATTAACATTCACTGTAATTATTGACAAGTATGATTTCATTGTTGTCATTTTGCTATGTGTTTTTTCATGGTGCCCCTGGTTTCTTTGTTCCATATTATTTTCTGTGCTGAACTCATTATGTTTATGAATCCTGTTATCATTTCCTTTGTTGCTGTTGTTTTTGTATTTGCTGAGTATTTGAATTTGTCCTCTTTTTTATTATAATATGAATATTTATCATTTTTCTTTGAGGTTACTCTATGATTTATAATTTTCTTCCTCAGTTTAGAAATTCCATTCTGTCTTGCAACTCTCTTAACTTCCTCACCATTTATAAGTTCTGTAACTACACAGTCTTTTCCCTCTTTTTGTTTGTAGTTGTCCTAACTTGCCAATTGATGTCTCTGGTCCCTGTTTACAATCTTGTAAGCTCATTTTATTTTGGTTATGTCCATAGCTGTGGTTTCTGGAATATGTCATCTTGTGTATTAATGGTCTGTTGATATTTGCTATTTTTGGTTCTTTGATCAAAGTACTCCCTTTATCATCTCTTGTAAGGTTGGTCTGGTTTTAACTAATTCATAGTTTCTGCTTATCTGGAAATCTCCTAATTTCACCATCATATTTGAGGGATAATTTTGGGTATATAATTCTTGGTTGAAAATTTTTCTCTTTCAGAGTTTTATATATACCATCCCATTGTCTTCTCACTTGCATGGCCTCTGCTGAGAAATCAGAGCTTATTCTTACTGGCTGGTCTTTGTATGTAACTTTTTGTTTTTCCCATGACGCTCTCAGGATTCTGCCTTTGCCCTTGGTTTTGGTGAGTTTGATGATGATATATCTCAGTGATTTTCTTTTGGGGTCTATCCTGTTTGAGATTCATTGGACTTCCTGGATGGATATATTCTCCTCTTTCATCATTTCAGGGAAGTTCTCCTCCAGCAAATCTTGGACAATTTTCTCAGTGGTTTTGTTTTTCTCTTCCTGTTCTGGAATTCCAATGACACGTAAGTTATTCCTTTTGATGGTATCCCACATGAACCTTAGGCTTTCTTCATTTTGTTTTGATTTTTTTTCTGATTGATCCCTTCCCAAAGAAGTATTCAGGTATTTGTCTTCAATCTCATTAATTCTGTCTTCCATTGCATCAATTCTACCCCTTTGCCCTTTCAATGTGTTATCTATTTCTGACAATTTAGTATTAATCTTCTGGATTTCTATCTGTAGATTTAGAATCATTTCTAATTTTTCATTTATTTTGTCATTTTGTTCTTGTATTTTCTTCCAAAATTCTTCTAAGGTTTTTTCTGTGTTTTCTTTGGTCTGTCTCTCAATCCTTTGAAGATACCTAAATATAATTCTTTTGAATTTCTTATGAGAGAGTCCCAATGCTGCTTCTTCCTCAGGGATGTGTCCTGGGTCTGTAACCTGTTCCCTTGTTTCTACCACTTTATCTTGCTTCTTCGTGTGGACTGTTATGGTCTCTTGTCTCTGAGGAATTGTGGTATTGTATTAAGATCTGTGCTAATTGTTTGTGAAGAGTAGCCAATGGTGATTCAGGCTACTCTTGGTGTTTTTTTATTGTTGGCCCGTTGGTGGAGAAGGAGGTGCTGGCTCTTGCTCAGTGAGTGAAGTCACATGAAGTGTGGTTATATTTGTATGTTATGGGGATTGTTGCTGTCTCCCACTCTGTTAGGCAAAAATTACAATTGAACCATTGAAAAAGCACATGGACAAAAAATACACCTTGAAATCACATGGGAACAGTAACCCAAAAAAAGAAAAAGTGGAGAAAAGAAGAAAACAGTTGAATATGCAATATCTGGTGATAAGTCACTAAGAGAAAAAAAGGTAGAGAAAGAGCATAATGAAGAAAGAAAACAAACGCATAAAGAGGAGGAAAAAAAACAAATCCACCAAGGAACCATGTTAACCATGAGAGGAAAAAAAAAAAGAAAGTGTAAATTAGGACCTTTTCAGTCATGTAGTGCAGGTCCAGAGAGCTCTTGGGGTTACTGGAAAGCATAACTTCTTTTTAAACCCTTGGAATCTGGTAGAGTGCTGTCTCTTTAGGTTGTCTCTAGCTGCTGGTTACATGTTGATTTGTTTTGTCTTTGTTTTATGGTTTAATATGTTGAAAAGGTGAAGCTGGTGAGTTTTATTTTATCATTGATTCAGGTGTGTAGCGTCGTTCTGCTGTTATCTTTGTGATGGTGGAATCACTGTGTATAGTGTGGATATGTGTTTCTGTTTTTCATAAAGAGGGTTTAGAGTTTCAAGGGGGAGGTTTTATGGTAATTGGCTGAATATGGTTTCTTCTATTGAATGAGTGAAGCTATTGGCGGAGAAGGTGGGAGCAGAAGAAGGAAAGCTTGGTGTTGCTAGGCTCGGTTTCTAGGGTTTTGAGCAAGCTATTATTGATGACGTGTTTATTTGCAAGACTGTGGCTCAGCCTCGGGAAAGATTCCTATTGTTAGAGGTTCATAAATTTCTGACAATTTAAGGCACACTCTAAGACCCCACCTCTGAAGCCCCACAACGCCAAAGCATGGCTCCAAGGTAAAATTTGTGGACCACACTCAGCTGCGGTTTCTTTGCTCTCCGTGCCCCGTCTGCCCATGGTGCTGATGCAATCCTGCTGGACCCCTAATGGCTGGCTCTGGAGTTTGTCTGTAATGCCGCCCACCTGTGGTGCCAAAGATGTGTGCAATTTCACCTGTGTTGGAGTCAGGGAAGTACCTGCTAGTCACCTGTGGTCCCAATATCTGTGGCAAAGAAAAGCACGGTGTCTCCCAGTCTGAGCCAAGCCTGCTGTGTGATCTGCTGGGAGCGGAGGGAGCTAGCTTTTCTGGCACAACAATGAGATCTCCACCTGAAGCTCAGCATTGCTGCCTGTGCCCGCCTGCACCCAGATGTCCCAAATTACTGACAAAATCAGGTGCTGGCAGCAGTTCTCTGGCGCTGCCTGATGGTATATTGTAGTGATCGCTGGTATGCTGTTATAAGGTGACTTCCTTCTTGGCTCGGGGATTTCAGGTGGCCACCCTCGCCCAGCAGACAGTGACTGCCCCAGGAAAGTTTGCAATGGTCTCTCTTGGGTGCTCATCTGTCCTCCACCAGTAGCTCTTTCCTAAATAATCTCCCTGTGCCTTTCCTCTAATTCTGCTCTTCTGTGTTTGGTGCACTCTTATTCAGTGAGCTGTTCAGAGTACCAGTGTTTCTAATTCAAACCATTGTACCTAGTTTTCAAAGTCCTTAGATGCCAGAGGGAAAAAAAGCATGCTGCTCATTGGTGAGACTCCATTTTGAATCCTGAGCTCATTATGTTTATGAAACGTGTTATCATTTCCTTTGTTGCTGTTGTTTTAGTATTTGGTGAATATTTGTGCTTGTTCTCTTTTTTATTGTGATGTGAAGGTTTATCATTTTTATTTGAGGTTACCTGATGATTTATAATTTTCTCCCTGAGTTTAGAACAGTCCGTTCTATCTTGCAACTCTCTTGACTTCCTTACGATTTAGAAGTTCTGTAACTACACAGTATTTTCCCTCTTTTTGGTTTGTAGTTGTCTTAATTTGCCAATTGTTGTCTTTGGTCCCCTGTTTATAATCTTACAAAGTTTATTTTACTTTGGATATGTCCTTAGCTGTGGTTTCTGGGTTATGTCATCTTGTGTATTAATGGTTAGTGGTTTGCTGTATTTGGTTCTCTGTTACAAGGATTCCCTTTAGTATCTCTTGTAAGCTTGGTCTGGTTTTAATAAATTCCCTTAGTTTCTGCTTATCTGCAAATCTAATTTTACCATCATATTTGAGGGACATTTTTGCCAGGTATATAATTGTTGGTTGAAAATTCTCCTCTTTCAAGGTTTTATGTATACCATTCCATTTCCTCTCACTTGCATGGTTTCTGCTGAGAAATCAGAGCTTATTCTTACTGTTTTTCCTTTGTAAGTAACTTTTTGTTTTTCTCATGCTGCTTTCAGGATTTCTTCTTTGCCTTTGGTTTTCATGAGTTTGATGATGATATGTCTTGGTGATTTTCTTTTGGGGTCTATCCTATTTGGAGTTCATTTGACTTCCTGAATGGATATATTCTCATCTTTCAATATATAAGGGAAATTCTCATCCAACAAATCTTAGACAATTTTCTAAGTTGTTTTATTTTTCTCTTCCTGTTCTCGAATTCCAATGACACATAAGTTATTCCTTTTGATTGTATCCCATACAAATCTTAGGTTTTCTTCATTTTGTTTTGATGTTTTTTTCTGATTTATCCCTTTCCAAAGAAGTATTCAGGTGTTTGCCTTCGATCTCATTAATTCTGTCTTCCATCGTATCAGTTCTCCTCCTTTGTCATTTCAATGTGTTATCTATTTCTGACAATTTAGTAGTAAGCTTCTCGATTTCTATCTGTAGATTTTGAATCATTTCTAATTTTTCATTTATTTTGTCATTTTGTTCTTGTATTTTTTTCCAAAATTCTTCTAGGGTTTTGTCTGTGTTTTCCTTGATCTATCTCTCAGTCCTTTGAAGATATCTAAATATAATTCTTTTGAAATCCTTATCATGGAGTTTCAATGCTTCTTCTTCCTTAGGGATATGGTCTGGGTCTGTATCCTCCTGTCTTGTTTCTACCACTTTATCTTGCTTTTTTGTGTGGACTGTGATGGTCTTTTGTCTCTGAGACACTGTGACATTGTTGTATTTAGATGTCTCTTAACTCTTTGTGAAGAGCAGCTAAAGGTTTGTCAGGCTCTTCTTGGTGTTTGTTTATCATTGGCCCACTGGTGGAGAAGGAAGTGGTGGCTCTCACTCAGTAAGTGAAGCTTCAGAAGGTGTGGGTGTAATTGTGTCAAATGGGGACTGTTGCTGTGTTCCACTGAATTAGACAAAAATAACAATTGAATAACTATAAAAAAGTAAAAGGAAATGGATAATGTAATTACACAGGAACATAGCCAAAAAAAAAAAAAAAAGAAAGAAAAAAGGGGAAATCCCCCCAACACACAATATCTGGGGAGAGGTCAATAAGATAAAAAAGGTAGAATAGGAGAATAATGAAGACAAAATGGGAAAAATACAAAAAGAAATGATGGAATGCGGTTAACCATGAGAAAGAAAAAAACAAAAAATTAGAGCCAGGAACAGGGAAGAGAGCAAAAGAAAAAGAAATCGGGGCAAGGTGGGGTAGGGCAGCCAGACTCTCTCTGAGCACACAGACTAGGATGGAATTCTTTCTGGCCTACAAGGTGGGTGGGTATGAGTGATGGCCTGACCTCTGTTCACCAAGATGGTGTGGGGTATGAGAGTAAGAAGGTGAATTTCGGACCTTCCCAGTCGTCAGCATCTGGAATTTCCTTGTGGTTCCCAGTAAGTGGAGCCTGTTCTTAAGTCCCTGGAATCTGGGAGAATGCTGTCATTTTAAATATCAAAAATGGTCAACCTACTTGTAAACATTCAAAATGGCAGCACCCTCTGGAGAAACAAAATTCCACAGTTCATCCCACCTTCTTCTTCACTGCTTCCCCTTTTATTCACCAGCCACCAGAGCAGTCCTCTGTGTAGTCCTTGGCTAACAGGGTGGATTTTTAGGTTAATTCTAACCTAAAACCACTTGGCAATATCCAAATTGTCTGTGCTGTCAGGATTGCTGCCAGACTGCAGTCTATTTGTCTCCTTTTTTGGTATTTTCATGCAAATTCTTCTACTAGTTGGAGTTTAGTTCATTTCTATATCCTTCCCTTCAAAGCTCAGGGCTTCCGTATCTGTGTTAATTTGTTCCCCTTTTCTTTGTTGAAGCAGGTCCATGCAGTCTTTCTGCCTATTCTACCATCTTCCAATTTTAATTTTTGCATTTTCATTTTGCTTAGTTCAAAATATTTTCCAATTTCTCTTAAAACTTCTTTTACTCACTGATTGTTTAAAAGTTTAGTTGTTAAACATCTAAGATTTTAGAGATTTCTCTTTTATATTTCTGATTTCTAAGGAAATTACATTATAATGAGAATACACACTTCATATGATTTCAAATCTTTCGAATTTGTTTTGTTTTTTTGATTCTGGATATTGTCTATCTTGGAGAATGTTTCATGTGTACTTGAGAAGACTGTGTGTCCTGCTGTTGTTTGGTGGGATGTTGTATATGTTAATTAAATACCATTAGTTGATAGTATTGTTCAGGTCTTCTATATTTTTGATCATTTTTTATTTACCACTGCATTGATTACTTAGAGAGGTATGCTGAAGTTCCCAAAATATAATTGTAGATTTGTCTACTTCTTTCAGTTCTGTCAATTTTCACTTAATGTATTTTAAATCTCTATTATTAGTTTGTAAGTTGCATACATATTTAGGATTGTTATGTGTTCTTGATCATTTCATTTGCTCTGAAATCTACTTAGTCTAATCATAATATAGCCATTGGAGTCCCTGGGTAGTGCAAAATTTGCTTACTTGGCTACTATCTGAAAATTTGGAGGTTTGAATCCAACCAGCAGAAATTCAGAAGAAAGGAATGACTTCTGAAAAACGAGCAACTGATGATCCTTTGGAGCAGTTCTGTTCAGACATACATGGGATTATGAGTTGGAATCAACTCAACAACAACTGGTAACTGGTTGCTTGGTTACCTATTACCACTCTGACAAGAATATACCACTAATAGGATGGTTTTAACAACAGGAGTTTATTCTTACAATTTGGAAGTTAAGTCCAAGTTCAAAGTGCTAGGCTATAAGGGCTGGGTGAATGCCCTCAACGTTGGGCTTCAGTTCTACCTCCTGTTTCTGGCCCACTGAATCTAGAGGCTTTTCTTCATTCAGACAGCTGCTGGCTGCTGAGGATGGCAAACCCAAAGTTGACAAGTAAAAAGGCACAGACCCGATGTTACTAAACCACATGACAGGCCATTAATCCAAGTCCATTGCAAGTCCCAACATCGACAGATCATAGCAGGCTGTTGAACAATGACATGGCTACATGCAGAGTTCAAGTGTGCCATAAGCTAGAGACCATTCCCAAAGCTGCTTCTTATATACAGCAAGCAGACAGTATCACTAAGGCAGCTGCTCAGGTGCTCACAGTAGATTCCACCATGGAGTTGGTTACCAGTCTCATCATGGGGAATAATTATATCCAACTGCCCAGCCACTCAACCAGGCCCAGCCAAGTTGACACACACCCTTAACTGCCACACTTGTTATAGTTATATTTTTCAAAGATTATATAGACTACATATTCTCACATGGAATATAGAAAATTTACCATTCAGTTCCCTTCATTCTGCTCTATCTTGTAGGTGTCCTTATGTGTTACATTTACATACATTGAAAAACCCATCAGACAATATAATAATTTTTAGTTTCAGTCATCAATTATATTTTAAAGAACTTAAGAGAAGGACTGTCTACTATATTTATTTTTATTCCTTTATTTCTGATATTTTAAGTTTCCTTTTGGTATTATTTCTTTTCTTCTCAAAAAGCTACCCTTTGTCCTTTTTAAAGAGAAGATATGCTTGCAATGGATTTTCTTAGTTTTCCTTCATCTGAGAATGTCTTTATTTCATCTTCATTTCTGAAGGCTTTTTTGGCTGGATGTAGAATTCTGATTTGACATTTCTTTTCTTTTAGCATTTAAAAAATATTATTCTCTTTTATTACATTCTCCTTAATTTCTGAGGAGAAATTTTCAGGCATCTGGATCATTTTTACCCTATATGTTGGGGTTTGTTTTCATTTTCTCTAGCCACTTTTAAGAATTTTGTTTTGCCTTTAGTTTTCAGCAATTTGTTTATTACTCACCTGGGTATGTATTTAAACTTGATCCTGTTTGGGATTTTCTGAGCTTCTTGAATCTGTAGAATTACATCTTTTGCCAAATTGGGATGCTTTTAGCCATGATTTCTTCAAATTCTTTTTCTGCCCCATATTCTTTCTCTACTGTTTCTGGAATACCAATCATACAAATGTTGGGCCCTTTAGTGTGATCCTAACAGTTTCCTGAGTCTCAGTTCATTTTTGAATTTTTTTCCCTTTCTATTTTTTCTGATTGGATATCTATTGTTCTGTCTTCAAGTTCACTGAATTTTTCTGTAATGATTGCCATTCTTCTATTGTTCCTATCTAGTGAGTTTATATCTAGTGAGTTTATATATATATATATATTTGTTCATTACATTTTTCAGTTTTAAATTTCCATTTGGTTGTTTCTTGTACCTTCTATTTCCTTGTTGATACTTTCTATCCTTCCATTCATTTCAAGAACATTTACCCTTACTTGCTGGAACATTTTTATAATGGCTTCCTTAAAATTTTTGTCAGATAATTTTGACATCTGAGTTATCTCAGCATTGGTTTCAGTTTATTGTGTTTTCCCATCTGAATTAGATTTTCCTGGTTCTTTTTATGTCAAATAATTTTGGGTTGCATCATTTTGAATATTACCTTGAGACTCTGGGTCTCATTTAAATCCTATGGTGAATGCTGATTTATTTGTTTCAGCAGGTGACCAAATCTTTTGATCTTAAGCTGAAATTCTGACAAGACTTCTATGGGTTGTGCTTTTAATGTTAGATACATTCTCAAAGCCTTTTGAGTATTACTTGGATCTGTCCCACTTGTGCACCAACCTATGGGCAATCCAGAACTGGGTGAGGTCTACATTTTACTCCAGTGATCAAAGCTGTTGGTATGCTGTTTAGGATCAGATACACAGCTTGTGAGTGAGCCCAGGAATTCATAAACAACTTTATGAGGACCCTTCCAAGTTCCTTTCCCTCTACAATTTCCCTTCCAACAAGTGGCTGGTGGGTTTGAACCGCCAGCCTCCTGGTTAGCAGTCAAGTGCCTTAGGCACTACGCTACCAGAGCTCCTGTGTGTGTGTGTGTGTGTGTGTGTGTATTTATTTATTTTAAGAATTTGTTTTACATTCAACATTACGTGTACATTTAGTTTCACTCCCCGTTTACCATTCCCAACCCTAACCCAGTCTCCTCCCCTCCCTGCCCAGTAACCCTCCCCCTGTGCCTCTCATAGTTATGCACTCCTGTTTGTCCTGAATTTTCTCTGTGTGAATGTTGTCCCTTTGCTGCCCTGTGGTCGACTGCTCCAAGGGATGCATTTCCATAGAGTATGTAGGTTCATCACCCTGAGTTGAGTGGTCTGTAAGTACATCTTGTTTACTATTGGGCTGAGAGCCAGCCCCTGGGAGTGTGCTTTATTCCAGGCCCAGAATGTATCCCAGGACCATAGTATTGGGGGTCTCACCAGAGTCCATCTGACCAGTAATTCTGGTCATCATTGAGTTCTTGGATTTTGTTCACATTTTTCCTCCCACTCTATCCAGGATCTACAGATTTGATCCTTTCCTGAGTGATTGGCATTGGTAGCTGGGCACCACCTAGTGCTTCTGGTCTCGAGGGCCATCATGTCCTATGGGTGATTGCTTTCAATTGCCCTTGTTTTTTTTTTTTGTACTCTCTTCACTTCCAACAATAGGAGACCATTAGCTGCATCTTAGATGGCTGCTTGAAAGCTTTTGAGACCACAGGACACTCACCAATGTAGGATGAGGAACAAGGCTTTTATGTATTTTATCGTGCCAGTTGAGTCTGGTGTCATCCAGTACGATGGTTCTGAGATGGTACATCTATCAGATCTCTCTCCCACAGTGTCTGGGTGTCTGTGAGGGATTATTCTGTGTCTGTCTTCAGTTGTTTCTGTAAGGATTGCAGGTATTTTGCATCACTGGTATCTGTGCGAGATTAGCTTCCACTGAATCTAAGCTTGATCTAGAGTATACTCCTGTTCGCTGACCCCCATCTGATCCTCTTAGATGTTTCTGTGTTCATCTGTAGCCTGGTGTTTGGTGTTAATGGTAATGCAGTATTGTGGGCACACTGGTTGGTATTAGCATCTGTCGTCTATCTCCTATGTGCACAATTTGGTGTCTTCCCTTTTCCTAATGTTATCATGGTGATCACAGACTTTCCATACATCTCTCCCCTTACCCATGTCAGCATGTGGGCCCCAACTATCCTGAAATTAAGACCTTCCCTTCCCTCCCCACCCCATTAACCCACAAAGTGAGTTCCTTTTCCCAAGCAAACCCATCTTTTTCTTTTTACAGTAATGAGCTCCCACAATATTTATCCTGTTGTGATTGACTTATTTCATTCAGCATAATGTCCTCCAGGCTCATCCACGTTGTGAGATGATTCGAGTATCCCTCATTGTTCTCTAATGAAGCATAGTATTTTTTTTTTTTTTTTTTAAGTTTTACAGCCTTCCCCCTTAAGGTTCTGAAGAAAGAAAACAGGGAAAAGGACCGGACTGTAGCACACACATGCGAATCGCCAAAGAAGTTTAACGGACCAAGGCCCACTATCCCTGGACTCTCCCCATGAGGGGCTCCATGTTCTAGGGTGGTCTCCGGGGGTGACACTCCGGGGCCCAGCCGCGACTACGCAACTGGAAACCCCCAACAAGGGCGACTTCACGTGGCACCAAGGGACACATGGGCACACAGCCCCCACAGGCACACGGCCCCCATGTATCCCAGCTCCCGCAGGCCCCACGATCACTGGGCACATGCCCACTGTCAGGCGAAATGAAGGCTTCCCAAGAAGCGCTAGCCCACAGCAGGACGGCTCAGACACCTTCTGGTGAGGCATGCCCCTCTCTTACCCATTAGACCCCCTTCCTTGTTGGCATGCTTCTCCTGGAGAGGCACACACACCTGAACGCAGGAGCAGTGAGCAGAGGGCTGGGCTGGAAACCGGAACAACACTGTTGCTTGGCCTCGGGCACCTGAGAGAACACCTGGAGCACTCCTGGGGCACTGCCAAAGGGCCCGCCGAGAGGCATGTGCACGCCTCAGGAGGCACACAGCGTGGCAGGTGGGAAGGGGCCTCCCCACCGCGGGGAAGGCCCAGTGAGAGGCAGGAGGCCAGCACGAGCAAGGGGATTGCTGCTCCAGTCAGACAACCCCATTGACAGACAACCCCACTGCCAGACAACCCCACTGCTGTCGCCCTGAGGCAGGGATCAGCTAGCAGGATCGGCCGAGTCAGTACCCCTGCCTCCCACACACCACCCACAGGCGGGGAGAAGAGGCAAAGGGCCTGCAGGCAAAGCAAGGAGAGCTGCCCCTTTCGTCACAAAGGTCAGTCCCTCGCGTCTGGCACGGCTTAGACCCTGCCTGGGAGAATACCAGAACACCAACATTCGTCCAATACATAGTATTCCATTGTGTGAATGTACCTTAATTTGGTTATCCACTCACATGTTGATGGGATTTAAGTTGTTTCCATCTCTTTGCTATAGTGAATTGTGCTGCGATGAACATGTTGTTGTTATGTGCAGTCGAGTGGGACCTGACTCATAGCGACCCCTCCTTGGGTTGCTGAGACAGTATCACTACGGAAGTAGATTAACCCCATCTTCCTTTCCAGGAGTGGCTGATGGGTTTGAACCGACAGCCTTCTGGTTAGCAGTCAAGTGCCTTAGGCACTGCACTACAGGTGTGCATGTGTCTGTTCTTGTTCTGCCTCTCTCCTTGGTAGAGTATATTCCTAGTAATGGAATTGCTGGGTCAAATGGTATTTGTATTTTCAGTTTTTTAAGGAAATACCATACTGTTGGCCACAATGGTTGTACCATTTTACAATCCCACCAGTGGTGCACAGGAGTTCCAATCTCTCCACAACCTCACCAGCATTTGTTATTTTCTGTCCTGTAGAACTTTGCTATTATTGCTGGGGTGAGATGATATCTCATCATTTTTTTGATTTGCATCTCTCTAAAGACTAATGATTGCAAGCAATTCCTCATGTGTTTGTTGGCCCCTAGCGTATTGTCCTTGCTGAAGTGTCTGTTAAGTCTTTTGCCCATTTATGAATTTTGTTGTTTGTCTTTTTGATGTTGAGGTGTTAAATTTTCTATAGATTTTGGAGATAAGTCTTTTTATCAGATATGGCATAGGCAAATATTTTCTCCCAGTCTGTAGGTTCTATTTTTATCCTTTTGACAAAGTCTTTCAAAGTGCATAAGAATTTAATTTTTAAAAGGTCCCAGTCATGTAACTTCTCTTCTACCCCTTGTGCATTCTGGCTTATGTTTGATAGTCTTATTTATGCCATAAATTTGAGCTCCCAGATTTGCCCCCATTTTATTTTTGAGGAATTTTATAGTTTTGGATTTTACATTTAAGTCTTTGATCCAGCTTGAGTTTGTTTTTGAGTATGGGGTGAGGTATGGATCTTGTTTGATTTTTCTGCAAGTGGATATTCAGTTTTGCCAGCATTTAATGTTTTGGACCTTTGTCAAAGATCAGGTGTCCATAGATGGATGGGTCTATTTCTGGACTTTTGATTCTGTTCCATTGGTCTATCTGTCTATCATTGTACTGATACCATGCTGTTTTGACCTCTGTGACTTTATAGTAGGTTTTAATATCCGAGAGTGTGAGACTTCCCACTTTGTTCTTCTTCTTCAGAAGTGCTCTGCTTATCCGAGGTCTCTTTTGTTTCCATATGCAGTTAGTAATTGGTTTTCCATGTCCTTAAAAAAATTTGTAGAAATCTGGATCAGGATTGCATTAAATGTATAGATTGCTTTAGGTAGTATTGACATTTTCACAATATTCAGTCTGCCTATCCATGAACAAGGCAAGTTCTTCCATTTATGTAGTGCCTCTGTTAAGTCTCTTGTAGCAATGTTTTATAGTTTTCTTTATATAGGCCTTTTGTGTTTCTGGTAAGGTTTGTTCCTAGATATTTTATCTTTTTGTAGCTATTGTAAATGGTATTGTTTCCTTTATTTCTTTGTCAGAGGACTCTATGTTGGTGTAGAGGAATCCAACTGAGTTTTGTATGTTGACCTTGTATCCTGCCGCTTTGCTGAACCTAATAGTTCCATTAACTTTTTTGTTGAATCTATTTGGTTTTCTACGTACAGGATCATATCGTCTGCATATAGATGTAGCTTTACTTCCTCTTTGCCAATTTGTATGCCTTTATTTCTCTTTCTTGCCTTATTGCCCTGGCAGAACTTATAATACAATGTTAAACAGAACTGGTGATACAGGGCATCCCTTTCTGGGTCTGGTTCATAAGGGGAATGCCTTGGGTCTTTCTCTATTAATAATGATGTTGGCTGTTGGCTTTGCATATATGCCTTTTATTATGTTGAGGAATTTCCTTTCTATCCCTATTTTGGTGAGAGTTCAGAACAGAAACTGGTGTTGGATTTTATCAAATGCTTTTTTTGTATCGATTGATATAATCATATGGTTCTTTTTGTTTTGTTTATGTGACGGATTACATTGATTGTTTTTCTGATGTTGAACCAACTTTGCATACCTGGGATGAATGCCACTTTGTAAGATGTATTAGTTTTTTGATACGTTGTTGGATTCTGTTGGCTAGGATTTTGTTGAAGATTTTTGCATCTATGTTCATGAGGGTTATTGGTCTGTAGTTTTTGTTTTTAGTGGTGTCTTTCCCTGGTGTTAGTATTATTTTTATGCTTGCTTCATGAAATTAGTTTGGGTGTATTCCATCGTTTTCTATGTTCTGGAATAGCTTGAGTAGTATAGGTGTCAACTTTTCTCTGAATATTTGTTAAAATTTTTCAGTGAAGCCATCAGGGCCAGGAATTTTCTTTGTGGGGAGTTTTTTTTTTTTTTTTTTTTTTTTATGACCTGTTCAATTTCTTCTTTTGTTATAGGTCTGTTTTGTTATACTGTTCAAGTATTCTGTTTCTGATTAGGATAGTTTAGGTAGGTCTTGTGATTCTAGAAATGTGTCCATCACTTCTATGTTCTCAAATCTGTTGGAGTACAGTTTTTCATAATATTCTGTCAGTATCTTTTTTATTTGTTGGTTCTGTTGTGATGACACCTTTTTCCTTTACTATTCTTGTGATTTTGCATCTTCTATTTCTTTTCTTTTGTTAGATTTGCCAATAGTTTATCAATTTTGTTATCTTTTTGAAGAACCAGCTTTTTGTTTTGTTGATTTTCTCTATGGTATTTTTGTTTTCTGTTTCATTTCTTTCTGCTCTGATCTTTATTATTTCCTTATTTCTAGATACTGTAGGATTCTTTTGTTGTTCTTTTTCTAGTTTTTGGAGTTGTTGAGTTAAAGTGTTGATTTTGTTTCTTTCTTCCTTTTTTTTTTTCCCATTTTTTTTTAAAATTGTGGTTTGGGTGAAAGTTTACAGAGAAAATTCATTTTCCATACAGCAGTTCACATGCACTTTGTCTCATGACACTGACTACAATTTACCCCAATGCAACAGCTCCCCTCCTACCTCCTCCTGATAGTCGCCTCCCCTCTGTGTCCATCCCTCCTCACACTCCTGGCCCCTGAGCTGTCACCCTGTTCACAAACAGCCCTTCTTTCTCGCATGATTGTTCTTTCCCAAGAGTGTATCTACCTCAAGTAAATGGTCAACTCATATGCCTGTCTTTTATTTGGCTGGAAGCCACAGGTGTGGGCTCAATTCCAGTCCTGAAGGGCAGCTAGGAGTCATAGTCTCAGTGGTTCTACCAGGCTCTATCAGACCAGCAAACCTGCTCCCCCACCCCCAACCCCCTTTTTTTTCCAAATGATTTTGAGTTTTGTTCCATATTGTTCTATCTCTCTATCCAGGATCTCCTACATGGATCCCCCTCCAAGTGGTTGATAGTGGTAGCTGGGCACTATCTAGTTCTTCTGTCCTCATAGTCCTATAAGCTGCAGATTGCATGGCATACCAGTTGCTAGGACTAATTATTTCTTTCCTCTTTTTTGGTGTATGCATTTATTGCTATAAACTGACCTTTGAATACTGCTTTTTACTGTGTTCCATAGGTTTTGGTATGATGTATCTTCATTTTCTTTTATTTCTAGGAAATTTTTATTTCACTTTTCATTTGTTCTATTACCCACTAGTTTTTGAGCAGTGAATTGTTCAACTTCCACATGTTTGATGTTTTTTCCTTGATCTTCTTCTTATTAATATTATAGCATTGTGGTCCAAGAAGATGCTTTGTAGTATTTCAATATTTTTGAATTTATTGAGCCTTGTTTTATGTCCTAACATATGATCGGTTCTGCAGAAGAATCCATGTGCACTTGAGAAGAATGTGAACTGTGCTTTTGTTGAGTGGAATGCTCTGTATATGTCTATGTGGTTGAGTTGGTTGATTGTGTTTTTTCTATATCTTTGTTGAGTTTTTCTGTATCTTTTTGGAGTTTTTTTCTAGTTAACCTGTCCCTCTTTGAAAGTGGTGTGTTAAAGTCTCCTTCTGGTAGCATAGTGCATAAGGCACTTGACTGCTAACCAGAAAGCTGGCGGTTCAAACCCACCAGCCACTCCTTGGAAGGAAGATGGGACAATCTACTTCCGTAGTGATACTGCCTCAGAAACCCAAGGACTCGGGTCTGACTCGATGGTACATAACAACAACAGCACTAGTATTGTAGGGTTGTCTATTGTCCCTTTTAATTCAATTAATATTTGCTTCATGTAATTTGGAGCACTTTCATTGGGTGCATAAATATTTATTATTGTAATGTCTTTGTCAATTCACCCATTCAGCATCATATAGTGTCCTTCTTTATCTCTTATGTTGTTTTTCACTTTAAAGTCTATTTTAACAGAAATTAATATTGCCATGCCTTCTCTTTTTTGATTACCATTGGCTTGGTATATTTTTTTCCAACTCTTAATTTGTTTTTATCTTTGTGTGTAAGGTGGGTGTCTTGTAGGCAGCATATCTATGGCTCTTCTTTTCTTATCCAAGCTGCCACTCTCTCTCCATTCACACTGAGTGTAATTACTGATAGGTATGAATTGATTGATGTCATTCTGTTTTGTTTTGTTGTTGTGTTGCTGGTGTTTCTTTGGTCCATATACTTTTCTGTGCTGAGTTAGATTTCTTGCCACGTGCTTCCTGTCTTCTTTATTGTTGGTTTTGTGCTTACTAACCCATATGTTCTTCTTCCTTCTGGATTTGCTTACAGGGATTGTTAATTTTCTCTGTGGTTACATTGGAGTGAATTCTTGTCTCTACATTTTTAGAACAGTCTATTCTATAAAGACATTCTCCTGTTTTTCTCTCCATTTGGAAATTTGTACCTAGAAGTTTTATTCCCTCTATTTGGCTACTTGCTGTTGTTGTGTGAGATTGCCTTCCTTGATTTTTAGTGTACAATGTTTTATGGTCTTATTTTGAGTTTCTATTGCTAATTTGGTTTCATCATTGATGTCACATATCCTGTTCTCTGTTGTGGGTTTTCTATTGGAAGGACTTCCTTAAGCATTTTTTATAGGGTTGGTCTGGTTTTCACAAAATCCCTTAATTTCTGTTTGTCTGAGAATACCTTGATTCTGCCCTCATATTTGATAGACAGTTTGGCTGGATATATGACTCTTTGTTGTAAGTTCTTTTCCTTCAGTGTTTTATATATGCCGTCTCATTGCCTTCTTTCCTGCAAGGTTTCTGCTGAGTAATCGGAGCTAAGCCTAACCACTTGATTATTATAAGTAATATTTCTTTTGTCCCAGGCAACTTGCAAAATTCTTTCTTTGTCTTTGGTTTTGGAGAGTTGATTATAATATGAATTGGTGTTTTTCTCTTGGGATCTATCCTGCAGGGAGTTCTATGAGCTTCTTGGACAAATATCTTTTCTTCCTTCATGATATGGGGGAAGTTTTCTGTTAGTAGGTCTTCCACAAATTTCTTGGTGTTTTTTTTTTTTTTTTTCTCTTTTTCTTGTTCTGGAATTCCAATGAGGCATATATTATTTCTTTTCATGTCATCCTATGTAACTCTTAGGTTCTCTTCATTTTTCTTAAATCTTTGTTCTGATTTTTCTTCATACAGGGTGGTGTCCGGGGATTTGTCTTCTATTTGGAAAATGCATTCTTCAGCCAGTTCTGTCCTATTTTTTGTGCTTCCACTGTACTGTGTAATTCTATAATTTTGGTATTCATCTTCTGGATTTCTAACTGCTGTTTTTGTATGAGTTTTGATTGTGCATTAATCTTGTTATTTTGTTCTTGAATGGTTTTCCTGAGTTCTTCCAGGGAACTGTCTGTCTTCTTCTTGCTTCTGTTTGGGGCTTCCTTAGGCTCTTTTAGAGCTCTATAAATATACCTTCTCTATTCCTTCTCAGATAATTCTATTGCCTCTTCTTCCTCCATGTTTAATGAGACCTTTGAGGTTTTACTTCTAATGTCTTGTCCTGTTTGTTTTTTGTTTCGCTTGTTTGTTTGTTTGATTTGAAGTTGCCTGTTGTTTCCTAGACATTTTGAGGTTGTCTTTAAGTGTTAGTTGTGTATTGTTTTGTTTTGTCTTGGTTTTATGATTTAATATTTTGAAAAGGTGGAACTGGTGAATTTTATTTTATTTTATTTTATTTTTGGCTATTAATTCAGGTGTGCTAGTTTTCTCTGAAGTTTTCTTTTTGATGATGGAATCGCTGTGTAGAATGTGGATGCAGGTCTCTGTTTTTCATAATGGAAGTTTAGGATTCGAGACGGCAGGTATTTTGATGCCTGAATTGCAGTTTTTCTATTGGATGAGGGAAGGTAGAGGTGGAGAAAGTGGGAGAAGAATACAGAACAAAGAAAAACTCAAAGGTGCCAGGAGTGGTTTCTAGGGCTTTGAGCGGGCTCCTAATGATAATGTTGTACTGTTTATTCATAGGCCTGCAGGTCTTATTCAGCAAAGATTCCAATTGTTAGGGGGCTGCCACTTTCCACCAGATTCAGACACACACAAAAACCATACTCTCGAGGCTCCTCCTTGCCAAAAAGCTGACCTAAGATAACTGCCCCTTTCTGTGATTTGTGGTAGGAGTTCCTCCCAGGGCCTGCCCACTTGTGGCATTAATGTTCTTTCTGCTTGGGCTTCTGTGGTGCTGGAGCCAGACAAATCTCTGTTCGCACCCAATGGTCCCAAGTTTACTGATAAAAGCAGGTGCTGAAGTTAGATCCGTGGAGTGCCTCAGGTTCTCTGATGTGGTGCATTCTTTCCGCTGTCCCAGGGTGGTCTCCCACGGCCTTTCTCACCTGCTGGTCACGGCTCCCCAGTTTTTTTTTTTTTTTAGGGCTATCAGGTTCTGTGGGAAGAAAAGGAGCTCTGGTGGGATAGTGCCTAAAGCATTTGACTGCTAACAAGAAGGCTGGCAGTTCGCACCCACCAGTGATTCCTTAGAGGGAAGGTTTGGTAATCTACTTCCATAGTGATACTGCCTCAAAACCTAAGGAGGGGTTGCTATGAGTCAGATCCAGCTCGAAGGCAGTGAGTTTGAGTTTATGGCAAGAAAGCTGGGATGTGTACTTCCTGTGACTGCATCTGTTAAGCTAAGTGGTGGGAGAATTTAGAACCTTTGCAAGAGAGAGAAAGAGCAATGAAGAAACGCTCCACCTTCTTTAGACTACAACTTCTCTAATCAGAAAAGAAGATTCCTTTCCTTCAGAGTTTTAGGTTCCTGTGGGCCCCTTTTTTCACCACTGCTGCTGCCAGTGCAGGCAACACAGGATTGTCTGGAGGCTAGGGGATAAGAGAATGGAAAAGATTTAAAAAAAAAAAAAAAAAAGGTAAAAAATAAAACAAAAATGGGAGATTTTCCCCATTCTCTCTGAATGTTAGAGTATTTTATTTCTGCTCCTAAAACAGAGAGAGAGGACTTGTTTTGGAGCTCTATCTGTCTGCTCTGATACTTCCTGGCTTCAACCTTCCTTGAATCAAAGTTGGGGGATACTAGAATGAAAAAATGGCAAACCAATCCCTAGTTCAATGGTTCTTTGTATTTGGTCTTCTTTCCCAATCTGCCTGTTACTATTTACTTTTCACAGTCCTTCAATAGTTGCTCCATGCATTCTTCCATAATTTTATAGCTACATTCAGTGAAAGAGTCAGTGTGGAGAGTTCTTACTCCACCTTACCTGGAATTAGAGTAACTCTTAGATTTTAATAAATAGCAAGCACTCTCTTTTCCCACCTGCAACTCTAAGTACAGCATAATTTTGAGACTTGTTCTTTCTGTAACACACTATCACATGCAATAATACACTTGGTTAACCAAAGTCTAAATGAAAAAAGTAAGAACTTCCAGAGGCTATGCAGACTGTTGTCCCCAATTTATAGTGGGGGTTTTCATGGTGTATGTAGGAAGATGACTATTATTGTTCACATTTAAAATAGCATGTTTAGTTATTGACTAATCCTACCCTGATGTTTGTATTCTGAATGCATTGTTTAGAACAGTTTTAATGTTATATTAGTTATGATACATCTATATAAAGTTATTATTTACTTGATGTCTGTCTTGGGAAGAAGTTGTAGAGTATGTATTTTGATTCTTTTCAGGACTCAGATGACTCTAGGAGTAAACCTAGTTTTTATTATACCTACTCTTTCCTGTTTTCCACTATCCATTTCTTCTGATATCAATGCCTTTATACCCATCTTTACTTTAAAGCTAGGAAGACAAAAGTGAAAGACTTACGGAGTTGTTACAGAAAATTATTCACAAAGCCAGGTTTTGTTTCTTATAATTTCATCATATAATCTACAGCAGGATTATGGAAGAGTGATGATAATGCTAAAAATTTTGGCAAGCATGAAGTGTGTGAAATATTCATTACCAACAAGGACCTCCAAGGGCAAAAGTTTTATATAGAGATGTGGGGGTAAAGGATCTGATTTTACCTTAAATAATGTGGCTGTTGTCCTTGGTTCTATAGAAATAACCCTTGGAATAACTGGGGTGGCTTGATCTGGGCCTTCTAGGCCACAATTGAGGATTTGTGCTGGTGAGTAGAAGCTGGTCAGGCCAGAAAAGTCTCATCTGGGAGGCTGATATTAACTAACTTCAGAAGGTAAAAAAAGCAAACAAACAAACAAACAAACAAAAACCCTAAAACTCATTGCCATCAAGTTGATTGTGATTCAAAAACCCCTTCTTGGGTTTTTTAGGTGGTATCACTATGGAAATAGACTGCCCAATCTTCCTTCGATGGAGTGGCTGATGGGTTTGAACCACCAGCCTTCTGGTTAGCAGTCAAATGCATTAGGCTGTAAGCCACCAGAGCTCCCTCAGAAGTCATAGTTTGCCTTATTATGAAGAACTGGCTGATATAAGCCCTGAATATGGAGGCTCAGAGAGCTTCATGATAAGCAAGAATATCTGCTCTCGAGAGGTTAACATGCCCCTTGGGACATAGAAGCTCCATGTTGGGAATCCTCCCAGGCCTTTCCCTATGTTTTTCTTTGTATTCTTTTTTGGGTATAATAAATCTGTAGTTGTAAGTATTCTATACTCTCTGTCAGTTCAGTGAGTCATTTCAGTGAATTATCAAACCCCAAGGGTCAATAGGATCCAGTAAGTCAGAAAGTAAGGGTGTTGTGTGGATTCCTAAGCTTGTGACTGCCACCCTAAAGGGATGGTGGGAAACCAGCTCCAATTTTGTGGACAACAGGTCAGAACGTTGGGGTGTTGGGTGGATTCCTCAAATTTGTGGCTGGTGTCTTCCTATTTGAGAGTCTGAAGGACAGTGTCCTTTTAACTCATGATCTCTGACCTAGCTTTAGATGGCTAGGGTTAGATAGACAAAGTGTCACAGGGACAGCTGACCATGAGGGTTAAGAAGTGGGAATGTGAGGACTGGCTCAAGCTCCACATTTTGTGGATTGGATTTATGGTATTCTTTACCATACAAGAGTTGATTTCCTCAGCAAAATTATTGAAAGAATTTTCTATACTCTTCTATTTCCTCACTGTTATTTATTTCTCAGTGCACTGCATTCTGGTGTCTACCCTCTTGCTCTGAAATTGTTCTTGTCAGGGACACCAATGACTGAGTCTGACCAAATCCCATGGACATTTCCTTGTCCCTATCTTAACTGATCTCTTTTTATCTTTTTAGTATTTAGTCCTCTTGTTCAAGAAGCTCTGGTGGCACTGTGATTAAAGCATTGGGTTGCTAACCAAAAGGTAAGTGGTTCAAACCCACCAGCCATTCCATGCAAGAAAGATGAGGCAGTCTGCTTCTATAAAGATTTACAGCCCTGGAAACCCTATAGGGACAGTTCTACTCATCCTATAGGATGGCTATGAGTCAGAATTGACTTGATAGTAGTGGGTTTGGTTTGGTGGGTTATTTATTGAAACCAGGCCTTTGAACTTCTTTAAAATGGCTCAGTAATTGCCTGCCAATAACAGTGCTCTCCAAAAGTCCTGCCACAGTCCTTCCTCCTGAAAGTTTCAGGAGCTCAATTCAGGAGATTAGATTATTGGCAGGACTCTGGAGAGCAACACATATTTAAAGTAGCTTGGTCAGCCACCATCTTTGAGGAGGGCATGGATGTTTGTTTCCTAAAAACCCACTGCTAACGAGTAGATTCCAACTCAAAGAGACCCCATTGGGTTTATGCAAAAAAGGCAGGGAGGCTACATGTTCTGACCTTCTCTAACCCCACAAGAGGAAGACAGAATCACCATCAATAGCACAAGGCCTATTACTACAAGGCCAGACATGCTGCCTTCCTCCAGCCCTTCCTCCCCAAATACCCACCACCTCTCTCCTGGGTTCGATAATTCACTGCAGTGGCCACACAGAACTCACAGATTATGGGGTTTATTAGGGAAGTACCAGGCTACAATTCAAGTTCATGAAAAATGCTCAGTCTCTCTCCTAGCCCACCATCTCTCACAGTCTCTCTCCCAGCAGTGCATGTCCCTCGGTGTCTCTCTCAGCAATGCGTGTCTCTTGTGTCTCTTTCCCAGCAGTGCATGTCTCTCAGTGGCGCATCCTTCCTCAGCCAGCAGAGGAAGTTCTGCCTCTAGGAGGGCTCCTTTTGAGCCCGGCAGAGTGGCCAAACTAGCCAATCATAACAACAGAATTCTAAGCACCTGAGAGAGAGCAGGAACTTCCCAGAACATTGTTTTGTGCCACTCCCAACAGAAATACCCCAGGTGAACAACTTTAGCAATCAGGAGCTCCTCAGTTGCTCATGGCAAATTCCACCTTGGAGTTTACAAAGACTTATGGGTAGAAAAGCCACACTAAGTAATTTACTACACTGCAGTTTACCTAGTAGCAAATCTTTACAGAAATAGATTACCCCATTTTCCTTCCTTCCCTGGAGTGACTGATGGGTTTGAACTGCTAACTTTTTGGTTAGCTGCCAAATGCTTTGGGTACTGTGCCACCAGAGCTCCTTTTGTTTGTTTCATACTCAGGTCAAAATACCATGGGCAACAGATTTGGTTGATATGCAATGCATACATAGTCCTTGTTTACAGTGACAATTGCTGATTATTTCTAACTGGTTCGGAGCCTTTATTCAAACTTTCTCCTCCCTTGACTTCTGAGATAGCAGAAAAACAAACAAACAAACAAACAACAACAACAAGAAAAAACTGGCTTCAGTTCTACTTTTGACTATTCCTTTCAATGTTTTTAAATTATATTCTTCTTCTACTCAATCTATCAATGTTGGTGTTTCTCATGATTCTATCTTCATTACTTTTCCCATTCATTTTCTCCTATTTCCTTTACTACACTGATTTCTGAAAAACTTAATTTACATTTATGGTATTCACTATTAACAGTAAGTATAATGATGAAACTCTCTCTATCCCAAACTTTCAGCTGCTTTCCACTTGGATACCCTTTAGACATTTTAGATATAATACTTCTAAAACAATTTACACACAGTTTCCAGAAGGATGGAATATGCAGATTTCATTAAAAATTCTTCAGTGGTTTCCTATTTCCTTTGAGATAACATACCAAATTCTTTCTAACTATGCACTGATTCAAAATGAGAATAAGTGAAATAGGAGTTGGTAGAGTTGGATAACGAAATTGGCAGAGATGGTTACAGAACCCAAGAATCAAAGATTGCTATCCAAAAGAGATTTAATCTAATAAAAAGCCAAGTCATAATAGATAATAAAGCAAAATTTGAGCTATTTCCAGAATTGCCTCTAATTTATTTCAATCTTTATGGTTGTATGTCTGAGAATATGTGTAAAAGTGTATAAGTATATAATAAACACAAAACAAATTTAAGTCAATTCCTATTCATAGCCACCCTATAGGGCAGAGTAGAACAGCTCCATAGAGTTTCCAAGGCTGTAATCTTTGTGGAAGCAGACTGCCACATCTTTCTCCCATAGAGTGGCTGGTGAGTTTTAACTGCTGACCCTTTGGTTAGCAGTTGTGCATTTAATCATTGCACCACCAGGGCACCTATGTTATGTGTGATGGACTCTTCAAACTGATTGCAAACAAGGCTATTCCAAAGCAAGCTTCTATGTCCATTTCTGAACTTACCTCTTGCTACTCCTCACCCCAACACCTCAGCCAATACATTTTATACTCCAGGCATACTGAAGTATTTGAATGTCCTTAGATGGGCTATTTTTACAGTATTTTTACATTTTACAGTATTTATTTCTTAGCACACACTGTTTGCTCTGCTCCACAATCTGGTTAACTCTATAAATTGCTCAATTCTTAGTCTCTATTTATACCCTCTGATATTTTACACCTCCCTTAACAAGCCTGTATAGATTCACCCTGTGCATACAACTAGCAATTGCAACTTTTAGGAACTTAATGTGACTCCTTTTAAATCTAAAACTATGAAACAGGCTTTGGTTCTCTAGAAAAAAATATTAATTTTATATTTTCTGTGCAGAGGCTATAGATATACCACACATATTGAGGTTCTCTGTTGGAAGAAACAGAAATCTTCAAAAAGAAGCTACAAAATAGTGATTACTAAAACTAGTATTAATTTCTTATTTGAGTCTAGCACTGTAAGTTTCTAAAATATTTTCCACTTATAGTTGTTGTATTTGACCCTGATAACAGCTTCTGAGGAAGGCATTATACCACAGATATTATCCCATAGGCATTATTCCATCACCATTTTACAGATAATGAAGTGGGAAGCCATTCAGGATAAGTGTCTGGTAGAGTTGCTATTGAGGCACCTGACTATTTGTAGACCCTGACCTGGAAGCCATAGCTCCGATGTTTCTGAGGCATCAAAGAGACAAAACAGAGACATAAAAAGAGAGAATACCTCCATACTTTCAGCAGTATTATCTAACTCTCCAGAACACTGGCCTCTTTAGCAATCCTGATACAATCTAATTGCTTCTGCCCTCCTGTTTTCTTCAAGTCCTTCTGGGGTCTGCTTTCTAGGATAGGAGTGGAGATGCAAGGGAAATCACCTGAAAGGAATTAATTTCATTTATTTCTAATTACCTTCTTTTTTTCAAGGGCAATTGGCTAATTATGAAGACTAACTACATGTTAGATTCCCTGGGTAAAAGGCAGTTTCCTTTAACTCGATTATGTTGTGTTAATGACACTAATCACTCCCAGAAAGCTGCTAAAATAATCATCTCTGGGCAGGTTGTTCTATAGAGGTATTCATGGAGCATAAAGCATTAAGTCTCTGATTGCATAAAGGGAGAAATTTTTAAACTGTAAAATTACAGAGCAAGAAAAAGCTATGTTAATTAAAAACTTATCCTTAATCATCCCAGAACTATACTTAAAATGCTCCAGAAGTGGTAACATAAAGTGTTAGAAAATACCACTCTTCTCTATGTTCCTCTAGTACCAAATAAAACTGTCCATATTTACTCTGCTGGGTGGACAAGCACTTGTTGAAGTTTGGTTTCTTAACAGCAGTAAAAGGAGTTTTAACCAACCCAAAATTGACTTCAGATCAACTTGCACAATATTCAGTTTTGCCAGAAGTGGCTGCTCAATGGCTTAAGAGTTTGAACACATGAGGATCTGAGACCCCACATTCAAAGTCTGGGACATACAGAGCAGGTTCTAAACTCTTTTTGCCTAGTAACACTTTCAATCAGGACATAAAGAGAGCCATTCATGTAAATTCATTTTTCCCCACTACATTTAAGAAAATGTTTTTCAAACTTGGAGCCTGCATGTAGAACAAAACTCAAAATCATTAAAAAAAAAAAAAAAAGACCAGTTTTACTGTTCTGATAGAGCCTGTTGAGAACCCCCAAGACTATGGTCCCTAGGTACCCTTCAGGTCTGGAACTGAACTCACTCCTGTGGTTTCCAGCCAAACAATAGACAGGTATATAGGGTGAACACTTATATCATGTAGATACACTTCTTAGAGTGATTAATCAATTTTGGGAGAACAGAAGGGCAGTGTTTGCACAAGGAGAGAGCTGTACATTGTGGGGAACTGCAGTCAATGTCAAGAAACAAAATGTGTATCAACACCTATTTGGAAAATGAATTTGCTCTGTAAACTTTCAACCAAATCACAATAAAAATTAAACAACAACAACAAATAAAACCCAACCAAACAAACTTGGAGGCTGCATAAGAGACCGTGAGGGCATATTAAAACACAGATAACAGCTCCATCCCAAGAGTTTCTGATTCAGTAGGGCTGGAGTAAGGCCTGAAATGTGCATGTCTAATAGGTTTGAAAGCAAGAGGTCACTAAAAAGACAAGTAAGGATGAAAAGACAAAAATGGGTGTGAGAAGATACTCTGAAACTTGCTCTTGAGCGGAGTAGTGAAAGCAAATGGAAGAAATGACAAGATAAAAGAGCTTAACAGAAGATTTCAAAGAGCAGCTCGAGCAGACAAAGCCCATTACTATAAAGAAATGTGCAAAGACCTGGAGTTAGAAAACCAAAAGGGAAGAAATGCTCAACATTTCTCAAGCTGAAAGAACTGAGGAAAAATTTTAAGCTTGATGTTGGAATATTGAAAGATTCTATGGGCAAAATATTGAATGATGTAGGAATCATCAAAAGAAGATGGAAGGAATACACAGAGCCACTGTACCAAAAAGAATTGATTGATGTTCATCCATTTCAGGAGGTGGTATATGATTAATCAATGGTATTGAAGGAAGAAGTCGAAGGTGCACTGAAGGAATCGGTGAAGAAAAAGGCTCTAGGAATTGACAGAATGCCCATTGAGATGTCTCAACAAACAGATGCCACACTGATGGCAAAAGATTTGGAAGACAGCTACCTCACCAACTGGCTGGAAGAGATCCATATTTGTACCCATTCCAATGAAAGGTGATCCTACAGAATGTGTAAATTATCAAACAATATCATTAATATCTCATACAAGTAGAATCTTACTGAAGATAATCCAAAAATGGTTGCAGCAGTACATTGACAGAGAACTTCCAGAAATGCAAGCTGGATTCAGAAGAGGAAGTAGAATGAGGGATACCATAGCTGAGGTCAGATGGATCTTGGCTGAAAACAAAGAATATCAGAAAGATGTTTACTTGTGCTTAATGGACTATGCAAAAACATTCAGTAGTGTGGATCATAACAAATTATGGATAACATTGAGAAGAATGGGAATTCCAGAACACTTCATTGTACTCACGAGGAACCTGTACATAGATCAGGAGGCTGTTTTTTGCATGGAACAAGGGGATAATGCATGGTTCAAAATCAAGAAGGAAGTGCCTCAAGGTTGTACCCTTTCACCACACTTATTCAACTTGTGTGATGAGCAAATAATCTCAGAAACTGGACTACATGAAGAAGAACATGGCATCTGGATTGAAGGAAGTCTCATTAACAACCTGTGATACACAGATGACAGAATGGATTGGATGTATTGCATTGGTCAAATCTGCTGCAAAGGACCTCTTCCAAGTGCTGAAGAGCAGAGATGTCTCCTTGAAAACTAAGGTGTGCCTAATCCAAGCCACAGTATTTACAATCACCTCTTATGCAGGTGGGAGCTGGGCAATGAATAAGGAAGACTGAAGAAGAGTTGATGCTTTTGAGTTGTGGTGTTGGAGAAGAATGCTAAGAGCACCATGGTCTGCTGAAAGGACTAACAAATCTATCCATAATGAAGTGCAGCCAGAATGCTCCTTGGAAGTGAGAATGGCCAGACTTCATCTCATCTACTTTGGTCATGGTTTCAGAAGGAACCATTCCCTGGAGAAGGATATCATGCTTGGTAAAGTGGTGGGTTAATGAAGAATGGGAAGGCCCTCAACGAGAAGGACTGACATAGTGACTGAAAAGATGGGCTCAGGTATAGCAAGGATCTTGAGGTTGGCACAAGACCAAGACAGTGTTTCATTCTACTGCTCATAGAGTCGCTATGAGTTGGAGATGACTCAATGGCACCTGACAAAATAACAAGTTCACAGGTGTTGCTGATGTTGCTGGTTTGGGACCACTCTTTGGGAACCACTGCTTTGAGCTGGAGTTAGTGAAGGTGTTGAAGCAAAAGACACAGGATGATTATTTAGCCTAAGGAGTTTCTTTCCCTTATCTGAAACATCTCTATGCACCAGAAGCAGATTTCCAACCTCTTTTCTTGCCAAACTTCTCCCTCCTTTTTTCACCTGGGCTTACCATATTGGTTGTATTGTTGTCAGTATTCAATGAGGGTGTTTTTTGTAAACAACAGAAAATAATCAGAAAGTAATAACAGAAGTTATTAAGTATATTTGTATGAAATGAACAATCTATTAGCTAACATGAGAGAAAGCCCAGGTGAAGAGTGGCCCTCAATGTTGCTTGACCAGTGGCTAGATGATGCTACTAAGGTTCCAGGTGCTTCAGTTCTCTGTGTCTGTACTCTGCAAGCCATCACTTTGTTGTTCCTAAAGCAGTCCTGTTCTGTTTTTAGGATCGCTGCCGGTAGCTACCAAGCTTACATGTTGTTTGCTTGCATCCATTGAGAGAGAAAGTTACTTCTGTGGCTCTTTTTTAGCAAAAGGAGAGTTTTCCAAAAGCCTCTGACAGTCCTTTTGTGTGTCTTATCCTCCAGAATTTGGTAATAAGCTCATCCCTGCACCACAGATTGGCAAGAAAAATGGGTTGAATCTTAACCATTGAAGCTCTCACTCTAGAACTGAGGGTGGTATCAGATTCTCCTGAGATCCACTGTATGCAAGGATGAAAGATAGAAACCTATATGTAACTGGTATTCTTCTGGGAAGGAAGAAAGGAGAATGGGTTCCTGGTAGCAACCAACAGTGTCCACTACACTTTTTAGTAAGTTCTGAGACTAGTTTTATAAAACTAGAAAGCCATTGGAACAACACATTTTACATATTGCCAAGACTTGAGGTTTTTCCAGGGTAATATTTAACAGAGTTCATGGAATAATGGGAAAAGGAGAGGCAGTATGGTACAAAGGAAATATCACCAGCTTTGGTGTCAGGTATGCTTGAATTTGAAATTCAGATCTTCCTCCTAGTAAAAATGAATACTTAATTAACCTCTTTGTTTCTCAGTTGCCTCACATTTAAAATGAAGATGATACAAAGTTTTCAAGGTTGTCAGGACTCTAATAAGTGGGTGCAGAGGAAAGGGCATATAACAGGGCCCAATCGGTAGTAACTGTCACCATTTGTAATACTAACTGAATCAGGTATAGGCAGAACACCTGGGAGTATACCTGATGTATATATTGGCAATTTTTTCCCATCTTCCCTTTTTTGTTTTCCTATGTTGTCTCTTTCTTCTTTATTGTTTAAAAATTCCATCCTCGGACTAATTTTTCCTTGTATATTACTTTCTCATTGTGTGTGCATGTGTGTGTTGAGAACTAAAATAGCAATTGGCAAAGTTTGAGTGATTGCAATGTAACCAAAAACCAATTGCTCTGGAGTTTATTCTGACTCAGGGTGAGCCAGTGTGTGTCAATGTCAAACTGTGCTCCATAGGGTTTTCAATGACTAATTTAAAAAAAAAAAAAAAAATCACCAGATCTTTCTTCTGGGTGGACACAAACTTCCAGCCTTTTGGTTATTAAGTGAGCACATTGGCCATTTGCACCACCCAGGGACTCCCATCTCAATTTGCCAAAAACCAAACTCACTGCCACTGAGTTAATTTCAACTTATAGTGACCCCTTTTGGGTTTCCGAGGCAGTAAATCTTTACAGAAGTAGATTGCCCAGTCTTCCTTTTGTGGAGTGGCTGGTGGATTTGAACCACCAGCCTTGTGGTTAGCAGCCAAATGCCTTAGGCACTATGCCATTAGAGCTCTTCATCTCAATTTAGGGAAATAGATCCAGGAAATTTCAAATTGTTTAAAATTCTGTGTCAGATTTTGAAACAAGTTTGAACACTGATAAAAGTAAAGAATTCAGGGATGGCTGAGAACAAGAAGCTTTCCCTCAGAGGAGATCATGTGAATGAACTTTGTTTCTTTTTTCATATAATGACTAAGTTAGTACACGTCAAGGTTATGTTCTCCAAAACATGTAGTATGTACTGCTGGTGGGATAAGGGATGACTTTAAGTAACATATAGCCTGCTCACTGTTACTCACTCTATGTTTACTAGCAGGGCTCAGAAGAACAACATTCTTGTCCTTACATGGCAGGGACATATCCTCTGCCCACTCTTCATCACCATGTGCTCTTCCTCTGGTTCATTCTGGTATCTTACTCACCACTGCAGGTATTTTGAAACCCTCCCTTCAAACTCATCTCTGCCTGCAGCCTCCTACTCTTAACTTTCTGAGCAGCCCTGTCAGAGCCTCTGCCCCTGCTATGTCCTCTCCCTCAGCTTCATCTCTCTTGAACTCTAGTCCCAGCTTACAGCTCGGGGTTCCCTTAAGCCTCTCCAATTGCTCAATAACTCTCCTGTCCCCAGACTCCATTCTTATCTCAGTATCCACTGCTTCATCCTCAGTACAGTTTTAATGATCTTCACACTAGACTCAGATTTTTTTTCTCCTGCTTATACCTTCAGCTGGCCCCAAATTTTCCTTCCTTCTTTCCACATGGGCTGCTCTTCAACCCTTTCCACTCACTTTAGAAAAACACTACCTATTTTCCTAACCCCTTGAAACCATGAACTTCACCAGTTCTCTCTCTAAGTTCTGACAATTTCAGGCTTTGTCTTCTAGCTCAGAGTGAATATATTTTCTCTGGGATCATGACCCTTACTCCTTTTTGGCATTTTTTTTTTTTTAATCTTGTCCATTAATTTCTTTTTAAAAATATCTTTATATATGTAAGAAAAAAATGGAAACAATTTAAAGCAATGATGAAATAGCTAATAGTACAGGTGCTATGTGGGGTTGGCACACACTGTGAAGGGAGTACAAAGTCAGTCAAAATTTGGGAATGCTGCTATAAAACTACAAGTATCCAGGGAAGTCATTTTGGAAAGATGGCAAAATACTAGCTGGAAGACAAAATTATTAGGTAAAATCTCAGCCTGTTAAAGGCTCGAGGTCAGGCTCATAGCAGGGACTTAGTGCTGTGCCTCAGTGATGTGGGTTTTTGAAAGGTTTTTTATTTATTTGTTTATCTTTTGGTATTTTGGTAAAAATACATATAACACAGCATTCGCCAATTTAACTTTTTTTTTTAAATTGTAAAATTCAGTGACAGCAAGTACATTCATCAGGTTGTACAATAATTACTAAATTTTTCATCACCATCTACATATGCTCACTGCTTCCTAAACAATATAGGCACTCTGGTGTCATAGTGCCTAAGGCATTTGACTGCTAACCAGCCATTCCATGGAAGGAAGACTGGGCAATTTATTTCCATAAAGATTTACCACCTCAGAAACCCAAAGGAGGTTACTATGGGTTGGAATTGACTCGATGGCAGTGAGTTTGTGTTTTTGGTTTGGTGGCATAGTGGATAAGGCATTTGGCTGCTAACCAGAAGGTCAGCAGTTCAAACCCACCAGCTACTCCATGGAAGGAAGATGGGACAATCTATTTCTGTAAAGATTTACAACTTGAAAACATAAAGCGTGTTACTATGAGCTGGAATCAACTTGATGGCAATGAGCTTGGTTTTGGAGTTTCCTAAACAATGACTCCACCTTTCTTCTCTCCCACGTACCCCTGGTTACCACTAATAAACTTTGGTCTCTACACACTTGCCAGTTCTTTATATTTTATATAAGTGAGGTCATACAATATTTATCAAAGAAGCAGTTTTTAATCCTGTTTAATAACTAATTCTGCAAAACAAAACAAAGCAAAAGCTAAAACCTATTGTATAGCATTTACTGATTTCTTACTATGACTGATTTTAAGCTAATGACCACCATCACTAAATGTGAATTTGGGAAGAGATGCACATCCCCCTGTCAGCTCTCATCAGCTGGTGCAAGTAGTTTGAAACACTCTACTGCCTATCTACCTCAGGGTGTTTTTTCTTTTATTATTTTTGAAAGACAACAATCATATTTATCTCATAAAATTGTTAGATGGATTAAATAACATAACATGCAGCAGACTTGAATGGCTGGTACCTGAGAAACCTCATCATGAGGACTCTTTGCCTTACTGAAGAACTAATTATTAATAATTGTTTTGGACTGGTAAAATGATTGGGAGAGAGAAGTTAATCTTTCAAGTATGAAAGAGCCAACAACTAGAGCCAGAGAGTGGCCTGTGGTGCAGTGAATTAATTAATATATCTCTTTTAGCCACAGTCTTTGTTACTCCCACATAATGATTGGGTGAGACTGAAGGTAGAATGTAATTAATTGAGTTGTGTGTCCTCAAAATATGTGCCAACTTGGCTAGGCCATGATTACCAGTGTTGTGTGATTGTCCTTCATTTTGTGATCTGATGTGATCATCCTCCATTTTGTGATATGTTGTAAATCCTAGTCTCTATGCCTTGGTTATGGTCCCATTTTTGAGTGAATTGTCTGCTATGATAATGAGACAGGACCAAGGTGGGATGTATCTTGAGTCACCATCTCATTAAAGGGTGTGATTCAAGTCAATTCCCTTACCCTAGTCAACACCCTTACTCAAGTCACCACCATTCACTGCCTTACTGAAATCATGCCTTTGCTTGAGTCATAACTTTTGTCTTAAAAAATGATAAAAGAAGAAAGAAGTAACCAGAGAAAGGAGAACCTGACTATCACCAAGAGAGAGTAGAATGTATCCTTTGGTCCCAAGATCCCTGCACTGCAAACAACCTAGACCCAAGAGACTGAGTTGTAACACTACAGAAATGATGAGAAGCTATGGCAGAGAAACAGGAGCAGCAGAGGCAACAGAACCAGGAGACCTACAGGAAACAGTGTGGTGTCTCCTCAGCCCACAGAGCAAGAGAGTTGAGTGCCTTTGGGCTAAGGCTTTCTGGTGTCTTGTAAGTGGGGTTCCTCCAGACACTTAGCAACAGAGCAAAAAGAGCTTTGTAATGCTTTTTCCAGCAGGGCAGAGGCCAGGCTGACCCAAGAGATCTGAAGGACCAAGAGGCTGAGAGAGGCATGCTAGTGGGCATGACTGAAAAGAAGCTGTCCTGACTAAAGAACTGTATCCTGAGTTGATCATGAATTGTAATCTGTTACTTCTTGTGATAGCTGGAGGTGTGTGTCAACTTGGCTGGACCACAGTTCTGTGTAGTTTAATGTGATGTGGGTTTTTCCAATGATGGGATCAGATGTATATGTTTTGAGCAGCCAATCCATTGGAAGGGAGTTTCCCTAGGGGTGTGGTCTGCTTCTAGTATATTTATGGACTTCCTGGGAAAAAAAAAAAAAAAAACACTCTTCTGTGGATTGGGATTCTGTAGTGCTGCCTATAACTGTCCGTAAGAGAACAATCGACTTTTCGGCCTGGAGATCTTAGATTCATCATTTGTTGGAGTCAACAGCCAGTATACTGCCTGCCAACCTTGAGCTCCTCAGCCTCTGCAGCTCTGTGAGTCCGGAAAAGCCTCCAGCTTGATGTTTGATCCAAGAACTTTGGACTTGCCACACAGATAAGTGTGTGAGCCATTTTCCTGAGATAAATTTCCCTTTCTCTCTCTATATAAGCTTTACTGGTTTTGTTTCTGTAGAGAACCCAGTTTAACACACTTCCCTATTAAACCCTGTAACTTAGAGTATGGTCTGTGAGTGTAGTGTGGCTATTGCAAGGAATTATGAACCCAGCAGAGAGGGATAGCTGGTTTCAGACTGGTAAAAAGTTTGGAGGGTGGAGGCATTTCTGACTTTCTCCTCATAAGAATCAACCTAGGACAGTTGATGCCAATAATGATTTTCCTTCCCCCTTGTGAAGTTAGAGGTCAGACACCTCAATCACCTTGTCATTTTTACAGAAAGACAACAATCATATTTACTTCATAAAATTGTTAAATGGGTTAAACAACATAGCATGAAATAGTTCCTTGTATATAATGTTTCTCCTCTGTTTCATTAAAGATTGCATTGGGAGCTAAGTTGAGACATTACTAGGCTGTGGTGACATTTTTCATGACCTGGCAAACATCACACAAACTATATCCAGAGACCATGCAAAATGGCTTCTCCTGAAGTTTGATATGAGGCATTGGTGATTCAGTGGTAAAATTCTTGCCTACTGTGTGGGAGACTCAGGTTCAATTTCTTGCCAATACACCTCATGCCCTGCCAGCAACCACCCATCTGTCAGTGGAGGCTTGCATATTGCTTTGCTGCTGAATAAGTTTCAATGGTACTTCTAGATTAAGATGGGCAAGGAAAAAGACCTAGTCATCTACTTCTGAAAATTAGCCAATGAAAACCCTATGAATCACAACAGTCTGATCCACAACTGATTATGCAGATGGTATAGTACTGGACAATTCTGTTTGGGTATGCAGCCAGCAACAACAAAGTTTGATACACTCAATGCTTAGAGGGAGAAGCCTCAGAAAAACAGCCCTAAAACTCAAGCTCCTTTTACTGGAAGGATCCCAAAGCCAGAGTCTGGAAATCCATGGGACTAATTACTGCCCTTATTTCCCATGTCCAGTGGCCTAGAGTCCTTATATTTGTAACTCCCATTCTTAAGGTCACCAAGGTTCTGAGAAAGCCAAAGAAGGAGGTGAAGAAAGAGAATGAAGCAGAAAGCAGAGCTTGCTCTGTATCAACCCACTGAAGAATTTACAGCTTTCCATGTGTAGACAGGAAAGAAAAGAGCCAGTTTCTACACATCATTCCACTCAGTCATGCAATTTGTAGGCTCTGAGACCAAGAGAGGAAATAGAAAGAGGAAGCTTGTATCTCTAAGGACTAAGGATTATGAGGCTAAGGATTGTTGAGGGATTATGGCGATGCAATGTGGAATTTGAAGGTCATAGAAGCCTATATATACAAAGTTAGGCCAATGGATGAAAGAAGAAAAATAAGGCGATCATTGTTCTTCTTCTCTGAAATAGTAGGCATGTTGTTGCATGGATATGGGGCTACAGTTTTACTAAATTATATAAGGGCTGAGTAGCTCCTTCTCTTGCCTCATTAACTAGTAGCAATAGCAGTCTAGAGTGTCAAGATTCAGTGTTCAAGTGCTTCATCATTTGAATGTCTATCTCCCTAATCTTGGATTAAGAGCTGAAAAAAAAAATCACTCTGAGCCTCCACTATGCCCAATTCAATGCTCAGAATTCACCATATTGTCTTGGCTAAATTAAATCACAGTTTGATAGTTCAGGGATGGAAACTCTGCTTAGAATGGTAGATAGGAGAAGTAATGCTCAGAATTAAGCCTATATCTCATATAAGACAAAGCATTTATGAATCTGGAGAAATCATCTGTCTCCGAGAGTTTCCACTAAAATGAAATATGTTTTCATCTCAAAGATATGACTGACCAAGGGAGAAGAAAGATCTATGTGGCAGGAGGGAGAAGCAGGAAGTCATTTAACCCTTTCATTACATCCCAAATCATGGCACAACACAAAAGATGAAGGGAAAACATTTATTTTATTTGGGTTATATTATCAGTGATTTTCATTTCAGGAGGTGGCATATGATCAAGAACCAATGGTATTGAAGGAAGAAGTCAATGCTGCACTGAAGGAATCGGCAAAGAAGAAGGCTCCAGGAATTGATGGAATACCCATTGAGATGTTTCAACCAGTGGATGCTATGCTGCAGGCACTTACTTGTCTATGCCAAGAAATTTGGAAAACAACTACCTGGCCAACTGCCTGGGAAAGAACCATATTTGTACCCACTCTAAAGAAAGGTGATCCCACAAAATAAGGAAATTATCAAACAAAATCATTAATATCACACAAAAGTAAAATCTTGCTGAAGATAATTAAAAAACGGTTGCAGCAGTGTATTGACAGAGAACTTCCAGAAATGCAAGCTGGATTCAGAAGAGGACGTGGAGCAAAGGACATTGCTGATGTCATATGAATCTTGGCTGAAAGCAAAGAATAACAGAAAGATATTTACTTATGTTTTATTGACTATGCAAAAGCATTTGATTGTGTAGATCATAACAAATTATGGATAACATTGAGAAGAATGGGAATTCCAGAACACTGGACTGTGCTCATCAGAAACATGCACTCAGACCACAAGGCTGTCGTTCGAACAGAACAAGGGGATACGTTTGGTTTAAAATCAGAAAGGGAGTGAATCAGGGTTGTATCCTTTCACCATACTTTTTCAATCTTTATGTTGAATGAATAATCCAAGAAGCTGGACTATATGAAGAGGAATGTGGCATCAGGATTGGAGGAAGACTCTTTAACAATCTGTGATAAGCAGACAACACAACCTTGCTTGCTGAAAGTGACGATGACTTGATGCACATACTGATGAAGATGAAAGACTTTAGTCTGCAGTATGGATTACATCCCAACATAAAGAAAATGAAAATATGCACAACTGGATCAATAAGCAGCATCACAATAAATGGAGAAAAGTTTGAAACTGTTAAAGATTTCATATTACTTGGTTCCACAGTCAACACCAATGGAAGCAGACATTATATTAATGATCAAGGGATCAAATGATGTACTGCACTGGGAAAATCTGCTGCAAAAGACCTCTTTCAAGTGCTGAAGAGCAAAGATGTCTCCTTGAAAACTATAGTGCACCTAACCCAAGCCACATATATATGTGAGAGTTGGACAATGAATAAGGAAGACTGAAGAAAAATTGATGCTTTTGAGTTGTGGTGTTGGCAAAGAATACTGAAAGTACTATGGACTGCCAAAAGAACAAAGAAATCTGTCCTGGAATAAGTGCAGCTGGAATGCTCCTTGAAAGTGAGAATGGCCAGACTTTGTCTCACTTTGGTCGTGTTGTCAGAAGGGACAATCCGTGAAGAAAGATATCATTCTTGGTAAAGTAGAGGGTCAGTGAAGAAGGGAAGGGCCCTCAACAAGATGGATTGACACAGTAGCTGCAATGATGGGCTTGGGCATAGCAAGGGTTGTGAGGCTGGCATAGGACTGGGTAGTGTTTTGTTCTGTTGTACACAGGGTTGCTATGAGTGGGAGCTGTGAGCTCTGGTGGCATAGTGCCTAAGGCACTTGACTGCTAACAAGAAGGCTGGTGGTTCAAACCCACCAACCACTCCTCAGAACATTGGGCAATCTACTTCCGTAGTGATACTGCCTTGGAAACCCAAAGAGGGGTCGCTATGAGTCGGGTTCAACTCCATGGCAAACAACAACAACAACAGCAAATAACAGCAACTGCCTAAACCCAAGCCATGGTATTTTCAATAACCTCATATACACATGAAAGCTGAACAATGAATAAGGAAGACTGAAGAAGAGTTCATGCTTTTGAATTATGGCATTGGTAAAGAATACTGAAAATATCATGGACTGCCAGAAGAAGGGACAAATCTGTCCTTGAAGAAGTGGAGCTGGAATGCTCCTTGGAAGCGAGAATGGCCAGACTTTGTCTCACCTGCTTTGGTCATGTTTTCAGAAGGGACCTTTCCCTGGAGAAAAATATCATGATTGATAAAGTGGAGGGTCAGCATAAAGAGGAAGATCCTCAAAAAGATGTACTGACACATGGCTGCAACAAGGGGCTCAAGTATAGCAAGGATTGTGAGGATGGTGCGTGACTGGGCAGAGTTTTCTTCTGTTGTACATAGAATTACTATGAGTTGGAGCTGACTTGACAGCACCTAACAACAACAACAAACTAATTTTTATTTATCTTGAAAATATGGATAATATGGCCTTTTATCGGAGCTCTAGGAGCTATGGTAGCTTAGTGCCTTAGGTGCTTGACTGCCAACCAGAAGTTTGACGGTTCAAACCCACCAGCCACTCCTCCGAAGGAAGATTGGGCGATCTACTTCCGTAGTGATACTGCCTCGGAAACCCAAGGAGGGGTGGCTATGAGTCGGACCCACTCGATGGCACAAAACAACAACAAAATAGGAGCTCTGGTGGCCTAGTGCCTATGGCACTTGACTGCTAACCAGAAGTCTCGTGGTTCAAACCCACCAGCTACTCCTTGGAAGGTTGGGCAATCAACTTCCATAGTGATACTGCCTCAAAAACTCAAGGAGGGGTCGCTATGAGTCGGGTCTGACTTGATGGCACATAACAACAACAAAGCCTATTGTACAGGAATATTTTGAAGATTATGTAAGATAATAGATGTAAAATACTGAATAGTTCTCCATATTCAGATCAGAATTTATTCTTAGAAAAATTCCAATTATCATCATCATATCAAGATAAAAGCAAGATAACTAGCATGACCTGGAATAGTGATGGGGAAGAAATAATGCTGACAAGTTGGAGCTAAAATGTGTAGGCCCTTGAATGCCAGGCTAAAGGTTTGGCTTTATTCACACTTTGTTCAAAGTTTTTCCATCCAGGAGTGGAATTACTGAGTCAAATGAAAGCTCTACATTAAACTTTTTGAGGAACTGTGAAAGTTTTGAAAAGTGGTTGTACCATTTTACGGTTCCACTAACAGTGTGTGAGAATTCTGATTTCTCCACATCTTTGTCAATACTTTTATTATCTGTTATTTTGATTTCAGCCATTTTAGTGTGAAGTAGTAGTATGTCATTGTGGTTTTGATTTGCATTTCCCTAATTACTAATGATATTGAGCATCTTTCCATGTGCTTATTGGCCATTTGTATATCTTCCTTGGAGAAATATCTATTCAAATAATTAGCCTATTTTAAAATCAGGTTATTGTTATGCATTGAATTTTCTCCACCAAAAAAATTGTTAAAGTCCTAAACCCCAGAACCTATGAACATGACCTTGTTTGGAAATAGGGTCTTTGAAGAGGTTGTCAGTTAAATTAACATGAGAATATACTGGAGTTTTTGTTAGTTGCTGTTGAGTTGGTCCCAACTCAAGTTGTTGTTAAGTGCTGGCAATTCAGTTCTGACTCACAGAGAGCCTATGTACAACAGAATGAAACATTGCTTGGTCTTTGGTATGACAAAATGAAACTCTACTTGGTCCTGCACCATCATCAGAATATTTGTTGTGCTTCAGCACATAGTTGCAGCCATTTTGTCAGTCCACGTCACTGAAGGTCTTTTTTTTTTTTTTTTTTTCTTTTTCACTGACCCTCTGCTTTACCAAGCATGATATCCTTCTCCAGGTATTGGTCCCTTCTGACAATATGACCAAAGTATGAGGGGTGAAGTTTTGCCATCCTCACTTCTAAGGAGAATTCTGGTTGTAATTTTCTAAGATAGATTTGTTTGTTCTTCTGGAAGTCCATGGTATCTTTAATATTCTTCACCTATATCATAATTTGGGAGCTCTGATGATTTAGTGCCTAAAACATTTGACTGGAAACCAGAAGGCTGGTGGTTCAAACCCACCAGCCACTACTTGGAAGGACGGTTGGCCAATCTACTTCTGTAGTGATATTGCCTCGGAAACCCAAGGAGGGGTTGCTATGAGTTGGATCTGTCTCGATGGCAGTGTGTGTGTGTGAGTGTGTGCATGATATCATAATTCAAATGCTTAAATGATTCTTTGGTCCTCCTTATTCATTTTCCAGCTTTCACATGCATTCATTAGCAATGTTCACATGCATTAGGTCACCATTATAGCAACATGCAAGCCTCCACTGGCAGACAGGTGGTAGCTGTACCTGAGGTATATTGACCAGGAATTGAACCTGGATCTCCTGCATAGGAGACAAGAATTCTACCACTGAACCACCAATGGCCCCACAGTAACTTGTAAGTGGACCTCAAATTTAACCTTGGATTTCAGGAATAGAAGAAAGCAAGCAAGCAGGGTGTCTGCCTCCAGTGTACTGGAATGCTATTCAGTAATTTAGGAATAGGTAAATCTTGATTAAGGCCATTATAAGTGGGTTATAGGTGCCAAATTTCATCTTGGGGAGCCAAGCGACAGTCAAGACATCCAAGAGAGAAGACAAACCTTATCTCCTTCATAACTTGGAGTTCATGGTCATAGAGCCTGGGCTGAGCTTCTAGGTGAGGATTAAGGGGCTTTGACTGTGGGAATCAGAGATGTAAGGGCAAGGAGCCAAGGCAGAAATTATGGAATGGAAAGTTACACATCCATTAGACACATCCAAATAGCAGGTGGCTAAAGGCCCAAATTATTCCCCCTTATTACATACCAGGTTTCTGATCTCCAGCAGAGGACTGTCTGTACTGGCTGACATCCCAGGATGCACTTTTCAGCCTCAGGATTGGATTTGCAGCCTCTGACACCCAGGACACATACTCAGCCTCCTACACTGGGCTGTTCTGCACCATTTCCTAGGGACTGACTCTCCTCCCACAGTAGTTGAGATGCTCTGACAGTATAAAACTGCCACTATATAGATTTGGGAGATGTCCAAGTTGAATTTCTAAGTAAGAGAACTTACCATAAAATTATCCTGGATGGCTGTCAGTACTCTGAAGCTAATGAGTATTCCTCTGCCCAATAAAGTTTTTGGGGAAGATATCTGCGAAGCACTGGGCATATTTATCATTTTTTCTTTGTTCTGGTTTTCTAGTGCCACTCTGACAAGAAATATACCACAGATGGTCAAACTTAACAAACAAGAGTTTATTCTCTTACAGTTTGGAGGTTTTAAGTCCAAGTTCAAAGTGCCAGGCTCTAGGGGCTGGGTGAAAGCCCCTCAGCCTTGGGGTTCAGCTCTGTCTACAGCTCCTGGCCCACAGAAGCTATAGCTGTTTCTTCACTCAGACAGACAGCTGCTGGCTGCTGAGGCTGAGAAGCCCAAGGTTGGCAAATAAAATGGCACAGTCCCAATGTTACCAAACTACACAGCAGACCATTAATTTAAATCCATTGTAAGTCCCAAGGTTGGCAGAGCATGGCAGGCTGCTGAACAACCACACGGTTACAGTCAGGGTACAACTGTGCCATAGGCTAGAGACTATTCCCAAAGCTGCTTCTTATAAATGGGAAGCAGACCACATACCCAAAGCAGCTACTCAGCTGCTCGTGGTAGATCCCACCATTGAGTTGATTGCCAGTCTCATCATGGGGAATAACTACCACCAGCTGCCCAGTCACTCAACCAGGCCCAGGCAAGTTGACACACAAACATAACCACCACACTCTTCTTGATTCATGATTAAGACTATTAAGCCAAAACTTCCCCCACTCCATTTTTGCTTGGATTAGATACAGCTGCTTTATGCCCTTGAATGTTAGTGCTGATTCTCAGTACCTAAAAAAAAAAAAAAAAAAAAAATCCAAACTCTGGGCTCTCAAATATCCAAGTAGGATGTGTGGTAAATTTTTTTTCAATTCATTTTAAAAATAATGAGGATACAATACAATTAATACAATTCTAGCAAATTTCTGTGATAACAGAGAAAGGAAAGAATGACATTGATCAGAATAACAATCAAGGAAATTTTCCTGAAAGAAGTGACATTTGAGCTAGACCTTGAAAGATAAATAAAAGAATTGAGTCTTGTTGTTTTACTTGCTGACCTTTAGGGGGTTTTGAGAAAGCTCAGCCTCTACACCCCTGAGACCAAAAGAACAAGATGGTGCCCAGCTAGCTCTGCTGAGTGTTCTGAAAAGCATCACAATAGAACATCCTACATAGAGTGGGAGAAAAATGTGGAACAAAGTTCAAAATCATAAAAAAGACCTGGCTTACTGGTCTGATAGAGACTGGTGGAATTCCCAAAACTAAGACCCTTAGACACCCTTCGAGAGTGGAAGTGAACTCACCTACTGTGCCTTAACTTCCAGCAAATATTAGACAGGTCTATATGGTGAACAATAACACCAGGGAGGTATATACCCCTCAGAACAATAAATTATATGAAATGAGGCAAAGAAGACCCTTGGTGGGATGGATTGGCACAATAGCAGCAAGGATGGACTAGAACATACTGTGACCACAAGGATGATGTCAGACTGGGCAACATCTCATTCTGTTGTATAAAAGTTGTCATGAGTTAGAGTTGACTTGATAACAGCTAACAACAACCACACTGCACACATATATATATGTATATTTCCAATTAATTCTCTATTTTGGAAGAACTCTGTTTAATACAATATATAAACAAAAGTATCTTAATATGTTTGAGTTGCAGATGAATTGTCCAGAAATAGAGATACAAATAATTACCTCAAGGAGTTGATTGCTTAATACATTTATGTGAAGCACTTAGCTCATCACTTGGCATTTGGAATGAATTCAACAAATGGTAACTCTAATTATTATTTTTATTTTTTACAATGTTGGGTTGGGATCATGAGTGGGGTCACCTGGGCCACCTAAGTCACCATCTCTTAGACAGGAATTTTGGGAAATCCCTTATTTGTCAGAGTTTTCTCTAACCCCCATCTTTTTAGCTGTAAAAATTAAGAATGACTGCATACTACAGTAAGGGAAGATGTTGTTTACAAGTATAGAAAAAGTTATATAGTAAGAATTCTCTTTTATTGGTTATTTTATGGAAATTATACATGACAAGTTATATATAATTGCATAAATTATTCTCTAATGGAGGATTCCAGATAAACATGTTAAGCATAATTTGGAAGCTAGGGTAGTGACTAAGAGAAAGAGATGTTCTGTGAAACTATGTTAGAATAATCCAGGTGGGAGGTTCTGAAAACAGAGAAAATAATAAGGAGGCCCCATGGGGAGATAGGAAGAATAGAGTCTTCAAATTGGGCAAGAAGTTCAAATACAGGGAGAAAGAATTTGGGTGTTCAGCAATAATAATGTCTCAAACCAAAACTTTAATCAATGTAACAGAAAAAAGCTAGAACAAGCCATTCCAAGATTGAGCAGCTTCATGGACAATTTTCACTTTGGAATTTTTTGAGAACTTCTTGTCTCTGTTTACTGTCTATGAATCCAGAAAGCTGCTCAGACCTAACCTGACAGAGATGATTGAGGAGTGGAGATGACAAAGTCATGGTGCTGCTGCCATTTTACTTACAAGCTACTGAGAAGCCCTGGTCTTAGGTGAAAGATAATTCTTTCTCTGATGGGATTCATTCCCTGTTCTGGAAGGAAGGTGAATTCAGGATACAGTTGTTTCCTATGAAGCTATTTTGCAAAAGGTAGGACAATATTTATAAAGCATTGCATCTCAAACTTTAGTGTATACAAGTTGTAAGGAGTACAAATCTCCTGGGGATCCTGTGAAAATACAAATATCTGACCTTTGTCACAGAGATTCTGATTCCATTTATCTGGGGTGAGGATCATTAATCACATTTCTAACCAGCTCAAAGGTGATACTGTGATTCATAGGATTGTAGAGGGGCATGCATGGCTGCTTCTCAGAAAATGCACTGAATAGAGGAATTCTTCTCAAACAGGACCCATCAATAGATACCTTTGGTTCCCCATTAACCAGGGTCTCAGACTCAATAGTCTGATTTCTATACATATTAGCTTCAGTTATTTAAATGTAGAGAAATTAAGTGCAAACTAAACACTTTGGTGTAATTCAGAATAATGTAATTTCAGCCTGCTGGAAAACATACTCAGGTAGTAGAGTTATATCCCTTAGTTGACAATTATGATGGTTGATATTATGTGTCAACTTGGCTAGGCCATGATTCTAAATAGTATGTGGTTGTCCTCCATTTTGTGATATTATGTAATTATCCTCCATTTTATGCATTGTAAATCCAAACCTCTATATGTTAATATCAACACTCAGAACAAGACTAGGGGCAAACTGTGGAACAGATCATCAATTGCTTGTGTATATGCAAGTTTTAGTTGAAGATGAAGAAAATTAAAACAAGTCCTTGAGAACCAGAATACAAACTTGAACATATATATATCCCTTAAATTTAGAGTCCATCTGAAGAATAGATTTGATGCATTGAAAACCAGTGATGAAAGATCAGATGACATGTGGAATGGCATGAAGGACATCATATATGAAGAAAACAAAAGGTCATTAAAAAGATAGAAAAGAAATAAAAGACCAAAATGGATGTCAGAAGAGACTCTGAAAATAGTCTTGAATGTAGAGTGGCTAACGTGAATGGAAGAAATGATGAAGTAAAGAAGCTGAACAGAAGATTTCAAAGGCTAGCTTGAGAAGACAAAGGAAAGTATCATAATGAAATATGCAGACTTGGAGTTAGAAAATCAAAAGGGAAGAATATACACAGCATTTCTCAAGCTAAGGGAACTGATGATAAAAGTCAAGCTTGGAGTTGCAATACTAAAGGATTCTATTGGCAAAATATCGAGTGATTCAAGAAGCATTAAAAGATGGAAGGAATACATAACATCACTATCCCCAAAATTATTGGTTGACATTCAGCCATTCAGAAGATAGTATATGATCAAGAACTGATAATACTGAGGGGAAAAAAATCCAAGTTGCACTGAAAGAATTGGCAAAAAAATAAGGCTCCAGGAATTGAGGGAATGCTTACTGAGATGTTTCAACAATCGAATGCAATGCTGGAAGTCCTCACTCATCTATGTCCAGAAATTTAGAAGACAGCTACCTGGCCAACAGACTGGAAGATATCCATATTTGTGCCAATTCCTAAGAAAGATGACTCAATAGAAGGCATAAATGATCAAACAGTATCATTAATATCACACAGAAGTAAAATTTTGCTGAAGATAATTCAAAAACAGTTACCTCTGTAGGTAACTGACACAAATTTAAGCCAGATTCAGAAGAGAGAATGTGTAATGAAGGATAACATTGTTGATGTCAGATGGATTTTGGCTGAAAGCAAAGAGTACCAGAAAGATATTTACTTGTGTTTTATTGACTGTGCAAAGGTATTTGACTGTGAGGATTATAACGAATTAAGGATAACATTGAGAAGAGTAGGAATTCCAGAACAGTTTATTGTGCTAATGAGAACATACACATACACCGAGAAACAGTCATTCAAACAGGAAAAGGGACACTGCATGGTTTAAAATGAGGAAGATTGTGTGTCAAGGTTGTATCCCTTCACCATACTAATTCAATCTGTGTGCTAAGCAAATAATCTGAGAAGCTGAACTATATGAGGAAGAATGTAGCATCAAGATTAGAGGAATAATCATTAACAATCTGTGATATTCAGATGACACATGTTGCTTGCTAAAAGTGAATGCGACTTGAAACACTCACTGAAGAAGAAAAAAGATTACGGCCTTCAGTATGAATTACACCTCAGTATAGAGAAAACAAAAACCCTCACAAGTGGACCAATAAACAACATCATGATAAATGGACAGAAGACAGAAGTTGTCAATGATTTCATTTTCCGTGGATCTACAATCAACATCCATAGAAGCAGAAGTCAATAAATCAAACAGTGTATTGCATTCAGTAGTTCTGCTGCAAAAGACTCATTTAAATTTTTAAAGAGCAGAAATGTGACTTTGAAGACTATGATGTGCCTGACTTCTTGTTGTTGTTATGTGCCATCGAGTTGGACCCAACTCATAGCGACCCCTCCTTGGGTTTTCAAGGCAGTATCAAAATGGAAGTAGATTGCCCAACCTTCCTTCTGAGGAGTAGCTGGTGGGTTTGAACCACAAGCCTCCTAGCTAGCAGTTAAGTGCCTTAGGCACTATGCTATCAGAGCTCCCTGACTGACTTAAGTCATGTTTTTTTTTTTTTTTTCAATAGGCTTATGTGCACGTGATACCTGGACAATGAATAAGGAAGACTGCAGAATAATCAATGTATTTGAATTGTGTTGATAAAGAATATTGAATACACCATGGACTGACAGAAGAATGAACAAGTATGTCTTGGAAGAAGTTTAGACAGAATGCTCCTTAGAAGCAAGAATGGCCAGACTTCATCTCACCTGCTTTGGTTATGTGGTCAGAAGGGACCATTCTCTGTAGACAGATATTATGCTTGGTAAAGTAGAGAGAGGGTCAGCCAAAAAGGGGACCCTCAGTAAAATAGATTGGCAAAAAACAAGGCTCTAGGAAATGAGGGAATACTTACTGAGATGTTTCAACAAATGAATGCAATGCTGGAAGTCCTCACTCATCTATGTCAAGAAATTTGGAAGACAGCTACCTGGCCAAAAGACTGGAAGACATCCATATCTTCCAGTGAACTGCAATGATGGGCTTAAGCATAGAAACAATTATGAGGATATACAGGATTGGGTAGTGTTTTGTGCTGTTGTACATGGGTTTGGTATGAGTCAGAACTGATTTGGCTCTCTCAAGTCTTTCACAAGACTCTCCCTTGCTCTTGATGCTGCATCTGGCTTGTCATCATCTGACTTAGGTTCTTGGGACTTGAACAAGCAGCCTGTGGTCTGACCTGAAAATTCTGGGATTTGCCAGCTTCTGCAGCTCTGCCATCTTACCTATGATAGCCCTGTGGGCCAGTAGCCTGTTGTCTGACCTGCCAATTGTGGTTTGTCAGCTTCTGCAGCCCCTTGAGCCAACAGCCTATCCTCTCACTTGCCAATTGTGGATTAATCAGCCCCTGCAACCATATGAGTAAAGAGAAGCCTCCAGCCTGATGCTGTAGCTTGACCCACAGATTTGAGACTTGCCAGCTTTCCCAAGCACATAAGCCATTTCCTTGAGATAAATCTCTCTTTATATATGTATGTATGTACGTGTGTGTATGTGTGTGTGTGTGTGTGTGTGTAAATGCAGTATCTGTGAAGTGCAATAAATTGAAGCACAATAAAATGAGGTGTGCACACTTCATTTTATTGCACTTCACAGATACTGCAGTTTTTTTTTTTTACAGATTGAATGTTTGTGACAACCCTGCATCACACAAGTTTATCAACACCATTTTTTCCAACATAGTGAGCTGACTTTGTGTCTGTGTCATGTTTTTGTATTTTTTGCCATATTTCAAACTTTTTCATGATTCTGTTGCACATTTAATAGACTAAAGTATAGTATAAATATAACTTTTATGTGTATTTGGAAATCAAAAAAAATGGGTGACTCACTGTTTTGCAATATTCACTTTATCGCAGTGGTCTGGAACCGAACCCTCAATATCTTTGAGGTATGCTTATGTATACTTTAATGATTTTGCTTCTCTAGGCAACCCAGCCTAAGACATCATCCATTTAGAGAAGTTGTCCTGTGTGAAGACATAGGCTAGTTACTGTGGAGGTATGATTGTTTTAAGTAAAAGTTTCATTGAAGTATATTTGTGTACTGAAAGGTACACAAATCATAAGTATATAGATTGATGTATCATATGGATAAATTGATGAATTATGAATGAGGCCAGTCATATAAAGAAATAGAACATTACCAGAACCATGGAGGTTCCTCTGACACCACCTCCCAGTTACTAGTTCCCCACTAATTCTGATTTCCAGCTCCATTTAATAGCTTTGCCTGTTTTTAAATGGAATCATAGAGTATGTATTCTTTTCTTTTGTGTTTGACTTCTTTCACAAAGTATGTGTTTGTGAGATTTATTCATATTGTTGTGTATAGTAATAATTTGTTCTCATTGCTGTGTTGTATTCCATTACAAGAATATACCTCAATTTATTTGTTCTGCTGTTACACATGTAGATTTCTTACAATTTTATGCTCTTAGGAAGAGTTCTGTTACAAACAGTCTTGTACATATCTTGTACATTAAAACAAACAATTGCTATCAATTTGTCTGATTCATGGCAACCTCATGTGTGTTAGAGTACAATTATGCTACATAGAGTTTTTAACAGCTGATATTTTGGGGGTAGATCATCAAGTCTTTCTTCCAAGGTGCCTCTTGGTGGACTTGCATAGTCAGCCTTTCTGTTAATAGCTGAGCACTTAATTATTTGTTCCACACAGTGATTTTGTCTATAAATAGTGTTAAGAATATAACTAGGAGTAGAACTTCTGCTGTCATGGATTTAGTTGTGTCCCCTCAAAATATGTGTCAACTTGGCTGAACCATGATACTCAATGGTTTGGCAGTTATACAATAATGTAGTTTGACAGATATATAATAATGTAATCATCTACCATGATGTAATCTTATGTAATCTACCCATCTTTTGTAAGGGGATTAGGGTGGGATGCAAAACCCTTACTCAGGAAACAGAAGTTTCCCTGGGATGTGGCCTGCATCATCTTTTGTCTTATAAGAGATTAAAGGAGAGAGAAGTAAGCAGAAAATGTGAGACTTGACTACCACCAAGGAAGAAAAGCCAGAAGAAGAGTGTGTCCTTTGAATCCAGGGTCCCTGTGCTGAGAATCTCCTAGACCCAGGGGAAGACCGATACCAAGACACATGTAGATCTCCAAGGAACACTGAGCCCACAGGTGATGAAAGGAGACAGATATCTTTCTCTACAGCCAACAGAGAGAGAAAGCTTCCCCTAGAGCTGGTGCCCTGAATTTAGACTTCTAGCTTCCTAATCTATGATAGAACAAATTTTTGTTTGTTGAAGCTGTCTACTTGTGTATTTCTGTTGTAGCAGCACTAGATAACTAAGACACTGTGCCATGAGAAATTGCATTTACCAAATAGATTTCCAAAGTAGTTATGCCAGTTTACATTCACACCAGCAATGAATGCAAATTTAAATTGCTCTGCATCCTTGTCATCATTTTGATTGGCTGTCCCATTTGAACCATTCTAGTGGGTATCTGGGAGCTCTGGTAGCATAGTGGCTAAGGCACTTGACTGCTAACCAGAAGGCTGGTGGTTCAAACCCACCAGCCACTCCTCGGAAGCAAGATGGGGCAATCTACTTCCGTAGTGATACTGTCTCAGAAACCAAAGGAGGGGTCGCTATGAGTCGGGTCCGACTTGACGGCACATAACAACAACAACAGCAAGTGGGTATCTAGTGATAGCGTATCTTGATTTTAATGTGCACAGGCAAAGAATATGGGTCAGAAGAGGATGAACAAGAGTTTGGAGGTGGGGAAGTACAAACTATATTGAAGATGATTTCACTACAGTGAAATGTTTTTACAGATGAGGAATTGAACTAGATATTTCAGCAGAAGTTAGAGTGTGATAAACCTTAACTGCTCTATTCCAGGTGTGCAGTGAGGCACGTGCTATGTGTGGAAGCAAGAGGCTACAAATTGGAGAGTTGGAAGAAAGTGATGGTTAAATTAGATGTTCAGAAACTGTAAACAGAGAATCTATGTATTATGTATATATAATATAACCCATTGAGCTTTTAAAATATGCCCAATATTCTGTTCCATAGGCACTGTGGCTAGCAAGATGAATAAATCCCATTCTTCCCTCATGCAAAGATCACAATTATTCAGGAAAGATAGGTAACATATATAATCAGACATTGTGATAAATGCTATACTAGAGGTGCATACAAAATGCTACTTTGCTCTGGAAGCAAGGAGAATCTATCCATCAATTTTGTCCAAGTAGGGCTGGGAAATACTTCCCTAGGAGGTGACATTGGACTCATATCTTGATAAATTAGTGGTGGTTCATTAGGGAAGTAATGAAGAGAGGAGCATGAGCAATGGTTTGAAGATGTAGAAGACTAAGCTGTGTTGGAAAAAGTCCAGTAGTTTTGTGTAGAAGCATTGGAAAGGGCAAGAGCAGGTATTTTGAGAGCAGAAGGTGAAAGATTTTGTGAAGAGGACTGAGCACTGACATTATTCTGGGGGTAAAGAGTATCCAATTGGAAGTTTCAGATAGAAGATTGCCACAGTCCCTTGGATGGATATTGCTGTAACACAGGCATTGTGATCTCAGGTAGGCAGCAGAGGAAATAAAAAAGAAAGCGACAGATGTGACTTCAAATAAAATATGGCTCAGTTCTCCTCTCGCAGGGCAAGACTTCTCATTTATTGGGAGCTGGAAAAGTACTTAAGGTGATGATTTTGTTCTGCTAGGGTGGGCCCTGCCTGAAGGTAATTTTTCAAAAGCAGCTGCTCTAAGTGTTAGTTAAATTGTGCCAGGGGATTTGCTGGACACAGGTGTCATGTTCAATCTTATTCATCTATCAATAAAGCCAGACTTGAGTGCCGGATGGATGGCAGCATAGCACCTCTGAGACAGGGTTTCTATTAACAGACGCATCATGGCTTCAGTCTGTGGCTGTGCTGTGGACTTGAAAGAAACTCTTAAGTCCTTGGCTTCTCAGCTTCACGTGTGTCACATATATTATTCCTTTTGTTTTAAAATTGTTGTTACAAAATATTCTCTTTTGTGTTTTTTTCAGTATAGGAAAGGACAGGCTAATTATTTCATTACATTTTTGAATAGTTTATAGATGGAATTGGTACAACATTTTAAAATGGTCCAAAACTTTTGTTGTAGTTATTATTAGCTGCTATGGAGTTATCCCTGGCTCCTACTGATGCCATGCACAAGCAAATTGGACTGTTGGGATCCACAGGGTTTTCATTGGTTCATTTTTGAAAACAGATTGCCAGGCCTTCCTTCCTAGTCCATCTTAGTCTGGAAGCTTCACTGAAATCTGTTCACTATCATAGCAACACACAAACTTCCACTGATAGATGAGTGGTGGCTGCACTAGAGGTGCATTGGTTGGGAATGAAACCCATTGCAAATGAGTCAGTTTTGACTCATATTAGGCAAATAGGACTGAGCAGAACTGCCCCAAAGAGTTTCTAAGGCTGTTACCTTTACAGAAGCAGACTGCCACATCTTTCTCCCAAGGAGCTGCTTATGGGTTCGAACAGCCAATTTTTGATTAGCAGCCAAGTGTTTAACCACTGTGACCCCAGGGCTCTTGGTCTCTGGTAAGGAAGTTGAGAATTCTACCACTTCACAGAGGGATAATGATGAGAAATAAGCTTCCCTCTCACCCCTTTCCCCCAGCTACCCAGGTTTACTTCCTAATAATAAGCCCTGTTTTCCCTGGTGAAGGACATTATGCTTGGTAAAATAGAGGGTTAGTGAAAAAGAAGACCATAAGTGAGATGGGTTGACACAGTAACTACAGCAATGGGCTAAAACATAGCAGTGATTGTGAGGATGGCACAGGATCAAGCAGTGTTTTGTTCTGTTGTACATTGTTGTTGTTGTTATTGTTGTTATGTGCCGTCGAGTCTGTTGTACATAGGGTTGTTGTAAGTTGTCATTAGCCCAAGGGTATTTAACAACAAACAACAGTATTCATTTCTTGTGTATCATTTCAAAGATTGTTGCTGTTGTGTATTGTCCAGTTCATTCTGACTCATCATGACCCTATATAACAGAGTAAAAATACCCCATATGGTTTCCTCAGCTGTAATCTTTATGGAGACAAATCACCGGGTCTTTTCTCCCATGTAGTGCCTGGTAGTTCAAACTGCCAATTTCTTGTTTAGCAGCCAATATTTTATATTTGAACCTCCAATCTTCTGGTTAGTAGTCAAATGCCTTATGCACTGCTCCACCAGAGCTCCTTAGATCTTATTCATTGTTGAGCTTTCACAAGTTTATGAGACTATTGAAAACACCATGGCTTGGGTCAGGTGCACCTTATCTTCAAAGTCACATCTTTGCTCTTTAACACTTTGAAGAACACTTTATATTAAACAACTGTCAAAATAATTTATGATATTAAGTTGGAGTATTGATTTAAAATTAATTCCCAGTTTCTTGTTTCCCAAACATTTTGCTATGAAAATTTTCGAAGGTGCAGAAAAGTTGTAAGAATTGCACATTGAAGTTCCATACATTCACTACCAGACTCTACAATTAACATTTTGCTAGATTTCCTTATCATATGTCTATCCATCTAGCACTTACATGTGCTCATAAGGAATCTGTACATAGATCAAGAGGCAGTCATTTGTACAAAACAAAGGGATACTGCATGGTTTAAAATCAGGAAAAGTGTTCCCACAAAAAAAGCTATATGCAAATATTTGTACAAGCTTTATTCATAATCACTAAAAACTGAAAACAACCTACTTCTTCAATAAGTGCATGACTAAACAAACTGTGGCACACCTACACAATGGAATATTGTATTTTTCAGTGTTTCCTGTTTCTTTTTCCCTTTCCCTCTTTTTCTGCCTAATTTGGCATTAATTGACTTTTTTTTCATGATTCCATTATAGATCCTTTGATGGCTTATCAGCTCTAACATGTTATTGTGTAATTTGAGCATTACGTTAGGTTTATGGTAGACTTATAATTTATCATTATTTAAAATCAGTAAAGCTGAGCATTAGAGTTGTATCCTTTCACTATGCTTATTCAGTCTGAATGCTGAGCAAATAATCTGCGAAGGTGGACTATATGAAGAAGAGCATGTCATCATAATTGGAGGAATACTCATTAACAAGCTGTGCTATGCAGATGACACAACCTTGCTTGCTGAAAGCAAAGAGGACTTAAAGCACTTACAGATGAAGATAAAAAAACCACAGCTTTAGTATGGATTGCACTTCAATATAAAGAAAACAAAAATCCAGAAGATCTGGCAAGATGGCAGACTAGGCAGAAAGACTGCACAGACCCTCTTCAACAAAGAAAAGGGAAACCAATTAACACAGAAGATAATCCTGGACCCCTGAGCCTTGAAGAGAAGGATATAGAAGTGGACTAAACCCCAACTAGCAGAAGAATTTGCATGAAAATCCCTAAAAAGGAGACAGATGGAGCTGTGGTGTGGCAGCAATCCTGATGGCTAAGACAGCTTGGAGATTCTCAAGTGGTGGTAGGACCTAAGAATTAACCTAAAAATCACTCTGCTAGCAAGGGACTGCACAGAGGACTGTGCATGGTGGCTGGGGAACAAACGGAGAAGGCGAAGAGAAAGGTGGGCTGAGCTGTGGACTTTTGCTGGACTGGAGGGTGCCACCACTTTGAAGGTTTAAAAAGAGGCTTGAATATTTTGGATATTTAAAGAGACAGTGCTTTCACAGATTCCTGGGGCTTAAGAACACGTTCTGCTTTCCAGCCACCCCAAGGACACTAGGGACCTGCAAGA
>NW_006921726.1:6733410-6734134 GCF_000298275.1 Orycteropus afer afer
GACAACTACAAACAAAAAGAGGGAAAAGACTGTGTAGTTACAGAACTTCTAAATGGTGAGGAAGTTAAGAAAGCTGCAAGATAGAATGGACTGTTACATTATGCTGAGTGAAATAAGTCAATCATGAAAGGACAAATACAGTATTAGTCTGTTATTATAAAAGTTAAGGAAAGGTTTATCTACAGAAGGAAATTTTCTTTTTTGGTTACCAGGGGTGGAAGTGGAGGGGAGGGAATGCTGTTAGATAGATAGAGATAAGTATTGATTTGGGTGAAGAGAAGGGCAATGTACCAAATGAGTGTGACCAATATGACACCATTGAGGATCAGAAAGACATAGAGAGGTACATGGGAGGTACAGACAACACATATGAACACTTTTGCACATACAGTACTGCATTGTCAGTGAAGGCAAACATGGGTATATGGGTGGATAGATGGGTGGACAGGCTAAACGATTAAGTATGTCTATTAAATGGGGAGGTTATCTAAGAACATATATAGGGTTGGCAGACAATGGTCCTATTAGTTTATGTGAATGATCACAATTCCCAGGTGTATAGTAGAGCTGACAAGGGGCAAGGTTGTCATCACTGCTTGGTCACAGCCAGCTACCCAGAGGGACGGAGGAGTTGAACCTGTGGGCTTGGGACCATAGTCACAGGGGACATCAAGCTCAATTGGCATAACATACTATACAAAACATTGTTCCACCTCCTACTTTG
>NW_006921726.1:6734724-6759054 GCF_000298275.1 Orycteropus afer afer
GGGAGCTGTTGCATTGTGGTAAACTGTGGTCAATGATGTGAGATAAAGTACATGTGAACTGCTGTATGGAAAATGAATTTGCTCTGTAAATCTTCACCCAAATCACAATTAAAAAAAAAAAAAATTCCTACAACTTGACCAATAAGCAACATTGGAACAAATGGAGAAAAGATTGAAGTTGCCAGGGATTTCATTTTCCTTGGATCCACAATCACCACCCATAGAAGAAGCAAAGAAACCAAATAATGGATTGTATTGGACAAATCTGCTGCAAAAGACCTCTTTAAAAAGTTAAAGAGGAAAGATGTGACTTTGAGCACTAACATACAACTGACCCAAGCCATGGTATTTTCAATAGCCCCATATGCATGTGAAACATGGACAATGAATAAGGAAGAATTGATGCATTTAAATTGTGGTATTGGTGAAGAACACTGAATTGACTGCTAGAAGAAGAAACGAACAAGTGCGTCCTGGAGGAAGTACAGCTGGAATACTTGTTAGAAGTGAGAATGGCAAGACTCGTCTCTCACAGTTTGGTCATGTTATCAGAACAGACCAGTCCCTATAAGAGGATATCATTCTTGGTAAAGTAGAGGATCAGAGAAAAAGAGAAATGCCCTCATCAATATGGATTGATAGAGTGGCTGGAAGAATGGGCTCAAGTATAGCAACGGTTGTGAGGATGGTGCAGGGAGCAGAGAGTATTTAATTCTGTTGTACCCTGTGTTGCTATGAGTTGATACTGACTTGACAGTACCTAACAACAACAACATCCATCTAGCTATACATCTATCAATCTATCTTGTTTTCTGATGTGTTTCAAAGTCAGTAAATTTTTAAAATTTGAATATTTATCATGAAGAAATCTTTTGGTTGTAGGAGTTATAAGACAGTTATTTCAACATAAATTGGTCCACTATCATCAACAACAACAACAAAACAGACAAAAAAACATCCTGCCAAATTCTATTAAATCTTTAGTTCCAAAACCTTGGAAATTCTTCACACAAACAAAACACTCCTGGGCCCCACCACCAGATATTCTGAATTTAGATCTGGAGTGTTTGTTGTTAGGTGCAGTTAAGTTGGCCCTGACTGATGGCAACCCCATGCATAGTGGAATGTAACACTGTCTGGTCCTGCACCATCTTCATGATCAGTTTTGGATTGGACCATTGTAATCCATAGGGTTTTTTATTGGCTGATTTTCAGGATAGATCTTCAGGCCTTTCTTCTTAGTCTCTCTTGGTCTGAAAGCTCCACTGAAACTTGTTCAGTTTTATGGCAATATGTAAGCTTCCACTGCCAGATGAGTGGTGGCTGGGCATGAGGTACATTGTCTGGCAATCAATTCTGGATCTCATCTGAATATTCTACCACTGAACCAGAGCCCTGGTATCTGAACCACCATACTACCTCCCTCCTTCTCTATCCTTCATTCCACAGGTGTTTGATGAATCAGCTAAAGCATTCACCTAGATGCAACATGGGAGAGTCAACTATAAATAGCAGATGTGAAGTCCATGATATACATCGATTACACAAGTTTGAGGAAGCTCAGAGAAAATAGCATTCTAAAAGAGGTGAAATTAAATGAGTGGGAGGTGTGCTCAGACAGTGCTGAAATTAGACCGGTGCTCCAAAACAGCCCTTAGCCATCTAAATGTTGAAAAGAATCACTTGAGAGAACGCAAATATGTATGTATGTATATATATCTTAAGTGTTAATGGAGAGATTCTGATTCAGAAGCTATGGATTAGGGCCCTGTGTTTGCATTTCTAACAAGTGACAAAGATACTTTGGATGTCACTAGTCTATACCGGTATTTAGGAATTTCTCCAGAAATAAAAGGGGTAGAGCTACAAAAGAGATAGCTGGTATATGATTGCTTTCAGTAAAACATAAGTAATATTAATATGTGAGTGTCTCTAGCTTGCTTCTCACCTATAGTTTAGACTACTGAGAATTTAGACATATCTAGCCAACTAGGGGACAGGCCACAAACACTGACTTGCTCAGTATCCAACACATATTCAGTGGAAGGAAGAGATGAGTTTGATTTCCAGAAGTGTTTTGCACTCAGACATGTATGCTGACCCTGGCAGATAATCTGGGATCCAGTAAGGAAGAGGTCTGTGAACAAAAACTGAAAGAACTTTTTGGCTAATAACTATAAGACATTGAAATGCAAGTGGCATTTCTTTGTTTTTCATAAGATAGTGTGGTAGTTAAGGTTATGTGTCAACTTGGCTGGTTCTGGTTTTGAGTGGCCATAAGCCGGTTGCAGTTTTCTCCATGATGAGAGTGGCAATAAACTCCATGGTGGAATGCAGCACAAGCCACTGCTTTAGGTACATGGTTAGCTTCCAGTATATAAAGAGACACTTTGGAACAGTCTGAAGCTTTCGGCATGCTTGAATCCTGCATGTTGCTGAGTCTGCTCAGCAGCCTGCCATGTTTCCTGCCAATTTTGGGACTGTCTCCGGACTTGAACTAGTAGCTTGCTATGTTGTTTGGTAATATTGGGACTGTACCTTTTCACTTGTCACTTGGGTTTGCCAGCCTCAACAGCCAGCAGCTGCCTGAGTTAAGAAAAGCCTCCAGTTTTAGTTGTCTGGGACCAAGAGACAGAACTGAAGCTAAGGGTTCAGGGGCTTTCACCCAGCCCTTAGAGCTTGGCACTTTGAACTTAGACATCTAGCCTTCAAAACTGTTGTTGTTATGTGCTGTGGAGTCAGACCCGAAACATAGTGACCCCTCCTTGTGTTTCCAAGGTGGTATCACTACAGAAGTAGATAGCTCAACCTTCCTTCCTTCAAAACTATAAGAGAATAGAATCCCTGTTTGTTTCAAGCCATCCACCTGTGATATTTCTGTTAGAATGGCACTAGAGGTAACCAAAACAGACAGAATGAGATACCAAAGGAGGAGATAATTTTACAGGGAACTCCAGTGCTCTAGGGACTCCAGAGGACAGGAGCTCTTGGCATTATTCATTGGTTGTGGTAGCTGGTGGAAGGTGACAGTCCCCAACCAAAGCTAGTAGCAATGCTCAGAGGGGACTTTGATGCATCAGGGAATCATTGATACTAAAGGGTCTTAGGAAGAAAATAGCAGCCACCATGCCGTTGCAAGGCTGTATGTAACATTATTCTCCTTAAGAGTTGCCTGAAATAATTGCTGGTTGGGGATCATTTTCAGGAGATAAAAGTCTTCTGTTTATGGCAAGGTTTGGACAAGAACCAGCCAAATATGACTTATATGGGTATCAAATTTAAATACCAGTTGCTTGTTAAGTGAAGATAGATAGCTGTCACTGAGCTGACTATTACTCATGGAGACACCATGCACAGCAGAAGGAAATGATGCCTAGTCCTGTATCACCTTCATAATCACTGCCATATTTGGGTACATCATTGCTCTATTGGGCCAGTCCCTCTTACTGAAGGTCTTCCTCTCCCTTATTGGCCTTTTACTCACCAAAAGTGATGTCTTCCTCAGTGATTGATCTCTCCTGATGGCATGTCCAAAACAAGTTAACTGAAAAATGTTCACTGGCTAATTTTCACTCCTCGGAAGGAAGATGGGGCAATCTACTTCTGCAGTGATACTGCCTCAGAATCCCAAGGAGGGGTCTGACTCCACGGCACATAACAACAACAACAATTTTCAGAAAGGAGCTCTGGTTGCATATTACCAGGCATCTTTTCCTGGTCTGTCAGTCTAGAAGCTCTGCTCAAAGCTGTCCACCATGGGTAACCCTCCTGGTATTTGAAATACCAGTGGCATAGCTTCTAGCTGTCAGCTTTCTTGTTAGCTGTCAAATGCCTTAGGCACTGTGCCACCAGAGCTCCTCCAGCCTCACAGCAACATATAAACCACAACAGTAAGACAAAGTGACAGATAGGTAGTGATAGGTGAATATAAGAACTAGTAAAGAAGGCCAAAAGACAGAAAGGCCCAAATAAAAAAATGAAATAGCATATTAAGGGAGGGAAAGAATAGATGCTTCATGTTAGTTAAGGTTGTGTGTCAGCTGGGTTGGGCCTGCTTTTGAGTGTCTGGGCATCTGGAAGTAGGGCTGCTGGATGTAGTATTCCCCATGATGAGACTGGTAATCAACTCCATGGTGGAATCTACTGTGAGCAGCTGTAGACGCCTTAAGGCTATAATCTGCTCCCAGTATATAAGGAGAAACTTTAGGAATGGCTGCAGTTTTTTGGCATGCTTGGACACTGCATGTAGCTGAATCATTGTTCAGCAGCCTACCATGTTGTCTGCCAGTCTTAGGACCCTCAACAAGTCAACTATTAGTCTGCTTTGTGGTTTGGTAATACCTGAACTGTGCCTTTTTACTTGTTGACCTTGGGTTTGTCAGCCTCAGCAGCCAGCAGCTGCCTAAGTGAAGAAAGCCTCTAGTTTCAGTGGGCTGAGAGCAAGAGGCTCTCAATTTAGAATTCTAGCCTTGTTCTGGTTACCTAGTGCTGCTCTGACAAGAATATACCACAAATGGGAAAGCCTTAACAAACAGCTTATTCTCTTACAGTTTGGTAGGCTAGAAGTCTGAATCCAAAGTGCCAGGCAGCCCTGCCCCCTCACTCTTGGGCAGCACCTATGACTCCATCCCACTTTGAACGATCAGCCCCACACTCCAGAATCAAGTTGATGAAGGTCCGCCTCTTTGAAACCTAGGGGGCTGTAGTGTTCCACCCCCAAAGGCCATGGTCCTACCCTTGAGGCTGAGGCAGCTCCGCTTCTGCCAATTAATGCCTGAGGGCAACCCACTCCACTGGAAATCTTCCTGCCCAAAGGACAGTTAGCTTTCTTGCTCCATGGGCTGACCAACCTGCGACTCCATCTCACACCGGTCTCTTCTACCAATTAATGCCCGAAGGCAACCCACTTTGCCAGAAAGCCACCTATCCAGTGGTACCTGGATTTCTCCTCCATGGGCTGGTAAGCCTGTTGCTGTTTAATGCTGGTCTTTGGCCTCTGCTACTGCCATCTCTCATGCTGTTCTCTCTGCCAGTATTTCTCTGCCAGTCTCTTGGCTTTGCTGCTGCCGTCTCACTTGCTGGGGTTTCTCTGCCAGTGTCTCATCTCAAGGACTCACTCAACTCCTGTTTCCACATTTTAGGTATCTGTTTGAGCAGCACCCCACTCACTCAGTACCATATTCTGTTCTGATTACCTAGTGCCACTCTGACAGGAATATAACACAAATGGGAAGGCCTTAACAAATAAGAGTTTATTGTCTTACAGTTCAGGAGGCTAGAAGTCCAAGTTCAAAGTGCCAGGCTCTAGGGGCTGCGTGAAAGCCTCTTGACCTTGGGCTTTAGCTCTGCCTTCTGGTCCTGGCCCACCGAAGCTAGAGGCATCTCTTCACTCAGGCAGCTACTGGCTGCTGAGGGTAACAAGCCTAAGGTTGACAAATAAAATGGCATAGTCCCGATGTTACCAAGCCACATGGCAGGCCATTAACTTAAGTCCACTGAAAGTCCCAAGGTGCGCAGAGCATGGCAGTCTGCTGAACAATGACATGGCTACATGCAGGGTTCAAACATGCCATAAACTAGAGACCATTCCCAAAGCTGTTCTTATAGACGATTAGCAGACAATACCCAAAGGCAGCTAGCTACTCAGCTGCTCACAGTAGATTCCACCATGGAGTCGATTACCAGATACCCAGCCACTCAAACTGCCCTAGCCAACTTGACACCCAAACTTAACCACCACAAGCCTCTTAAACTGGAAGACAATAAATCTCTGTTTGTTAAAGATACCCATTTGTGGTATCTTGTGTTAGAGCAGCATGAAGTAGCCAAAACACTTCATAAACTAAACTTTGTCTCAGTAGATACTGCTTGGTTTATCTTTCTCTAATTATAAGTTACTTTAGTAATTTTAATTAATAGAAAACTGTTATTTATGCTGGAAGCATAAGTGTTTTCCTGATGCCTGAGATGCTCTTTGCTTTTAACTTGATTTTCTCCTGCTTTGATCTTGCTTCATTGATTACCTTTCTGTAGTATTTCCTGGCTCCTTCTTCCCTGATACTCTTTTTTTTTTTTTTTAAAGGCTATTTCCTGATTTCTCTCCCTCATACTAAAAAAGTGAATTGTATGTAATGGAATTGCAGGATTTAATGGGAATTTTAGCATGAGTGTTTGTCCTTCTGTTCAGCCATCTCCCAGCCCCATTCTTGACAACTCACAGTGTAGGTGGCTGGACTGTCCATATGGCCCCAGGGAGATCTGAGAGCAGAGGGCAATGTTATCTTTTCCAACAAAGGCCTTCACCTTTCACTCTGATAAGAGCCATGACTGATAGCTTTTGAAAATCGTGTCACATGTTTCAGCTTTCCTCCAGAGATGCAAATCTTTAATTTTATAATATTGAAGGCCAAATGATAGAATGCTGGCAACCGAGTTGCTTGGAATTTGGTAAAATTGGAATTTGGTTAAAAATAGTTTATCTCTGATATTTGGCTTGGGGTACACACAGGTGGTTGGGAAGAAATTTGTATTGGTGTCATTTTTAGTTTAACAGGTGGTTTCTCCAGAGAAGTGATATAGTCGTGATAAAAGGGGTGAGGAAAATACCATCTAAAGATACTTCTAAGTCTCCAAAGAAAACATAATGAGGGGATGGTTCTTGCAACATCAGAATGTAAATAATTTACTTTATTTGCTCATTTAGCAGCAAGAGGGAAGGGAAGATTGATGGGCAGTTTAAAAGAAAGTCCAGTTAAAACCTTTGCAGCCCTTATATCATGGAAGCAAGAGTCAGTTTAATCTAAACAAAAGGAGTGAGTCCCCATTTGGGCAGGTCCTGGAGACCACACAGTGGCTGAGAATTGCCCATCAATAGGGTCCTGCTCTTTATAGACCATTTGTTTCCATTTGTAGTGAAAAAGGAGATGCTCTTGTAGAGGTTAAGTCATCCAGTTATTTGTTATAAACATTCAGAAAGGAATGGGTTTGAAACAAGTCTTAAGTGTTCCATTGACAAATATTTAATGTCGTCTCTGAGATTTATGGCACTTCTGTTCACCCTTTGAAAGCTTTTAGTTCAGTGGCAAAGGTTACAAGGAACTTGTCCACCCAAAAGGAGCCTTTTTGTGATTATTTTTTTTATCATTTTAGCTCCAACTAGAGAGTATTCCAAAGTTTCTGTCATGAATAATCACCCTTTCTACTCACATTCTCATTTTTTCCTATGACCATGACTGTCCTCAGATCCTCATCCAAGCAGTGGAAGTGCTTGTGGCATCTGGAGTATCAGTGTTTCTCACCACCACAGCTGTGATGTGGGGCAGGAGGACAGCTGGAAAGTTGACCCCAGAACATCCCTACAGCCACTGGCCCACAAAACAGGGAGGCTCAGGTGTTATATAACTGCTGTTAGTTATTAGTACCCTCTCTGGGTTTTCTGCATTGCTGGGATAGCTATACTAGAATAATCTAAATGGGAAGGCCTTACTACTTTGTGACTCAGATTTTTTTTTTTTTGCTTTTAAAATATAAATATGGAAGACAAGAGCCCCCATTGGCTTGATTGCAGAAAATTTACCAGTTGCCATGGAATCAACTCTGACTCATGGTGACCCCATATGTGTCAGGGTAGAACTGTGTTCCATAGGGTTTCAATGACTCATTTTTTTTTTTTCTCACCATGCCTTTCTTCTGAGTTGCTTCTGAGAGGACTTGAACCAACAGACTTTCAGTTATCAGCTGAGAACTTAAATATTTGTGCTATCTGGGGACTCTGACAGGAAATTAGGCCTCCTAAAAGTTTGCCCTAGGTCTCTCTGATGAGATGCTGGTTATCTTATTATGTTGCCACCCTGAAAGGTCATAACTATCTCCTATTAGTAACTGCACTACTACCACTTGGCCTCGTCAAGGAGGAGAGGTTTAGGGGGTGAACATAGGCCCTTCATTCTAATTTTGAAAAGTCTATACTAGAACTCTGATTGAGGCTTTCTTGAAAAACTTACCATGACTCTCTAGATCCAGCCAGGACAATTTGACAGGGCCTTTCCCAGGCTGTCTTTCAGCCAGCTTCTGGCAATAATAAAAGTAACAGCTAACGTTTAGCTGAGCCAGGTGCAACAAGGTGGGTATTTGGAGCATCTGGGTGTCCTGGGTAAGACAGTTGGGCACAGCAAGGCAGGTGTTTGGAACACTGGGAGCAGGCTGAGTAAGTGATCTGGGCATGGCAAGGCAGGTGTTGGAGTGCCTTGGGCAGGCCAGGAAGCAAGCTGGGCACAGAAGGTTGGTGTTGGAGCATCTGGGAAAGGAAGTGAGCAGAGTGGTTTGGAACAACTAAGGGAGACAAGTTTGTCAATCAGTTTGTTATACTGTGGTGGCTTGTATGTTGCTGTGAAGCTGAAGGCTATGCCACCAGTGTTTCAAATGCCAGTAGTATTACCCATGGTGGACAGGTTCAACGGAGCTTCCAGAGTAAAAAAGACCAAGGAGAAGGGGCCAATCACTTCTCAAAGAATTGGCCAGTGAAAACCTTATGAATAGCCATAAAACACTGTCTGATATATTACTGGAAAACTTTATGAATAGCTCTGAAACATTGTCTGATATACTTCTGGAGGATGAGCTCCTCAGGTTGGAGGACATTCAGAGTACAACTGGGGAAGAGCTGCTTCCTTGGTGTAGAGCCTAACTCAATGATATGGATGCAGCAGAGCTTTTGAGACCTCCATTTGCTGATGTGGCACATCTCAAGATAAGAAGAAACAGCTTCACACATCCATTAATTATCAGAACATGGAATATACAAAGTATGAATCTAGGAAAATTGGAAGTTGTCAAAAATAAAATGGAATGTATAAAGATTGATATTCTAGGCATTAGTGAACTGAAGTGGACTGGTCTGGCCATTTTGAATCAGACAATCATATGATCAATCAATAAATAAACTATGCAAGAAATGACAAATTGGACAGGAATGGTTTGGCATTCATCATCACAAAGAATGTTTCAAGATATATCCTGAAGTTGCTGTCAGTGATAAGATAATATCTCTATGCCTGTGAGGAAGACCAGTTTACACTACTATTATCAAATTTATGCACCAAACACCAAAGCCAAAGATGAGGAAATTGGAGATTTTTACCAACTTCTGCAGTCTGAAATTGACCAAACGCAATCAAGATGTGATGATTATTACTGGTGACTGGAATGCAAAAATTGGAAACAAAAAAGCATCACTGGTAGTTGGAAAATATGGCCTTGGTGATAGAAATGATGCTAGAGAGAGCATGATAAAATTTTGCAAGACCAATGACTTATACATTGCAAATACCTTTTTTCTACAACATAAGCGATGGCTATACACATGAACTTCACCAGATGGAGTATGCAGGAAACAGATTGACTGCATCTGTGGCCAGGGGCAATGGAGAAGGTCAATATCTTCAGCTGAAACAAGGCCAGGAGCTGAGTGTGGAACAGACCAACTACTCATATGCAAGTTCAACTTGCAACTGTTAAAACAAGTCAATGAGAGACAAACTATGACCTTAATTATATCCCTCCTGAATTTAGAGACCATCTGAAAAATAGATTTGATTCATTGAACACCAATGACTGGAAACCAGAGAAATTGTGCAATGACATCAAGAACATCACCCACGAAGAAAGAAAAAGGTCATTAAAAATACAGGAAAGGAACAAAAGACCAAAATGGATGTCAGAAGAGACTCTGAAAATTGCCCTTGAATGGAGAGTAGCTGAAGCATATGGAAGACATGACAAATGAAAGAGCTGAGCAGAAGATTTCAAAGAGTGGCTTGAGAAGACCAAGACAATTATTATATGAAATGTACAAAGACCTGGAGTTAGAAAACCAAAAGGGAAGAACACACTAAGCATTTCTCAAGCTGAAAGAACTGAGTAAAAAATTTAAGCCTCAAGTTTCAATATTGAAAGTTTCTATGGGCAAAATAGGAGATCTGGTGCCATAGTGCCTAAGGCATTTGATTGCTAACTAAAAGGTTAACAGTTCAAACCCAACATCCACTCCTTGGCAGAAAGTTTGGGAACTCTACTTCCATAGTGATACCACTTCAGAAACCCAAGGAGGAGTACTTTGAGTCAGATCCTACTTGACAGCACTGCATGCGTGTGGGAAAAATATTGAATGATGCAAGAAATATCAAATGAAGATGGAGGGAATACACAGAATCACTATACTAAAAAGAATTGGTCGATGTTCATCTGTTTCAGGAGGTGGCATACGATGAGGAACCAATGGTATTGAAGGAAGAAGTTAAAGATGCACTGAAGGGATTGGCAAAGAACAAGGCTTCAGGAATTGAGATGTTTCAACAAACAGATACCACACTGGAGGCACTCACTCGACTATGCCAAGAGATTTGGAAGACAGCTACCTGGCCAACTGACTGGAAGAGATCCATATTTGTACCCATTCCAAAGAAAGGTGATCCCACAGAATTTGGGAATTATCAAAGAATTTCATTAATATCACATGCAAATAAAATCTTATTGAAGATAATTCAAAAGTGGTTGCAGCAGTATATTGACAGAGAACTTCCAGAAATGCATGCTGGATAGAGAAGAGGATGTTGAATGAGATATATCATAGTGGATGTCAGATGGATCTTGGCTGAAAGCAAAGAATATCAAAAAGATGTTTACTTATGTTTTATTGACTATGCAAAATCATGTGATTGTGTAGATCATAACAAATAATGGATAACATTGAGAAGAATGGGAATTCCAGAACACCTAATCATACTCATGAGGAACCTGTGCATAGATCAGGAAGCTTTTGTTCGAACAGAACAAGGGGATACTGCATGGTTCAAAATCAAGAAGGGACTATGTCAAGGTTGAATCCTTTCACCATATTTATTCAGTTTGTACGCTGAGCAAATAATGCGAGAATCTGGATTATATGAAGAAGAATGTGGCATCAGGGCTGGGGGAAGCCTCATTAACAACCTGCGATATGCAGATGACACAACTTTGCATGCTGAAAGTGAGGATGGCTTGAATCACTTACTAAGGAAGAGCAAAGATGTCTCCTTGAAGACTAAGGTGTGCCTAACCCAAGCCATGGTATTTCCAAACACCTCCTATGCATGTGAGACCTCGACAATGAATAAGCAAGACTGAAGAAGAGGTGGTGATTTTGAGTTATAGTGTTGGAGAAGAATGCTGAGAGCACCATGGTCTGCTAAAAGAACGAACAAATCTGTCCCAGAGGAAGTGCAGCTAGATGCTCTTTGGAAGTGAGAATGGCCAGACTTCCTCTCACCTACTTTGGTCATGTTGTCAGAGGGAACCATTCCCTGGAGAAGGATATTATGCTTGGTAAAGTAGAGGGTCAATGAAGAAAGAGAAGGCCCTCAATGAGTTGAATAGACACAGTGGCTGCAACGATGGGCTCAGGAATAGCAAGGATCTTGAAGGTGACACAAGATAGGACAGTGTTTCATTCTGCTGTGCATAGGGTCACTCTGAGTCAAAGGTCACTCAACAGCACCTAAGAACAACAACAATGACAAGGATATATATATAACAAACTCATAGCCATGGAGTTGGATCTGACTCATAACGACCCTTCCTTGGGTGTCCGAAGCAGTATCTCTATGGAAGTAGATTGCCCAGTCTTCCTTCTGAGGAGTGGCTGGAGGTGATCATAATATGTAATTTTGGTTCCAAATTACTGACCTGAGGAAAAATTCAACAAAGATACAGACTGCTAAAAGATATACTCCGTTTTACTTATTGCAACTGCAACAATGGACTCAAATATATCAATAATCATGAAGATGGTACAGGACGGGGCAATGTTCCATTGTGTGATATATAAGATCATCATGAGTTGGAGCTGACTTAACAGCAAGTAGAAACAACATTTATTTTACCAAACAGAACATCTAATTACAGACTGAAGCATCTGTAGCCTAGTGAGTTCATAGCACTCATGTTTATATAACAACAATGTGTGTGTAAGTTGTGTGTATTATTTGTGTGTGTGTGTCAGAGAGAGAGAAGGAGTAAAAGAGTGAGAGAGAGAGAGAGAGGGATGAATTTGCTTTGCTTTTGCTAACTAAAAAGTCCTGCCCAAGTGATAGTCCTGCCAAATCTTAGGAGATATGTATTTTCTAATACTTTTGTTTTATAATAACTTTTATTTAACTGAAGAAAGATTATCTGGAGTGAAATGATGAAATTTTCACCACATAAAATTTAAGATCTTAATCAATTCCTTTTAGAAATCATCAAAAGAGTGGCATCTTCCTTCCCCTTTCTTCAGTGGCTTGAGAGGGACATATTACTTGAGTTCTTTACTTGAAAATTAACTTGGCTAGATATGTTCTTGTTTCATTATTTTTTTCTCAGACTTTTTAGATCTTTTTCTCCAAAAATTTTTCTCAGAACATTTTAGATAGACACTCTTCTATGGCTTTTTGACATTGATTTTACTGTGGTGAAATCCGAGGCCAGCCTTGTCTCTCTTGTACTGAAATATTGTTACTTTTGTAAATTCTCTCTATCCTTGATGCCAATTAACTTAATGATACTATATCTTGAAGACAATCTTTTTTTTTTTTTTTTTAATGAATTTTCCCTCTTTTTTTGTATGCCTTTTTTAGATTCAGTTTTTTTTTTTTTTTTTTCTTTCTTTGGGAAAAGGTATATTTCTGAATAGTTTTTTTTTTTTTTCTTATTGGTTCAAAATTATAGCCACACCAATTAGCTTTATGTTGGATCTTCTTTGTCTTATATGTTTATCATGTATTCTTCAATTACTTTAAGGAGTTCTGGTGGTGCAGTAGGTAAGACATTTGACTGCTAACAAAAAGGTCAGATGTTTGAACCCACCAGCTGCTCTGTAGAAGAAAAGTGAAGCAGTCTGCTTCCATTATGATTTACAGCCTTGGAAACCCAGTGTGGGTCACTATGAGTCAGAATTGACTCGATGGCAGTGATTTTTTTCTTTACTTTCACTTCTTTGTTTTTTCTACTCATTGAGAATCTTCAGGTTTTTTCTCTATACCATTAATTTAATATTTAGCCTTATTTGTTGTATTTCTAGGAGCTCTGGTAGTGTAGTGACTAAGGCATTTGACTACTAACCAAAAGGCAGGTGGTTAAAACCCACCAGCCACTCTTCAGAAGGAAGATTGGGTGATCTACTTCTGTAGTGATACCACCTCAGAAGCCCAAGGAAGGGTCAATATGAGTTGGATCTGACTACAGCAGTAAGTTTAGAGTTTTTATTGTATTTCTAAGTGCTCTGGTAGTGCAATGGTTAAGCAGTTGGCTGCTAATTGAAAGGTGGGTGGTTCAAACCCAGCTGCTTCATTGGAAAAATATATAGCAGTCTGCTTTCATAAAGATTATAGCCTTTGGAAAACTATTGGGGAGTTCTACTCTGTTCTATGGTGTCACTATTTGTCAGAATTGACTCTATGACAATGAGTTTGGAGTCTTTTTTAATAGTATTTCTTGGTCTTTCTGAAATTTTATTGGACTGAAAATTGTATTGTTATAGTCCTCACCTTTTTTTCGTTGTTCTCTCTTTTTGGCTCATTTGTTTTTTCTTCTTGTGTCTCAGTTACCATTTTGATTATATAGATCAGTGTATTTCATATTATTTTTGTTATTTTCCATTCATTCTACACCTTTTAATTTATCTTCTATTTGCATTTATCTCCAGAATTAGAATGCTATTTCCTTTTATCCTGCTCATATTTAATCTGGGTTAAGTTTATGTTACTCCTTTGAACTACATTTTGAAGGCTCTATTTATTTTAATCCATTTTGCTCTGTTCTGATTGTTTGAGTGTTGGAGAAAGGGAGAAGTCAACTAGAGAAAAGGCCAACTCTTACTGGATAAATTGAGACTTTCACTGTTTCCTGGTATCTTATTTATGATCTGTACCAGAGCATGCTTCATCAGTGTGTTTTGGCTTTTCCTCCCTGTTGTTACAGTACCTTGGAAGATGTTGTTGTTGTTATGTGCTGTTGAGTCGGACCCCTCCTTGGGTTTCTGAGGCAGTATCACTATGGCAGTAGATTGCTCCATCTTCCTTCAGAGGAGTGGCAGGTGGGTTTGAACCACCAGCCTTCTGGTTAGCAGTCAAGTGCCTTCGGCACTACTCTATCAGAGCTTCCACCTTGGAAGATAACAAGTCTTAATGGCTCTTCTTTCTTCTAGTGAGGTTTGTTACTTATGCATTTAAAATACACCAGTCTCTGTGCTAAGCCTTTTCTTCCCCTACTGATTTATCACAACAAAACATTCAAGTGGGTGCTATCATGACTTCATTTTACAGAGGAGGAAACAAGTTTAAATGAAGTCTATCAACTATTCTGCTCTATTGATCTATTTCTGTTACACTATGACACTTTTAATTGTGGTAGGTTGTATAAATAAATATTTTAATATGTTACATTTCATATAAATTATAAGCTAATATATTAAAAATATATTTATTGATTATGTATGAGTGTAATTAATTTTTGCTAAAAATAATTCAAAAGCATTTGCAGCCAGGTATAGATAGAAAACTGCCAGAAATTTCAGCTAGATTCAGAAGAGGATGTGGAACAAGTGATGTCATTGGTGATATCAGATGTATTTTGGCTGAAAGCACATAATTCCAGAAAGATGCTTACCTGTATTTTATTGACTATGCAAAGGCATTCAACTCTGTGGATCATAACACATTATGGGTAGCATTACAAAGAATGGGAATTATAGACCACTTGATCATGGTCATGAGAAACCTGTATGTAGACCAAGAGGCTACCAAGAGTTCTTTCAAACAGAACAAGGGGATACTATGAGGTTAAAAATCAGGAAAAGTGTTCCTCAGAGTTATACCGTTTCACTATACATATTCAATCTGTGTGCTGAGCAAAGAATCTAAGAATCTAGACTACATGATTAGAGGAAGACTCATTAACAGCCTGAACTATGCAGATGAAACAACCTTGCTTGCTAAAAGCATCGAGGACTTGAAGCACTTACTGATGAATCTCAAAGCTGACAGTATAGATTACACCTCAGCATAAAGAAACAAAAATCTTCACAACTGGACCAATAAGTAACATCAAGATAAATGAAGAAAATAGTAAAGTTGTCAAAGATTTCATTTTAATTGGATCAATGCCTGTGGAAGCAGCAGCCAAGAAATCAAACGACATATTGCTTTGGGAAAATCTGCCACAAAAGACTCCTTTAAAGTGTTGAAAAGCAAAGATATCACCTTAAGGACTAAGATGTGCCTGACCCATGCCATGGTATTTCCAATCACTGCATATGCATGTGAAAGCAAGGTAATGAATAAGGAAGACTGAAGGAAGTATGATGGCTTTGCATTGTGTTGGTGAAGAACATTGACTACACAATGGAAGCCAGAAGAATGAACAAATCTGACTTGGAAGTACAGTTAGAATGCTCCTTAAAAGCAAAAATGGTAGCACTTTTTCTTACATTCTTTGGACATGTTATCAGGAGGTCCCAGTCCCTGGAGAAGGATATCATGCTTGATAAAGTAGAGGGCTAGCAAAAAGGAAGAAGACCTTCAATGAAATGGATTGATACAGTGGCTGGAATGATGGGCTCAGCATTGCAAGGACTGTGAGGATGGTGCAAGACCCAGAAGTATTCATCCTGTTTTACATAGGGTCACTATGAGTCAAAACTGACTCCAGGGCACCTAACAATAACATCATTACATTATAATATCATGACATATTAATATGTTGTATATAAAATATAATGCAACATGTTAATATATAATATTAAGGAGCGCTGGTGGTGTGGTGCCTAAGGCATTTAACCATTAACCAGAAGGTGGGCAGTTCATACCTACCAGCCACTCTGTAGAAGGAAGACTGGGCAATCTACTTCTGCAAAGATTTACTGCCTTAGAAGCCCAATGCTGGTCGTCATGAGCCAAAATTGACTCAATGGCCGTGGTTTTTAATTTCTGGAATATAATATTACCTATAACATAATGAGGAAGCTCTGGTGGTGTAGTGCCAAAAGCATTTGACTACTAACCAGAAGGCTGGTGGTTCAAACTCACCAGATACTCCTCAGAAGTTTGGGCAAGCTACTTGTGCCAAAGAAACCCAAGGAGGGGTCGCTATGAGTTGGATCTGACTTGATAGCAGTGAGTATAACATAATGAAATATAAATTAATTTATTATAATAAATCTATACAAACACAATGTTAATAAATTAAAATTTATTTATATACACATTAATGAATGATAGGACAATCTCCTCCTTCCTGTGCTACAATTTCACATTTTTCTTATCTACACTTCTGTTTTTATATTTTTGGAATGAATTCTAGAATTATAGATTTGTTAAAATACCTTATTGGAATTGTATTAACTTATTGGATAATTTGAGAATGAACATATTTTCAATAATGAATATTCTAATCAAGGACACATTATGCTTCTCTATTTATTCAAATATACCTCATATATTATGAACTATTTCTTGCAATTCTCTCTTTTTTTTTTTTTCTCCCATGTACCTCTCTATATCTTCCTTTTCCTCAATGCCACCATGTTAATCACTAACATTTGGTACATTAAGTATGATATATTTGTTGCTCTGGTGAATATAAATGTTAATGTGTCCACATAGTTTTCTAATTGTTTTATTGATGCTACTTAAAAACACTAATAAATATTTTTAAAATTAGTGTCCTCTTTTATTATTCATTTGCCTCTCTTGGGTTTTCTAAAGGAACAGTCCTATTATTTTATTTGTCTTCTTCTTTTCCATATGTGTAATTCTGACTTCATGTTTTCATTTGATTCATCTAGCTGTCCCAGAGCAATGTTAAGTTGGTCTGTCAGTCAGCTTGTCACCTCACACTCTGGCTTAAAACAGCTATTACCCTGCCTGCTTGCTCACACTTCAAACCTGTCTGCAGGCCTGCCAGGGGTTGACTGCCCTGGGCTTGACTTGACTGGCTTAGCTCCAGGCTGCAGTTTGGATCCAGGTGCTGAATTTATTTTGTGTTTATATGCAGAAGTGTGCCTCTCAGGTTTTCAGTGTAAGTACTAATGCTTATGCCAATATGAGTTTTCTGTTATTTGGAACCTAGAGCATCTGGATTGATATGTGCCAGCAAACTCACCATTGAATTCGTATAAACACTGCCCAGATGTCCTATGTAGACCTCAAATAGACACTTGCTGTCAATTCAGTGGTCTTTTTCAAGTACTCTCTGGCTAACAGTAGGTAATCGTTACTGCCTTCTTTTTCTCTTTGGGCTGAGTCTTGTAACCCAGTGCTTCTCACACTTTAATGTGCTTTGGAATCACTTGGGAATCTTATTTAAATACAGTTTCTGATTCAGCAGGTGAGGCCTGAAAGTTTGCATTCCTCATAGTTCTCAAGTGATATTGGTTCACAGACCACATTTTAAGTTGCAAGACTTTCGACCACTAAGAAAATGTAAATCTTCCTTTCTTTTTAAAAGTAATTTTATACTACTAATAATCTAAAGATTGGAGGTCTAAGTTCACTCAGAGGTGCCTCAGAAGAAAGGCCTGGCAATAGGTGAAAAATCAGCCATTGGAAATCTGATGGAGCACAATTCTACTCAGACACACATAAGATCATCATGAGTTGAAATCTACTTGACAGAAACTTTTTTTTTTTTTTTTTAATGGCAACGTTTAGAATACCTAGGGGATGGTGAGAAGAACACTGGGTAAATTCAGATTAGGCTACTGGCTCTGCTGTTGGTCAGTTGTGTATGCTCTCAGCTTTAATTTCCATGTACTGGAAAAGTTGGGAAAATCAAATGTCAGAATGGATGAGAACACAGTTTGCGTCTAAATAAAAGATATCATTCTCTATGATTTGTAATGGAAGCTCTGGTGGCATAGTGCCTAAGGCATTTTGACTGCTTACCAGAAGGCTGATGGTTCAAACCCACCAGTTACTCCTCAGAAGGAAGATTGGGCATCTACTTTCATAGAGATACCACCTTGGAAACCTGAGGAAGGGTCATTGTGAGTCAAATCGGCTTGACGGCAATGAGTTGTTTTCTTTTTTTTTATGATTAGTAAAAATGGTTATCAATATTTCTCAGATGATTTATTATATTAAAAACAACAGCATCATTAAATGGTCAGAAATTTAAGATTAAGAGAAATAATTGAAGTAAAAAGGCTAGCATTGGGCCTGGAACATACATAGCAGTATATGTCAAATATTGTTATTTCTGTTCAAATTGGTAAGATTGGGTAAGGAGACAGCTGTGCTTTCCAAATGGGTCTTCTGGAGATAGTCTACTACTATTGTCTACTCTACCTATCCTTGTTTGTTAACTTCCATTTGGTGTTGGATGGTGTTCTGGTTACCTAGTGCCACTCTGACAAGAATATACCACAAATGGGATGGCTTAAACAAACAGGAGTTTATTCTCTTACAGTTCAGGAGGCTAGAAGTCCGAGTTCAAAGTGCCAGGCTCTAGGGGCTGGGTGAAAACCCCTCAGCCTCGGGCTTCAGCTCTGCCTCCAGCTCCCGGCCCACTGAAATTAGAGGCTTTTCTTCACTCAGACAGCTGCTGGCTGCTGAAGCTGCCAAGCCCAAGGTTGACAAGTAAAAAGGCACAGTCCTGATATTACCAAATCACATGGCAGGCCATTAATTCAAGTCCATTGTAAGTCCCAAGGTCAACAGAGCATGGCATGCTGCTGAAGAATGACAGCTACATGCAGGGTCCAAGAATGCCATAGGCTAGAGACCATTCCCAAAGCTTCTTCTTACATATGGGAAGCAGACCACATACCCAAAGGCAGCTACTCATCTGCTCCCAGTAGATTCCACTGTGAAGCTGATTACCAGTCTCATCATGGGGAATACTACATCCAGCTGCCCAGCTACTCAACCAGGCCTAACCAAGTTGACACAAAAACATAATCATCACAGATGGTGCAAGTATTCTCTTAATGATTGGATGATGTATTGAAATTGACAGACATAGAATGAAAATTATGACCATCAACTTGACAATGTTAGTGTTTTATCAGTTAGTATACTTTAGGCTGCAAATAATAACCCCCCAAATTCAAATTTGTTTTATAAAACATGCAAAATTTATTATGTTACTTAACAAGAAAACTTGAGATAGGAAAACTTTCCCAAAAAGCCAAACACATTGCCATTGAGTCAATTCCAACTCATAGCAACCATCACAGCGGGTCTTTTAATTTTTATGGAATTAGACTGTCTCATCTTTTTGTCTCATCTTTTGTCCTCAGAGTAGCTGTTGGGTTTGAACTGCTGATCTTTTGGTTAGCAACTGAATGACTGAACCACTATGCCACCAGATCTTCTAGAGCAACTTCAAGGTTGGTTAATTTAGTGAGTGTCCAGGTTTTCCATCTCTCCTGCTTTCTATTTTCATGTTGATGCTAGGACTCCCCTTATGGTCTCATAATGACTTTTAACAGTTTCAGGAATCTCATCTAGACAAGACAATGTCTTTGGGAAGAAGAAACTCTTTCTCTCCCTCTCTCAGCCTTTCTCTATTTGTTGTTGTTGTTGTTAGGTGCCGACAAATCATCTCTGATTCATAGCAACCCTATGCACAGCAGAACGAAACACTGCCCTGTCTTGTGCCAGCCCAACTATCCTTGCTATACCTGTGCCCATCTTTGCAGCCACTGTGTCTATCTATCTCATTGAAGACCTTCTCTTTCTTCACTGACCCTCCACTTTACCAAGCATGATACCCTTCTCCAGGGAATAGTTCCGTCTGACAACATGACCAAAGTAGGTGAGACGAAGTCTGGCTATTCTGCTTCCAAGGAGCATTCTGGTTGCACTTCTTCTAGAACAGATTTGTTAGTTCTTTTAGCAGACCATGGCACTCTTAGCATTCTTCTCCAACATCACAACTCAAAAACATCAAATCTTCTTCGGTCTTCCTTATTGATTGTCCAGCTCTCACATGTATATGAGGCAATTGAAAATATCATGGCTTGGGTTAGGCACACCTTAGTCTTCAAGGAGACATCTTTGCTCTTCATCACTTGAAATAGGTATTTTGCATCATATTTACCCAATGCAATACATCATCTGATGTCTTGACTGCTGCTTCCATTGGGTTGATTGTAGAATCCAGTAATATGAAATCCTTGACAACTTCCATCTTTATCCATCCACTGTGAAGCTGTTTATTAGACCAGTTATGAGGATTTTTGTTTTCTTTATATTAAGGTGTAATCCATACTGCAGACTGTAGTCTTTAATCTTCATCAGTAAGTGCTTCAAGTCATCCTCACCTTCAGCAAGTGAAGCTGTGTCATCTGCGTATGGCAGGTTGTTAATGAGTCTTCCTCCAATCCTGATGCCACATTCTTCTTCATGTAGTACAGCTTCTGGGATTATTTGCTCTGCATACAGATTGAATAAGTAAGGTGAGGTACTCCCTTCCTGATTTTAAACCATGCACTATCCCCTTATTTTGTTCAAACTAAGCTCTGGTCTATGCACAGGTTCCTCAGGGTACAATTAAGTGTCCTGGAATTCCCATTCTGCTCAATGTTATCCGTAATTTGTTATGATCCACACAATCACATGCTTTTGCATAGTCAATAAAACACAAGTAAACATCTTTCTGGTATTCTTTGTTTTCAACCAAGATCCATCTGACAGCAGCAATGATATCCCTCATTCCATATCCTCTTCTGAAACCAGCTTGCATTTCTGGAAGTTCTCTGTCAATATACTGCTGCAATTGTTATTGAATTATCTTTGGTAAGATTTTACTTGCATATGATACTAATGATAATGTTTGATAATTTCTATGTTCTGGGGGATTACTTCTCTTTGGAATGGGTACAAATATGGATCTCTTCCAGTCAGCTGGCCAGGTAGCTCTCTTCCAAATCTCTTGGTATAGCCAAGTGAGTGCCTCCAGCATGGCATCCATTTGTTAAAACATTTTAATGGCTGTTCCTGGAGGCTTCTTCTTCACCAATTCCTTCAGTGCAGCTTCGACTTCTTTCTTCAATATCATTGGTTCTTGATCATATGCCACCTCCTGAAACAAATGAACAATGACTGATTCTTTTTGGTACAGTGACTCTGTGTATTCCTTTCATCTTTTTTCGATGTTTCCTGCATCATTCAATATTTTGCCCATAGAACCTTTCAATATCCCAACTCGAGGCTTAAATTTTTTTCTCCTCAGTTCTTTCAGCTTGAGAAATGCTGAGCATGTTCTTCCCTTTTGGTTTCCTAACTTTCAGAGTGTCTTCTGACATCCATTTTTGTTTTTTCTTCCTTTCTTGTCTTTTTAATGACATCTTGCTTTCTTCATGGATGATGTTCTTTATGTCATCCCACAGTTCCTCTAGTTTTCGGCCATTGGTGTCCAATGCATCAAATCAGTTGTTTAAATGGTCTCTAAATTCAGGAGGGATGTTATTAAGGTCATATTTGGGCTCTCTTGGACTTGTTTTAATTGTCTTCAACTTCATCTTGAACATGCATATGAGTAGTTGATGGTCTGTTTCACCATCAGCTCCTGGCCATATTTTGGCCAAAGATATTGAACTTCTCCATCACCTCTTCCCACAGCTGTAGTCAGTCTGATTCCTGTGTATTCCACTCGGTGAAGTCCACATGTATAGTCATCACTTATGTTGTTGACAAAAGGTATTTGCAGTGAATAAGTCATTGGTCTTGCAAAATTCTATGATGCAATCTCCAGTCCTATTTCTATCACCAAGGCCATATTTCTCAACTACCAGTAACTCTTCTTAGTTTCCAACTTTTGCATTCCCTTCACTAGTGACAATAAACACATCTTGATTGCATGTTTGGTCAATTTCTGATGGCAGAAATTGGTAGGAATCTTCAATTTCCTCATCTTTGGATTTGGTGGTTGGTGTGTAAACTTGAATAATAGTAGTAGTAACTGGTCTTCCTTGTCCCACTGCTGTTGAGTCAGATCCAACTCATAGTGACCCTTCCTTGGGTTTCCAAGGCAGTATCACTATGGAAATAGATTGCCCAACCTTCCTTTTGAAGTGTGGCTGGTGGGTCTGAATCACCGGACTTTTGGTTAGCAGTCAAATGCCTTAAGCACTATGTCTTCCTTGTAGTCATATGGATATTATTCTATCACTGAAAGCATTGTATTTCAGGACAGATCTTGAAACATTCTTTGTGACAATGAAGGCCACACCATTCCTCTTCAATTTGTCATTCCTGCCAAAGTAGATCATATGGTTGTTGGATTCAAAATGGCCAAAACCAGTTCATTTCAGCTCACTAATGCCTGGGATATAGTTCTTTATGCATTACATTTCATTTTTAACAACTCCCAATTTTCCTAGATTCATACTTTGTAATTCCATGTTCCAATTATTGCTTGATGTTTGCATTTGTTTCTATTCATTTTGAGTCATGCCACATCAGCCAATGGAGGTCTGAAAGCTTTCCTTTATTCATATAATTAACGTCATCTCTACTCTGAGGAGTCAGCTCTTCCTCAGTCAAGTTTTGAATGCCTTTTGACCTGATGGGCTCATCTTCCAGCACAATATCACACAATGTTTCAGGGCTATTCATAAAGTTTTCCAGTAATATATCATATAGTGTTTCACCGCTATTCATAAGGTTTTCACTGGCCAATTATTTGACATGTCAATGGCCTCTTCCTTCTTCCAAGTCTGTCTTAGCCTGGAAGCTCCACTGAAACCTGTCCACCATGGGCAACCCTGCTGGCATTTTGCAACCTGGTGGCATTGCCTCCAGCCTCACAGGAAAATGTAAGCCACCACAGGATGACAAACTGACAGACAAGTTCATCTCCCTTAGTTGTTCCTAACCCCTCTGCACCTGCCTACCTCAGGCCCTGGCCTTAAAATACAGCTGCCTCCAAGCATAAAACAACCCCCAAGCCTCCAGCCTACCTACCTTGGGCCCTGGCCTTAATACCCAAGTGAAAAGCAGCCCCCAGACCTGGGCCTGGCTATGTCAGGTCCTGGCCTGAATAAAGAGCCACCTCAAAAGAAAAGCAGCCTCCAAGCCCTGGGCCTGGCCTACATTAGGTCCCAGCCTTAATAATGAGCTGCTCCCAAGCAAAAAGCAACCCCCATACCTGGTCCCATCTGCCTCAGGCTTCAGCCTTAATATAGAGCCACATCCAAGTGAAATGTAGCCTCTAAGCCCTGGGCCTGCCTACCTCAGGCCCCAGCTTTGATATAGAGCTACACCTAAGTGAAAAGCAGCTCCAGCACAGGGACTGCCTACCTTGGGCCCCAACCTTAATATAGAGCCACATCCAAGTGAAAAGCTGGCCTCCAAGCCCCGGGCCTGCCCACTTCAGATCCCACCCTTAATAAAGAGCCACCCCCAAGCAAAAAACAGCCCCTAGCTCCAGTCCCTCCTACCTTGGGCCCCAGCCTTATTATAAAGCCACACTCAAGTGAAAAGCAGCCTCCACGCCGGGGCCTGCCTACCTGAGGGCCTTGCCTTAAAAAACAGCTGCCCCAAAGCAAAAAGTAGCCCCCAGCTCTTGGGTCCACCTACCCTGGGTCCCAGCCTTAATAAAGAGCCTCCCCAAGGGAAAAGCAGCCCCCAGCCCTGGTCCCACTTACCTTGGGCCCTGGCCTTAATATAGAGGCACATCCAAGCAAAAAACAACCTCCATGCCCTGGGCCCACCTACCTCAGGCCCCAGCCTTAACAAAGAGCTACCCCAAGGGAAAAGCAGCCCCTAGTCCTGGTCTCACCTACTTTGGGCCCTGGCCTTTATATAGAACCTCTCCCAAGTGAAAAGTAGCCCCTAACCCTGGGCCTACCTACCTTGGGCCTCTGCTTTAATATAGAGCTACACCCAAATTAAAAGCAGCCTCCAAGCCCCAGGCCCACCTACCTCAGGATCTGACTTTAATAAAGAGCCGTCCCAGGGAAAAGCAGCTCCCAGCCACGGGCCAGCCTACCCAGGGCTTGAAGGCTGCTTTTCACTTGGTTGTGGCTCTATATTAAGGTCAGGACCTGAGGTTGGTGGTCCTGGGGCTGGGGGCTGCTTTTCACGTGGGTGAGGCTCTATATTGGGGCTGGGGCCTGAGGTAGGTGGGCCTGGGGTTTGGAAGCTGCTTTTTGCTTGGGTGAGGCTCTATATTGGGGCTAGGGCCCAAGGAAGGCCTCCCTGGGCCTGGGGGCAGCTTTATTAAGGCTGGGGCCCGAGGTATGAGGGCCTGGGACTCAGAGGCTGCTTTTTGCTTGGGTGTGGCTGTATATTAAGGCGGGGCAGTGTGTGTGTG
>NW_006921726.1:6765424-6775238 GCF_000298275.1 Orycteropus afer afer
ATATATATATATATATATATATATATATACTTTGCTGGTTTTTTGTGTTTCTCTAGAGAACCCAATCTAACACACCCCCTTCTAATGTAACCTTACTGGCAAAGGGAACAAAATTGCAATAATTCTTTGAATTGTTCATTCAGGACTTATTTCTATATTGTGTTGGGGAAGGATGGAAACCAGAATACAGAATTCAGCATGCAAAAAGGAGGGATGGGCTTTTGGTCACTCAGCAGTGTCAGATAGAGTTGCAAATATGAAGCGAGCAGGTGAGGTGAAATCTTTGCAATGGCGGAAACCTTTGAGTTTTCCTCCCACAACAGGAGTGTCTTTCTATTGCATCTTCCTCAATTCTTTTTCATTTGTTTGCATTTTTAGTGACAAGGAACTTAATTATTTTGAAGATCTTTGCCTTCTCTTCTCCCCTATTGACCACTACCCAACCCTCAGACAGAGCCAAGGGAGGGTTTAACACTAGGGTACCAAACTCTGGCAGGAGATGGCTTTAGCTTTTAAGGGTAACAGTGGCCTTGGGGTATGTGCTGAGGGTTAGCTTCAGAGTAATCATGTTCACAAAGCCCCAACTTCTATGTATCTCCTATCTGACTCCTGAGATGCAAACTCTTCCTATTGAACACTGCTTCTCCTAATGTTTTATCAACATACTCATATAATTGTCATGTCAACATGTTACTTTAAAAATGATAATGTGCTATGTTAGAAGACTAGGCTCACCTTATTTCTCACTACTACCAGCAAACAACCCTCTATCCACATGACAAATACCACTGTGTCCACCTCTTTTAGATGAATAGAAAAATCTCAGGGTCTTGGAAGACCAGATTTAGGACGTACCAAGCTTATAACCCACTTATTCTGAACTTTAAGTAAACCATGTGATCCTCCATAGGTACTAATGCTTAAATATGTCCACGAGAGATTTATAGTACTGGCCTTCTACTTGCTTCCAGAATAGTTCATCTTTCTTCACTGGCATTGGAAAATTCACACAACCTTTATTTCTTGCTCTAACAGCCTACTTGGAAGCTTCAGAGGTAGTCAATTATCTATTCCGAGACAGAGGAGAAATAACAATGGTATTAACCTCACTGCCATGCAATCTAACCTTTTAAAGTGGACAATATTCAAAAGGGCAGCATTAAAAGCTCAGCCTCCCATTGAAGGTAGATTTTCCCATAATCATTGCTGTCATTAAAAAAATAAAATAAAAAGAAATGTGTTTCAGGAAACCTCTGCTAAAACTGTCATTTCTCCTAATGCTTTTGAACCCTTCCTGGCTTTTCAGCATTGTTGCCTCTCCATAGAGAAGATGTTAGGAAGAAGCCATGTCTCTGCACTTTGCCATGGCTGGTCTGAGGTTTATGGAAAGTAGAACATTACAAATGGGCATAGCTTATATTGTTTTGCTCAAGTGAAGCTCATTGACAATCTCTGCTACACCACGAGGACAAGGGCTCTTTTGTGTTTTATGTTACCTGACTAGCCATCAAGCAAATTGTTGTCAGTTTTCCACTGCAGCTTTCCAGGAACAGAAAAGCTGATAGAGCCTGTCTTTACTGTGTTAGTTGTATTTCTGTCTTCAACAGTACTATTGTAATCTCATCCAAGCAGAATCTATCTCCCTTCCCACCTTCTTGATGAATGTAAGCAAAAGCTGGTTGAACAGCTTTAACGGGGGTCAGTGTAGCTTTCAAACAGGTGCTAAATCACATATTCTCAAAACTTATTGTCAGCTGCCACTGAGTTGGTTCTGACTCAGGCAACCTCATGTACAGCAGAATGAAATGTTGCCTGGTCCTGTGCCATCTATATGATTGTTGGTATGCTTGAGTCCATTGTTATTATCACTGTATTTTGAGTGTCTTCCAATATAGGGGCCATATCTTCAAGTACTGTATTGGACAATGTTCTGTTGTGATCTATAGGGTTTTTGTTGGCTAATTTTTGGAAGTAGGTGACCAGGTCTTTCTTCCTAATCTGTCTTAGTCTGGCAACTCTGCTGAAACCTATTCACTACGAGTGACCCTGCTGGTATTTGAAGTATCAATGACATTGCTTCCAGCATCATATCAACAAGCAAGCCACCAGAGTGTAACAAACTGACAAATAAGCCGTGGTCTCAGACTGTAGTATACATCAAAATTCCCTTGAAATTTTATTAAAAATGCATAATTGAGAGGTTCATCTCCAGATATTTGGCTTAGGTTTGTGTGGAGCTTTGGGTCTGCATCAAGGCTTTGAACCAGTCTTTCCTGGCTTAACCCCCTGCTGAAAATTTGTATTTCTGCCCCAGATATACTGCATCAGAATCTACATTTTAGCATTTCACATTTTTAAATTTTGATGTGAAGGGATCTTGTTAAAATAATTATTCTGACTCAGTATATCTGGGGTAGAAATGAAAATTCTCAGCAAGGAGTTAAACCAGAAAGAACCAGCTCAGAGCTCTGCATGTTAAACATGCACTGATGATTAGGAGGCAGAGGCTTAGAAGAAAGAGTACACTGGGAGAAAAAACTTCCAAAAGTCATAGGCTTGAGACCAACCATTAGTAATAAGAACTCCTAGAATTTGATGCATTTGGACTGCAGTGCTGGCAAAGAGTAGGGAACATACTGTAGACTGCCAAAAGAACAAACAAATCAGTATTAGAAGAAATATGACCAGAATGCTCCTTAGATGCCAGGATGGAGAGACTTCCATTTGCTTACTGTGAGCAAGTCATCAGGAAAGACTAATGGCTAGAAGAGGAGATTATGTTTAGTAAAGTAAGGAGCCACTGAAAATAAGAGAAACACTCAATGAGATGAATTGACACAACAATTCACAAAAACAAACGAAGGCTTATGAAGATGGTACAGGAGTGGGGAATGTTTTCTGTTATGCACAAGGTCACCATAAGTTTGAGTGCATTTGATGGCAACTAACAACAAACCAAACCTAAAACCAAACCCACTGCCACTGAGTTGATTCTGACTCATAACAACCCTTTAGGACAGGGTAGAACTGCCCTACAGGGTGTGCAAGGACATAAATCTTTAGGGAAGAAGACTGCCTCATCTTTCTCCCATGGAAGAGCTGGTAGAGTTGAACCACTGACATTTTGATTAGCAGCTGAGTGATTAACCAGTGATGACTAAGCCACAAGGGTTCCAGTGAGACCATAGTTCCCATGAAAACAAAAAGCTCTGTCCTACTCATTTTTATATTCCCAATGCCTTGCTAAAGTGTTTTTCCCACAATGGACATTCAGTAAATATTTGTTATAGATAAAGATTAATCTTCATAGCAGAGCCTGCACATTTTGTTCTATATTTATTGGTGGTGTATCTGGCATTGGATCATTAGCCAGTGTTGTTTGGCAGAATTATTCTTTTCAGGAAGAGGTATATGGTGAAATGACTGGGAAGAGAACTTAGAGACCCTTAAGAGTTGCTTTAACACAAATGCGAGAAGTGAGTGTCCTTGAAGAACAGAAACTTATTTCCTCACAGTCATGGAGGCTAAAATTCCAAATCAGAATCTCAGTTGTCTTGATTTCTTTTATGTTCTTTCTCCTAGTTTCTGGTGTCTGCCAATGATCTTTCATGTTCCTTTGTTTATGGGCAAGCCTCACATATCATCTCTCTTTCTATTTATATATCTATGTCTAGTCTGGAATTTTTATAAGTCAGAAATGATTAGGTTAAGGATCTATTCTACACTAGTATGACCTCAGCTAATTGATTACTTACTTTAGTTTGCATTATGAAAGGTGATTGATTACATTTTATTACATGTGGAAGGTAATCTGCTCTACCCAAGGTCAACTGATCTAATCACATGTAACTACTCCATGACAGCAACTAGACTGTTGTTTCACCATACCTGGGAACCAAACTCAAGCCAAGTTGATACATAAAATACACCATTACTTAAATATCGGTGCATAGAAAGTATTCATTATAACTTTATAGTAATAGTGAAAATGTGGAAACAGCCTAAAATTTCATCATTGGGACATGGCTAAATACAATGCACATATACATAAAATGGAATACTATGTAGCAGGTAAAAGGCAAGGGTTAGTGCTGTATTAAAGTTCATGGACGAATTTCACAAACACATTGTAAGCAAAAAAGCAAGCTGAGTAGGATTCATGCAATATGATGTCGTGTATATAAAATTAAGAAACATACAAGTAATATATCTTGTTTACAAGGATGTATGTACTTCCATACAATTATGAGCCCTGGTGGCACAGTGGTTAAGTGCTTGGGTGCTACCCAAAAGGTCAGGAGAAAAAAAGAAAAAGAAGATCAAAATGTATGTCAGAAGAGACTGTGAAAGTTACTCTTGAATGGAGAGTATGAATGAATGGAAGATACGATGAAGTAGAGGAGCTGAATAGAAGATTTCAAAGGGTGGCTTGAGAAGACAAAGTAAAGTATTATAATAATGAAATGTGCAAAGCCCTGGCATTAGAAAATCAAAAGGGAAGAACACAGCATTTCTCAAACAGAAAGAAATGAAGAAAAAAAATTCAAGCCTTGAATTGCAATATTGAAGGATTCTGTGGGCAAAATATTGAATGACACAGGAAGCATCAAAAGAAGATGGAAGGGATATACACAGTCACTATACCAAAAATAATTGGCTGACATTCAGACATTTCAGGAGATAGCATATGATGAAGAACCAATGGTATTGAAGGAAGAAGTCCAAAGTGCACTGAAGGAATTGGTGAAAAACAAGGCTCCAAGAATTGATGACTACCCATTAAGATGTTTCAGTGCTAGAAGTGCTCACTCTTTTATGCAAAGACATTTGGAAGACAGCTACATGACCAACTGACTGGAAGAGATCCATACTTGCACCCTTTCCAAAGAAAGGTGATCCAACAGAAAGCAGAAATTATCAAACAATATCATTAACATCACACACAAATAAAATTATACTGAAAATAATTAAAAAATGGTTGGGGACTGTGACAAATTCAAGCCAGAAACAGTAGAGGACATAGAACAAATATCACAGCTAAAGTCAAATAGATCTTGACTGAAAACATAGAATACTAGAAAGATGGCTACTTGTGTTTTATTGACTATGACTGAAAACATAGAATACTAGAAAGATGGCTGCCTGTGCTTTATTGACTATGAAAAGGCTTTAATAAAAGATTATGGATAAAATTGAGAAGAACAGGAATTCTGGAACACTTACTTATGTTCATGAGCAAACTGTCAATAGACCAAAAGGCAGTTGTTCAAACACAACAAGGAGGTACTGTGTGGTTTAATATAATGAAAGGTGTGTATCAGGGTTGTATCATTTCCTCATAATTATTCAATTTATATGCTGAGCAAATAATTTGAGAAGCCAGACTATATGTAAAACAATGCAGCATCAGGATTGGAGGAAGACTTATTAACAACCTCTGATATATAGATGATATCACATTGATTGCTGAAAGTGAAGATGACTTGAAGCACTTACTGATGAAGATCAAAGACTACAGACTTCAGTATGGATTACACCCAACATAAAGAACCAAAAATCCTCACAACTGGATGAATAAGCAACATCACGATAAATGAGAAAATATCAAAGTTGTCAAGGATTTCCTTTTGCTTGGATCCACACTCAATGCCCATTGAGCAGCAGTGAAGAAATCAAAGGATGTGTTGCACTGGGCAAATCTGCTGCAAAAGATTTCTTTAAAGTGTTAGCTAATGTGTCACTTTGAAGATTAAGGTACACCTGATGATCCAAGCCATTGTCTTTTCAATAACCTCATGTATATATGAAAACTAGATAACGAATAAGGAAGACTGCAGAAGAATTGATGTATTTGAATTATGGTGCTGGCAAAGAATATTGAATGTACAGTTGACTCCAGAAGAATGAACAAATCTGTCTTGGAAAAAGTACACTGGAGTTCTCTTTAGAACTGTGAAAGGCCAGACTCTATCTCTTGTACTTTGGTCATGTTATCAAGAGAACCCAGTCCCTGGAGAAGGATATCACATGTGGTAAAATAAAGGGTCAAAGAAAAAGGGGAAAACCCTCAATGAGATGGATCGACACAGTGGTTGTAACCATGGACTCAAGCATAGACAAGATTGTGAAGATGGCACAGGACAGGGTGATTCTGTTGTATATGGGTTCACTGAGCTGAAGCTGACTTGACGGCACCTAATGACAGCAAGACAGCACTATAAAGGCAATGCATTCTTCACAAGAAAATATCATTTCTCAATAATACCAAGCATACATTTTGTTACTGCTTTTTGTGTTCCAATAATACCAAGCATACATTTTGTTTTCCTTTTGTGTTCCAATTCATTGTTCTGGAATAGTCATAAATCATTGGGGCATTTGAATTAGTTGCACATAGTGGCTGAGGAATATTTAGATAGGGGAAACAATCTGTATTACTCTGGTCTAAATGTAACACATCCCTACATGGCACAAATGGTTAAGCACTCAGCTACTAACTGAAAGAGTGGTGGTTTGAAACCACCCAGACAGCCTAGGAAGGAAGGACTGGTGATCTGCTTCCAAAATGTCACAGCCCTGAAAATACTATTGAGCACAGTTCTATTTGGACACACACGAGGTCGCCATATGTTGGAATCAACTTGAGGCCACTATTTATATATGCATAAAATATGGTAACAATTCTTTACACAAATATAAAAATGTAAACATATGCATATGAGCTCCATTTATACTCTGGCCTCTGCAAATGTTAGGGTGGACCAGGATGAGGGAAGAGTCAAGCATATTTCTTTGGTTTCTGGTATAATCATTTATGTAGTGAAAGTGACAACTAGAGTGAAGTAAGTCAATCACAAAAGGACAAATATAAGATCTCAGTTATAAAAAAATTAAAGAATGGATAAAAATATAGAAACCAAATTTATTAGCAGATACCAGGACAAAAGGGAAGGAGAAAAGGTGAACCATAGTTTGGAAAACAGTGAGTTTTTGCTTATGATGAAGAGAAATTAGACATTGATTAAGAATAATGATTTCACAACCAATTCAAGGAGTTGATATTACTAAGCCGCACACCTGAAAAATACTGGCAAATGTTGTGATATATATATTTGTACAGCAGCAAAAAAAAAAAGGAAGGGAAGGGAGGAAAGAAAGAAGGATAGGAGGAAGGAGGGAGGGAGGGACAAAAGGATGGAGGGACAAAACAAAAGCAGCTGGTACTGCTTACACACAAACCAAACCCTTCATGGGGATTGATTGTATTACTTTGGAAGGCTGTGGTCATCGTTTCATAGAACATCCCAGTCAACTGGCCTAATTTTGTTTTCAGCACTTCTCTTCTACCTCCTAGTTTGTTGTGTAGGGCCTTGAAATCCTACAAATGACCATCCAAGGCACAACAATTGATCACTATTCTCCTAGAGCAAACTTGGAAGAGGGAGAGTCAGGAATTAGAGAAGCAAATAGACTACATGTCTGGTTACCTCCTTGAACAACTACCTCTTCTGCCATGAGACCAGAAGAACTGGATAGTATTTTGGTACCATTACTGAATATTTTGATCAAAGATTCTACAAAAGAATCCCTATCAAAAGGACAAAATTGTGAAACAGAATTTCAAATTCTCATGGCTTCCAGACTTTCTGGAGCTATAGAGGCTAGCTCAACCATTGAAGATATTACCCTGAGTTAATCTTTAAACCATACACCTTAAAGTAAAACTATCCCCTGAAATCTTGTTTGAATTTAACAACTTTAGAAGTGTAGCTTAATTAGCAAAGTTTGTCTGCTTGAACATATTCTCTTTTAAATATTTGTCTACATAACTATAATCAATGTTACTAAACAGTAGAGGTAGAAATTATTGAAGTGGCATATCTTTCACAATGCATATTTTCACAAAATAATAATAATAAAATAAATTATTTAAAATAATATGAAAAAACAAAGAAAGTGAAGCTTAGTTTGAAATATGTTGTTTTTGAAGAGCTTTTGAGAATCTAGGTAGATGATGTGAAATAAGCATTTGAATATATACTACTCAGAGGGGAGATCTGGGTAGGCTGAGCATATAAAGTTAGCAGTTAGTGGTAATTGAGTTTATACATGAGACCTCCTGGGAAGAGCAATTAGGAAGGAAAGAGGGCCTGAGATTCAGCCTTGAGGTATTTATTGCCTTTTAGTGGCTGGGGGAGGACAGGCCTGCTTTAAGGGGTTCAGAGGAGAAGCTGAGGAGGTCAAGGGAGACCCAGATAATAAGGAATCACATTATTTTAAGGAAAGGGAAGTTTTTAAAATGATATTTTTATAGATTGTGTCACATAAGGACAGGAACAAAAATGTCCATTGGATTATCTACCTGGAAGTTATTAATGACCATTAGAGTAATTTCCATGAAGTTAGAGGTTTAGGATGTGGAAGTGATGTTGGAATGGTTTGCAGAATGCATGAGGCATAGGAAATTATAACAATGAATATAGACAAGAGGCTCAAGTCTATGAAGGTGGTAAATGGAACAGCAGCTGGAATAAGAAGTGAGTCCAAGGGAGGTTTTATATTTTATTTATAAGGATAAGAGGGACTTGAACATGCTAAGTGAAGCAAATTGTTTGAGCTCGACTATTATTAATTTAAAAGGTGGCAATTTGAACACACCCAGTGGCATGGCAAAAGAAAGTCCTGTTGATCTGCTTCCTTTAAGATCACAGCCAATAGTGGACTGAGTTACAGCTCTGTAACACATGTAGTCACTGTGTGTTGGAATCAACTCAACAACAGTGAGTTCAATGCTGATGGAAAGGTTCCACCAGGCAGAGAGATATGGATGATAGAGAGCATAAAGGAACTACAGATACAACCTAAACTCAGGTGATCCCTCTGTTGGCAGCGTCACCACATTGATTCACTCATTGTTAGGTCTCTGGTACTTCAGGTAGGTTTAATAAACAGCTTGATCATTTTTTTTCTGGGATAGATGGCAGACACAAAACTTGGTATCCAGTGGTGTCACCCTCATTCAACTGCATAGCATATGGTCTTCTGACTCAGTTGCATACAGAAGAGGCTCTGGTTGTTTATCACTCAGAAAATGAATTAAATTTGAAATAGATCTCATTTTGGATCCAGAGGCTCTGCACTATCAGCCTTCTAGATTGAAATAACTTGTTGCTCTGCTGGTTCATTAGAGCCTTAGCAGCAGGATTTCAAGTTTTACAATGATTATATCCTGCATAGATATCTGACACAGTCTCCATCACTGTTGTACTTGATTAAAAATGTTGTATGCCACAAGGAAACAACATTTAGGACACAGGGGTCTCTGACCAGCTGAGTTTTCAGAGAAGCTGTCATTGCAAATGAAATTTAGAATCTTAGAGATGGCACCAAGCTGGGATATTTACATACTGTCAGGAAGCAATGCTAGCTGTCTGGAATAATTGAAAACTGCAACAATAACACTAGTTGTCCTGGGGAGTAATGTAAAGAGACAATAATAAACATTTTCCAATTCCAAGAGCTTTTATTTTGCATCTATTTACTATACAGAGATGCTGTCAATTTTATCTTTCTTGATATGCTTTACTGCCCCAAACGCTGATCATTGCTATGATCAATGTTATTTGGTGCAATTATTGTATAACAAACATTGTGCTAGTTTCTTTATGTTGTTGTTGTTGTTTGCCGTCGAGTCGGCCTCGACTCATAGCGACCCCTGCTTGGGTTTCCGAGGCAGTATCACTATGGAAGTAGGATTGCCCAACCTTCCTTCTGAGGAGTGGGGGGTGGGTTTGAACTGCCAGCCTTCTGGTGA
>NW_006921726.1:6778367-6787388 GCF_000298275.1 Orycteropus afer afer
CTGTGATGGTCTGTTGTTTCCGAGGTATCGTGACATTGTTGTATTTAGATCTCTGTTGACTGTTTATGAAGAGCAGCCAAGGGTGGTTCAGGCTCTTCTTGGTGGTTTTTTATCATTGGCCCATTGGTGGAGAAGGAGAAAGTGGCTCTTGCTCAGTAAGTGAAGTTGCAGGAGGTGTGGGTGTAGTTGTGTCTTATTAGAACTGTTGTTGCCTCCCACTCAGTTAGACACAAATTACAATTGAATAACCATCAAAAAACTTTTCAGTCTTGTTGGCTTTGAGTGTCCTTGGGGTTACTGGAAAACAGAATGTGTTCTTAAGCCCCAGAAATCTGTGAGAGCACTGTCTCTTTAAATATCCAAAATGTTCAAGCCGTTTTTTATACCTACAAAATGGCGGCGTCCTCCGGACCGGCAAAAGTCCACAGCTCAGCCCACCTTTCTCTTCACCATCATAACATTTTTAAAATGTGATATTATTATCCCCATTTATGGAGGAGAAAAATGAGGCTCAGAAAGATAAAATTGCTTGCCTAAATGTCACCCTATTTGTAAATGGTGAAATTTCAATATGAACCCAGGCAGGATGACACTGGTGCCCTCATATTTAACCTTTTCATTTCTCTGTGTAAAAATGAAGGAGTTTTAGCTCTTTCCCTCAGGAAATTTAAAATATAATTGGAAGTACATGATATGTATACATATGTTTTTAATATGATGGGGTTTGTTAAGTTCAAGGATAGGTGCTTTGGAGTTAAGGAGCATGGGGTGGAGAGAAGTTTTACCATCAATCTTGAAGACTGATGGAATTAATGGAATTGTGATTATGGTGGGTATGAAGTATAATGAAGGTAGAGGGAATAGTAAGGACAAAGGCAAATTCTGGATCAAGGCGTGTCTGGGGAGTAGTCCTGTTTAACTGATGTATGAATAGTAACATTGAAAAGACCTGTCAGGATCAGAGCATAGAAATATCTAAATGACCCAAAAGCAGTTAGTGTTGACTTGATTCCACTCATGGCAACTCCATGTGTGTCAAATTAGAACTGTGTTCCATATGATTTAGATGGCTGAGTTTTTGAAAGTAGATCACCAGGCCTTTCTTTCAAGGTGCCTCTGAGTGGATTAGAATCTCCAACCTTTTGATTAGCAGCCAAACACATTAACCATTTGCACCAACAAGGGATTCCTATCTGAGTGACAGGATGACTGTATTTTCTCTGTACATTTTATAAATGGTATAAACACTGAAACTGTGTTGGCAAAAGAGATGTCTGAAACTGGTAGAGCCAATTCAGCTTTTATGATCCAGGAGAAAGGTACTAAACTCAGATGGTATAATTAGGGAAAAAAAGAAAAAAATATTGTATCTTGACCTTTATTCTGTCATTATGCATTCAGTAATGAAGTCTTGCTCTTTTTCTCTAGAATAGTGACTTTCAACAGAGGCTGCACATTAGATCACCTGTGTAGTTGTGAACATAGCCTAAATGCTGGTAGTATTTAGGCTTATTAATTCATTGTCTCTGAAGGTGGGAATCAAGCATTGTATTTTTTAAAAGTTCCTAGGTGATACCAATTCATACTAGAAGTTGGGAACTACTAATTTAGCAGGTCCCTCAAAGTTAAATGCTTGTTAAGTGAATTAATTAATTAATTACTGCAACATGCATGGCTGGGAAGTGACAAAGATAGTTGTGCTGATAACAGAAAAATAAAAGGTCAGCCAGAACAGCTGATTTGAGAAAGTGGCAAGAAGACATGTTGTTAAGTTATTGGTAATTTCCAACTGCCCTATGTTGAAGTCGGAAGATCTAAGTGGAGACTGAGTGCTCCTGAAGGGTAGGCTCTGCCTATCTTTGCAGCCTCATCTTCTGGTCCTGTTCTTAGAACATATCAATTGTAGAACAAACATTTGATTGTGGAAATCAACAGGCATTTGGAACTAGGGTATTAAATACTTGTGAGGTAAGTCAGTATTGCTAAAATTCAAATGTGTGGATTATCTCTACATAGGCAATAATTTAAGTCACTGAGATAGATAAAAGGAAAAAAAGATAAAAGAGCTTATGCCAATATGGAGAAATGCCAGTATGAAGGTAATAGGAAAGGGAAAAAGAACTATGGAAGGGAGTTATACATTATTTAGAAAAGAGTTCACACAGCAAGCCTGAGACAGCTACCTTAGAAAAGCTCAACTCAATAGCAACTGGTTAGGACATAATATGGTCATGGGCTATTGTGATGGTTGTAGCAGAGGAAGATGAATTGAAAATGTTGGAGTAAAAGGGTGACTCTTGAAGTAAATTTCAAATGGAAATGGTAGGGTCAAAGATGAGCTTTGACTAAAAGGAATAAACCTTTCTCTGAAAAAGAATGTAAGGAAAATAAAACTCCTGAAGTTGAGAGGAAGAAAATTATGGAATCTTAATTTGTCAGAATGCTTTTTAGTAGATGAGGAAACAAGGCCATGGGGTGAGGTTGAGGGATAAATTGTTGGGTTTGGGACTTGAGAGACATGCAAACAACTTTAACTATCCACCATCAGTTGATGTTGAGCCCAATGTGACTTTTGGTGAACTCATGTGTGTCAGAGTAGAGAACTCTACTTCATACAATTTTCAATGGATGATTTTTTAGAAACAGATCACCAGACATTTCTTCAGAGGTGCTTCTAGGTAGACTCAAACCTCCACCCTTTTGCTTAGCAGGCAATCACACTAATTATTTGCACCACTCAGGGACCCCAACAGTCACCCTGGCTAAGAGCAAGCTTAGCCTCAACCTCTTTCTTCTCTTCTTATTCCATGGAATATAATGCCATACAAAACATGATTCCTATTCATAAGGAATTTATAATCTAGTTGGAGAAGCAATTCATACATGAAGAAATAAACAACCATCCAGCAAACAAGCTAAATATTGTGGTCCAAGCAAAATCTATTGCAGTTCAGAAGGTCAAGAATTGCTGACAGCTGGGAGTTTCTGGGAAGGATTCATGAAGGAGGGGAGATATTAGCTGAATCTTGAGTAGGAGTCAGATAACATGGAAATGTGAGAATGTGTTCATAGACTTCTTGACAAGTGGCAGTTAGCTGCAGACTTTCAGTTTTTATTTTTTCCATGGATGAATTTTGATGGTTGTGTGTGACAAAGTCCATTTATTTCATTTGGTAAACCTGCAAGAGCCCTGAGTCACCTTGGTATCCTTGGTTGAGGTTTTACTGCTGTCTGATGATACTTGGATGAGACACAGCAAGCTCAGGCTCTCATTCCCTTATTCACTTAAGAATAGATGAGATTTCAACTGTTCTGGAAAAGGGACAATGGGAGGCTCACACTGGCATGCTCACTGTTGGCTTACAATACTCATTTCCCCAACAATGCAATGGCATGGAAAAAAAGTCTTCAGGAGGTCCCTGGACTGCCTGGAGACACCCTGTGTGACAGGACTTGTTTTGGCATTCATGAATACTGAATGAGAGTAAAGCAGTTATTTAACTTAATGAACTGAGGAAGCTTAGCAAGACTCCTTCAATAGTTCTCAGCCTGTGTGTTACTTTAACTGCCTACTCAAAGTAGAAGAGATTCAATGCTTTTATTTTATGTTTGAGGGTTCTTAACTCATTACTAATTTTATTTCTGTTTCCATATAAGGATCTTAAGATAGATCTTGCCCTAATACTGCCAGGATAATTTTCCTTAATTACTTTTTTATTGCATTGTTTTCTTGCTTAAAAACCTTCAATGGCTCCCCGTTTCCTACTATAAATTCTTCTTGATTTATAAAATTGCCATAATCCCTCTGGTTTTGTCTTACTTGCCAAATGAATTCTTTACAAAGCTCTAAATATACCACAATCCCTTGACAAGCTGTCCTCAACAAGGTGTTTTTTTTTTTTTTTTTTCACAAAGAGCTATAGGGCACATCACCAATCATGTACATTTAATTATCATTTTCTCATAATTTCAGGAGGGACGACCTGATCACTTGGTTCAGATTTTACCTCAGTGACATAATCACAGTAATATTGTCATGAACTTGAAATCCCCTCCCACTTTCCCAAGGACTTTGATTATCTACTCCCTTGTCAATCAGATGGAGTTTTCTCTAATAAATGGGGGTTTGAGTATAGATATTGAGAAAAGCCTCTGTGTTTGGCAGGAGATTTGATCAGCCTTTGCAAAAATGAAACAGCTTGTGTTTTGTCAACATCAATTCCCAGTTTAGATCAGAATCATTAGTGGAGGAGCAAGTGCTATTTGGCTGAGCTGCGATAATTAAAGGAGCAAAGAAGGATCTGTGTCATTTGTTCCATGTTTTGCATGGATAATGGAATGAAGATTTGTCACAAGGACTTTGGAAATAGATGATAAGACAAGCTCAATTGCACATCCCCATCCCATACTCAGAAACTAAGTTAAATACACAGAGCAACATAAAAATCAGAAATTCCCAGCATCAGCACTGGAAACGAGCAGCATCTCAACATGTGACAAAGTGTAAAGACAATCTGAGCCAACACAAAGAAGAGGACAAAGACTAAACTCAAATGCCCTTTTTTTAAAAAAAATTGTCAGCAATGTGCTGATAAACTAGTTTTCTAGAAAAATAGCATTTAATCGGTTGTTGTCAAGTTAACTCCCACTCATGTTAACCCCATGTATTGTAGAGCAGGACTGCTTTATAGGAATTTATTGGCTGTAATAGTTATGGAAGCAAATCATCAGGCCTTCTATGGAACTGCTGGGTGTGTTTGAACAGCCAACATTAAATTGTTGTTATTGTGTTATTTGTTGTGCAGCCGATTCTGACTCATGGTGACCCCATGAGTGTAGCAGAGTAGAACTGCTCTATAGGGTTGTCAGGGCTGTGACCTTTGGAAGATCACCAGACTTGTCTTCAGGGGTACCTCTGAGTGGGTTCAAACTGCCAACCTTTCAACTAGTAGTTGAATGCTTAACCATTTGTACCACCCAGGGGCTCCTTCAGGTTAGTATTCAATAGCAAACCATTTTCACCACCCAACTTCCAAATATTCATAAACGATTAACTATTGTTATTAAACACACTCCTTGAGGATGGCAGTAACTGTTGAGTCAACCTTGACTTACGATGCCCCATGAGTTGCAAAGTAGAACTGTGCTCCATAGAGTTTACAGTGGTGGATTTTTCATAAATTCATTGCCAGTCATTTCTTCCCATGGCCTCTGAGTGGATCTGGACCTCCAATTCTGTTAGCAGCCTAAAACATTAATATTTGTATCTTCCAGGGACTCCTTTGGAAAAACAGAGATGCAATTTATTGAATTTCCTGTGTGTTACAAATACTCTCACCATGGCCAATTTCAAGCTACCAGCATGGCATTACTGAATGATTTGTTGAGAAGAGATGCACAAAGTTGGCTCTGAAGAGCCTGCCCAACTGTGCTTCTTTGCACCACTGTCAGTAGAAGTGGTGGTCTGGAATTAGCCTGTAACAGGGTCCAAGGGAGGGTTGAGGGTGTGTGGCATGAGCAGTGATGTGAACGCATGAAGAGATGAAAATCAGTCTCTGAATTTCTTTTACAACCAGGAGCCACAGCTTCCAGGACAATCAGTGCCAGAAGGTACGGGGAGCAGACAGAGCAGATAGCTTGGGCAGACCTGATTTCTCCCTGGCACAGACTTTTACCCACAAGGCTCTTTCTCTGCAAAGTGGATACTTTGTCTTCTTCAAAAGAAGATCGTAGAGAAGCCAAGAGAAGAAAAATACAGATTTAGAAAATTGGCTCTTAGTGCAAAATCTTAACAAAATAAGAAGAATGAAATGAAATGACAAAGCTGTGACCAAATCTACTCGATATCTGGTATCATATTACCCAATAAGTAAAGAAACTGTGAGCTTATTTACTAATCTATAGTGAGCAATGTCACAGTTTTCCACTACATCAAAGATTCTGCTTCTAGGTATGGCTGACATCTGTCTCTGTCTCAACCCCACAGCACCTTCCTACAGAATCAAAATCTTTTTTCAAATTTATAATCCCAGACAGAGAATGGACTACCCGATAAGCAAGGAAAGCATGGTTTTACTTGTGCTTATGTACTAATCTGTAGTGAACAGTTTCACATGGGTTGTAAACCTTTGCTTAGCCTTGCTTTTTGGATAACCTGCTCCTGGTTGTCACAATAAGAATGAGAATGGGTCACACTTCTGACTGGAGATAAAATTCTCTGATTGTGTGACAAAGCAAATCTCCACTCTTTGTTGCTAATAGAAGAGACATCTAAAACAAAAAGACTCATAAAATTAAAGACAAGAGATCGGGAAACAATATCTTAAGGAAATTTAACAAAAATAAACCCAGAGCTTAATATTAATATCACACAGAACAGAATTTAAGACTAACACTATTTAGTGGGATAAAAGAGTCATTTGGCATTAACAAAAAATTCACAATAAAAATTGAGATTCATGAAACATTATATACCAAATAAATGTATATTGACATAAATAAAGCAAAACTATTGAAAAGATGAAAAGTTATACAATCTTGGTATTGTACTTGAACAAAATACAACTTTCAGAATCTGACTGATCATGTAGACACAAAATGATAATCTAGAGAAGTGTGAAATTTAATTATTGCACTTGATTTAATAAGTTTATATAGATTTTTGCACTCCTTACAGAATATTGGTTCCTTTAAAACATCCAGTAAAACATAACATTCAGTAAATATACATAAAAACTAGTTACTATTTGTCAGGGAGTCAATTTTGACAAATGGCCCCCCATGTATGTCAGAGTAAAACTGTGGTCATAGAGATTTCAGTGGCTGATTTTTTTGAAGTAGATTGCCAGGCCTTTTTTTCTTATTCTTTTTAATTGTGATTTGGGTAAAAGTTTACAGAGCAAATTGATTTTCCATTCAACATTTCGTGCACATTTTGTTCTGTGACATTCACTACAATCCTCATAATGTAACAGCACTCTCCCCCCTTTCTCCCTGTGTTTGCCATTTCTCTTTGTCTTTTTTCCTATCCGTTCCTGCCTTCTTAAGGAGCTCTGGTGGTGTAGTGGATAAGACATTTGGCTGTGAACCAGAAGGTCAGCAGTTCAAACCCACCAGTTGCTCCATGGGAAGAAGATGAGGCAATCTACTTCCATAAAGATTCACAGCCTTGGAAAACCAGTGGGGGTCTCTATGAGTCAGAATCAACTTGATGACAGTGGATTTTTTTTTTTTTTTTTCCTGCCGTCTTAGCTTTATCCCTGGGCAGATGGTTATCTTTTGATCTCTTATAGTTGATTGTTCTAAGTGCATACCTTCTTGGTATTATTGCTCATCTTATAGGCCTGTCTATTGTTTGGCTGAAAGATGGGCCATGGGGGTTGGGTTCAGTTCCAGGCTTGAAGGGCGTCTAAGGGCCATAGTTTTCGGGATTCTATCAGTCTTCATTAGACCAGTAAGCCTGGTCATTTTAATGATTTTGTGTTTTGTTCCACATTTTTCTCCCACTCTATCTGGGACCTTATATTGTGTTCCCTTTCTGAACCGTCAGCGGTAGTAGCCAGGCACCGTCCAGTTCTTTTAGTTTCAGGGTTGGGGAGGTTGGGGTTCATGTAGTCCATTAGTCTTTTGGACTAATTATCTCCTTGCATTTTTCTTCACACTTCTCTGCTCCGTATGGGAAGAGACCAATAGTTGTACCTTAGATGGTCATTTACAAGCTTTTAAGACCCCAGTCACTACTCATTAAAGTAGGATATAGAACATTTTCTTTGTGGACTCTGTTATGCCAATTGACATTCCTGGCCCCTAAGACTATGGTCCTGAGCTCCCATGCTCACTGACTCATTCCCTCAAGATGTTTGGTTATGGGGGGGACTTCCAGTAAAAGGGAGGAGTAAGCAGACAAGCAACATAGACCCTCTTCAACAAAGAAAAGAAAAACCAATTGACAGATAAAGAAGATAATCCTGGAGGCCTGAGGTTTGAAAGAAACGATACAGAAGTGGATTAGGCACCAACTAATGGAAAAACCTGAACAAAAACAGTGAGTACAGAGATGGTTGGAGCTGCGGACTGTCAGCTACTCTGATGGGACCAACAGCCTGAATATTTTGAAGTGGTGTTGGGACCTGAGAATTGATCTAAAGATCAGCCCTGGTAACTAAGGGCTGCAGGGACGACTGTGCTGGTGGCCTATGACTAGGAAGGGAAACAGCAAGGAAGGAGACAACCTGAGCTGTTGACTTTCCATGGTCTGGAGGGCACAGCCATTTTGATTGTTTATACACAGCAGCTGTTTTGGATATTTAAAGTGCCCGAGGGCACAGCCATTTTGAATGTTGAGAAGGGGTGGTCATTTTGTATATTTAAAGTGACCAAGGGCACAGCCATTTTGAATCTTTGCAAGTGGCAACCATTTTGGATTTTATTATTTATTTATTTCTGTTTTAAGAGCTTGTTTTACATTCAATGTAACACATACATTTAGTTTCATTCTCCATTCGCCATATCCAACCCTAATCCAGTCTCCTCCCCTCTCTACCCTGTAACCCTTTCCCATTGCCCCTCTTATTTATGCACTCCTGTTTGTCCTACATTTCCTCAGTTTGAATGTTGGTCCTCTGGTGTCCTATGGTCTATTGCTCTAAGGGATGTATTACCATAGAGTATGTGGGTGCGTCATCCTGGATTGAGTGGTCTGCTTGTACATCTTGTTAACTATTGGGCTGAGAGCCCACTGCCAGGGGTGAGTTTTATTCCAGGTGCAGAATGTATTCCAGGATCATAGTATTGGGAGTCTCACCAGATTTCATCCGACCAGTAATTCTGGTCATTATTGAGTTTTTGAATTTTGTTCCACGTTTTCCCTCCCACTCTATCCAGGATCTCCAGATTTGATCCTTTCCTGAGTGGTTGGCATTGGTAGCCGGGCACCATCTAGTCCTTCTGGTCTTGAGGGCCATCCTGTCCTAAGGCTGATTGCTTCTAAATGCCATTGCTTTTTTTGGCACTCTTCTTCAC
>NW_006921726.1:6787488-6788163 GCF_000298275.1 Orycteropus afer afer
CATAACACACTTTTCTTTTCTTTGTACCTAATTAGCTATTTTTTCTCAGTCTCCTCCTCTAGTCCTCCCAAGGTTGAATCCCTCCACTCTTTGTATATTTACTTTCTTGGGGATCTCATCAAATATCATTTCTTTAAATACCATCTATATACTGATGAAGGGAGCCCTGGTGGTTCAATGATTAAGAGCTCAACTGCTAATCAAAAGTTGGTAGTTTGAACCCACCCGGCAACTCCACAGAACAAAGACCTAGAGATCTGTTTCATAAATATTACAGCAAAGAAGACCCTAGGGGACAATTCTACTCTGTCACATGGGGTAGTTAAGAATCAGAACAGACTCTAAGGCAACCAACAACAACAATCACATAAGCTGGTGGCTCCCAAATTTAAAGTTCCAGCCTTGTCTTTCCCCCTAAATCCACATTCTTTTATTTTACAACCCCCATAATCTCTCTAAGGGATGTTTATCTGTCATTTTTTATTATTATTATTATTTATTGTTATTTGGGTGAAGATTTACAGAGCAAATTCACTTTCCATACAGGAGTTCACATATACTTTGTCTCATGTCATTGACTACAGTTTACCACAATGCAACAGCTCCCCTTCCACTTTCTCCCCATAGTTACCTCTTCCCAGTGTCCATCCCTCCATACTCTCCTGCCCCCTGAGC
>NW_006921726.1:6791832-6801644 GCF_000298275.1 Orycteropus afer afer
TCCCCCAGTACTATGGTCCTGAGGCAGTAGATCTATTGGATCTCTCTCCCATAGTGTCTGGTTGTCTGTGAGGGATTACCCTGTGTCTGTCTTCTATTGTTTCTGTAAGGACTGCAGGTATTTTGTATCACTGATGTCTGTGCAAGATTAGCCTCAGCTGAATCTATCCTTGGTCTAGAGTTTACTTCTCTTCATGGACCCTCATCTGATCATCTCAGTGTTTATGTGTTTATCTGTATAGGCTAGTGTTTGGTGTTATGGCAATGCAGTTTTGTGGACACATTGGTTGTTATTAGCATTTGTCGTCTATCTCTTATGTGCACAATTCGGTGTCCTCCCATTTCCTAATGTTGTTATAGTGGTCATATATCCTTCCCGTACATCCCTCCCCCTACCCATGTCAGTGTGTAGCCTCCAACTAGCTTGAAATTAATTCCTCCCCTTCCCAGCCCATCCTGGTAACCTACTAGGTGAGTTCCCTTTCCCAAGCAAACTCTTCTCTGTCTTTTTATAGTAATGGGTTCATACAGTACTTGTCCTTCTGTGATTGACTTTTTTCACTCAGCATAATGTCCTCCAGGTTTATCCACGTTGTGAGATGATTCGCGTATCCCTCATTGTTCTTTAATGTGGCATAGTATTCCATTGTGTTGATATACCATAATTTGGTTATCCACTCATCTATTGATGGGCATTTAGGTTGTTTCCATCTCTTTGCTATGGTGAATTGTGCTGCAGTGAACATAGGTGTACATATGTCTGTTCATGGGCTGTCTCTCACCTCTTCAGGATATATTCCTAGTAATGGAATTGCCAGGTCAAATGGTACTTCTATTTTCAGTTTTTTAAGGAAACACCATATCGTTTGGAACAATGGTTGTACCATTTTACAACCCCACCAGCAGTGTATAAGAGTTCCAGTCTCTTCACAACCTCACGAGCATTTGTTACTTTCTGATCTGTTGAACTTTGCTATTATTGCTGGGGTGAGATGATATCTCTTTGTTGTTTTGATTTGCATCTCTCTAATGATTAAAGAGGGAGCTCTGGTAGCATAGTGCCTAAAGCACTTGACTGCTAACCAGAAGGCTGGAGGTTCAAACCCACCAGCCACTCCTCAGAAGGAAGGTTGGGCAATCTACTTCCATAGTGATACTGCCTCGGCAACCCAAGGAAGTGTCGCTATGAGTCGGGTCCGACTCGATGGTACATAACAACAACAACAACAATGATTAATGATCATGAGCAATTTCTCATGTGTTTGTTGACTGCCTGTATATCTTCTTTGGTCTGTTCAAGTCTTTTGCCCATTTGTGAATTAGGATGTTTGTCTTTTTGGTATGGAGGTGTTGAAGTTTTCTATAGATTTTGGAGATAAGTCCTTTTTCAGATATGTCACAGGCAAATATTTTCTCCCAATCTGTAGGTTCTCTTGTTACCCTTTTAACGAAATCTTTGGATGCACACAAGAATTTAATTTTTAAAAGATCCCAGTCATCTAGCTTCTCTTCTGTCTCTTGCACTTTCTGGGTTATGCTTGACAGTCTATTTATGCCGTAAATTGGGCTCCCAGATTTGTCCCTATTTTATCTTTGATATATATATTATAGTTTTGGGTTTTCTATTTAAGTCTTTGATCCAGCTTGAGTTTCTTTTTGGTATGGGTCTTGTTTCATTTTTCTACAGGTGGATATCCATTTTTGCCAGCATCATTTGTTAAAGATTCTGTCTCTTCCCCATGTAATTGGTTTGGGCCTTTGTCAAAGATCAGTTGTCCATAGATGGATGGATCTATATCTAGACTTTTGATTCTGTTCCATTGGTCTATCTGTCTATCATTGTATCAATACCATTTTGTTTTGACCACTGTGGCTGTATAGTAGTTCTTAAGATCTGGTAGTGTGAGACCTCCCATTTTGTTTTTCTTCTTGAGAAGTGCTCTGCTTATTCAAGGTCTCTTTCCTTTCCATGTGAAATTAGTAATTAGTTTTTCCATGTCCTTAAAAAATGTTGTTGAAATCTGGATCAGGACTGCATGAAATGTATAGATTGCTTTAGGTAGTACTGACATTTTCACAATGTGTAGTCTACCTATGCATGAGCAAGGTAGGTTCTTCCATTTATGTAGTGCCCTTGTTATCTCTTGTAGCAGTGTTTATATTTTTCTCTGTATAGGTCTTTTGTGTCTCTGGTGAGGTTTATTCCTAGATATTTTATCTTTTTCATAGCTATAGTGAATGGTATTGTTTCCCTTATTTCTTTATCAGAGGACTCCTTGCTGGTGTAGAAGAATCCAAATTATTTTTGTAAGCGTATCCTGCCACTTTGCTGAGCCTCTCTATTAGTTCCAGTAGTTTTTTTTTTTTTTTTTAATTGAGTCCTTTGAGTTTCTACGTATAGGATCGTATCATCCGCAAATAGAGATAGTTTTAATTCCTCTCTGCCAATTTGTATGCCTTTTATTTTTCTTTCTTACCTTATTGCCCTGGCCAGGACTTCCAACACAATATTAAACAGAAGTCGTGATAGAAGTCATCCCTGTCAGGTTCCCATTCGTAGGGGGAATGCCTTGAGTCTTTCTCCATTAATAATGGTGTTGGCCATTGGCTTTGCATATATACCTTTTATTATGTTGAGGAATTTCCCTTCTATCCCTATTTTGCTGAGAGATCTAAACAGGAATGGATGTTGGATTTTTTCAAATGCCTTTTCTGCATCAATTGATATAATCATATGGTTTGTTTCCTTTGTTTTGTTTATGTGGTAGATTACACTGATTGATTTTCTGATGTTGAATCACTGTTGTAAACCTGGTATGACTCTCACTTGGTCCAGGTGTATTAATAATTTGATATGTTGTTGGATTCTGTTGGCAAGGATTTTGTTAAAGATTTTTGTGTCTATGTTCATGATTGATATTGGTCTGTAGTTTTCCTTTCTGGTTGTGTCTTTCTCTGGTTTTGGTATTAGTGTTATGCTTGCTTCAATCTTTTTGAAGAACCAGCTCTTTGTTTTGTTTATTTTCTCTATGGTTTTCTTGTTTTCTGTTTCATTTATTTCTGCTCTGATTTTTATTTCCTTGCTTCTAGATACTGTTGGATTCTTTTGTTGTTCTATTTCTAGTCATTGGAGTTGATGAGTTAGAGTGTTGATTTTGTTTCTTTCCTCTTTTTTGATGTATGCATTTATTGCTATAAACTCTGAGTACTGCTTTTTCTGTGTCCCATAGGTTTGGGTAGGATGTATCTTCATTCTCATTAGTTTCTAGGAATTTTTTTTATTTCAGTTTTCATCTATTCTGTAAGGAGCTCTGGTAGCATAGTGCCAAAAGCACTTGACTGCTAACCAGAAGGCTGGTGGTTCAAATCCACCAGCCACTCCTCAGAAGGAAGATGGGGCAATCTACTTCCGTAGTGATACTGCCTCGGAAACCCAAGGAGGGGTCGCTATGTGTCAGGTCCAACTCGAAGGCACAAAACAACAACAACAACAGTAACCCAATAGTTTTTAAGCAGTGAGTTGTTCAGCTTCCACATGTTTGATGCTTTTTACCTTGCTCTTCCTATTATTAATTTCTAGTTTTATAGCATTGTGGTCTGAGAAGATGCTTTGCAATATTTCAATGCTTTTGAATATTTTGAGGCTTGTTTTATGTCTTAGCATATGGTCTATTCTGGAGAAGGATCCATGTGCATTTTGGTATTCATCTTTTGCATTTCTAACTGCTGTTTTTGTATGAGTTTGGATTATGCACTAATCTTATTATTCTGTTTGTGAATGATTTTCCTGAGTTCTTCCAGGTAACTGTCCTTGTTCTCCTTGTTTCTGTTTGGGGTTTCCTTAGGCTCTTGTATGGCTCTTTAGTCTTATCTTCTAAATTCCTTCTCAGATAATTCTATTGCCTCCTCTTCTTCCATGTTTAATGAGACCTTTGTGGTTTTGCTTCTAATGCCTTGTCCTTTTTTTTGTTTGATTTGAGGTTGCCTGTTGTTTCCTAGACATTTTGCGGTTGTCTTTAAGTGTTGGTTATGTGTTGATTTGTTTTGTCTTGGTTTTATTGTTTAGTATTTTGAAAAGGTGAAGCTGGTTTATTTAATTTAATTTAATTTTTAATTCAGGTATGCTGGGTTACTCTGCATTTTTCTTTGTGATGGTAGAATAACTGTGTGGAATGTGGATCTGGGTTTCTGTTTGTTGTAAAGAGGGTTTTGAATTCAAACTGGGAGGTTTTATGTTGGCTGAATGTGGTTTCTTCTATTGCGTGAGTGAAGTTATTGGCGGAGAAGATGGGAGCAGAAAAAGAAAGCTTGCTGTTGCTAAGGTCAATTTCTAGGGCTTTCAGTGTGCTGCTATTGTTGACATCATACTGTTATTTGCAGGCTCATGGCTCAATTTTAGGAAAGACTCCAGTTGTTAGGGGGTTGCCACTTTCTACTATGCTCACACAAATGCAAAGACCACCCTCCCAAGGCCCCTCGGCACCAAAAAGTCGGCCCAAGGCAACTTCCTGGCTCCATGATTGGCCATGGGTTTTTCTCTCTCTGCCCCACCTGCCCATGGCACTGGCCCAACCCACCCAGACCACGATTGACTAGGGAGTTTGTCTGTGAGACCGCTCTCCTGTGGTGCCAAAAATGTGCTTGGTTTCAGCTTCACTGGAGTTGAGAGAGTGCCTGCTAGTAATATGTGGTCCTGATATTAGTGATAAAGTCAAGCACAGACCTCTCAGTGCCACTTAGCTGACCTAAGCCTATTCAGTGACCCTCTGAGAGGGAAGCAAGCTCACCCTCCTGGAGCACCAGTGGGCTCTTTGCTTGGGTTTCAATGGTGCTGGATGTGCCTGTTTGCATCTAGCCAAGCCATGTTACTAATAAAGTCAGGTGCTGAAGGTAGATCTTTAGGATGATCACTGTTATGCTGGTGTGGTCGCTGGTATAGTGATATGGAGTGTCTTCTGCTGTGACCCAGGGAGGTCTTGGATGGCTGTTATTGCCCACTGGTCACTCCCCCTGGGAAGTCTCTAATGGTCTTTCTCGGCTGCCTGTCCATGTTCCGCAGGGTAGATTTTCTTTAGTTTCTTTCCATGTACCTTTCCTATAATTCTACTCCTCTGAGTTTGGGGCACTCTGACTCAGTGAGCTGTTCAGAGCACCAAAATCCCTAATTCAAACTGCTGTACCTAGTTTCTCAAGCACTAAGATGCTAGAGGGAAGTAGCATGGTGATTACTGATGAGACTCCATTTTGAATCCCCATTTTCAATTTTAAAGTGATAGTGTTCTCATTCAGATTCCTGGACCTATGAATTGGCTCTGTTTCCCAAGGTCAGCAGGGACATACGAGAGGCTGACAACAAGAAAGGAGACAGATGGTGAGTGTATAAGGGCAGTCAACTAATGAATAGAGGAACACAGCACAGTACCCTGGTTGAGTAGAAAACATACAAACAAAACAAAGAAAAAGAAAATTGTGGGGAAATCACTCCAACATACAATCACAAATTAAATATAAACACAAAATCATCACAATGCCTTGGAGACAACAGAGCATCACAGTCCACACAAAGAAGCAAGATAAAGCAGGAGAAATAAGAGACCAGGATATAGACCCAAAACACATCCCTGAGGAAGAGGCAGTATTGGAACTCCCGGATAAGAAATTCTAAAGAATTATATTTAGATATCTTCAATGAATTGAGACACAGATCAAGGAAAACACTGACAAATTTGAAGAATACACAAAGAAAACCCTAGAACAATTTAGGAAGACAATACAGGAATAAAATGACAAAATAAATGAAAAATTATAAATAAACAAAATCTACACACAGAAATCCAGAAGATTAATACTAAATTTTTAGAAATAGATAAGATATTGAATGGGCAAAGGAGCAGAATTGAATCAATGGAAGACAGAATTAGTGAGATTGAGGGTAAATACCTGAACACATCTTTGGAAAGGGATAAGTCAGAAAAGTGGAAAAAGTCTAAGGTTCATGTGGGATACCATCAAAAGGAATAACCTACATGTAATCAAAATTCCAGAACAGGAAGAGACAAATAAAACCAAAGAGAAAATTGTCAAAGATTTGTTGGAAGAAAATTTTCTGGGTATGATGAAAGATGAGAATATATCTATTCAGGAAAACTGGTGAACCCCAAACATGATAGACCCCAAAAGAAAATCACCAAGACATATCATAATCAAACTCACCAACACCAAAGACAAAGAATCATGAGAGCAGCACAGGAAAAATGAAAAGTTACCTATAAGGGGAAACCAATAAGACTAAACTTGAATTTCTCAGCAGAAACCATGCAGGTGAGAAGACAATGGGATGGTATATATAAAACCCTGAAAGAGAAAAATTTCCAACCAAGAAATATGTACCCAGCAAAATTGTCCCTCAAATATAATGGTGAAATTGGAAGATTTCCAGATTAGCAGAAATTAAGGGAATTTGATAAAACAAGACCAACCTTACAAGAAATGCTAAAGGGACCCCTTTGGCCAGAGAAGCAACAACAGCCAACAACAACTGACCATTAACACACCAGAAACCAACCCAGATAATGGAAGTATCCAAGTAAATAAGCCTACAGGACTACGAAAAGGAACCAGAGACATCAATTGATAAACAAGGACAACTACAAACCAAAAAGAGGGGAAAAAATCTGTGTCATTACAGAACTTCTAGATGTTAGGGAAGTCAACACAACTACAGATAGAACAGACTGTTATAAACTTGGGAAGAGAACTATAAATCACAGGTAATCTCAAAGAAAAATGATAAACCTTCATATCAAAATAAAAGAGAGGACCAGCACAAATATTTAGCAAATACTAAAACAATAGCAATGAAGGAAGTGATAGTATGATTCATAAATAAAACAATCTCAGCATAGAAAACTATATAGAACAAAGAAATCAACACCACAAAAAAGCACATAACAAAAATGACAGCAACAAATTCATATTTGCTGATAATTATGTATCTGGCAAGGGACTTACCTTTAAGGTTTATAGAAAACTCCAATGCCTCAACACCAAAGGAATTAACAATCCAATTGAAAAATGGGCAGAAGACATGAACAGACACTTCACCAAGGAAGATATTCTGGTGGCCAGCTAATACATGAAGAGTTTCTCACAATCATTGGCCATCAGAGAGATGCAAATCAAAATGACAATGAGATACCCCAGCACTGATGGCAAGGTTCATTGAGACAGAAAATAACAAATGCTGGCAGGGATGTGGAGAGAATGGGACTCTCATACACTGTTTGTGGAACTGTGAAGTGATAAAACCACTGCAGAAAGCAATATGGTGATTCCTTAGAAAGCTGGAATTGGAGATACCATTTGTCCCAGCAATCCCATTACTAGATATATATCCTAGAGAGGTGAGAGCCAGGACAGGAACAGATAAATGCACACTCATGTTCATCACAGTACTATTTAGAATAGCAAAAAGACAGAAACAACCTATGTGCCCATCAGTGGAAGAGTGGATGACCAAATTATCGTACACACACGTAATGGAATGATATGCAGTGCTAAAGAATAATGTAGAGTCTGCAAAACACTGCATAATATAGATGAACTTGGAAGACATTATGCTGAGTGAAAAAAAGTCAATCACAGAAGGACAAATATTCTGTTAGTTTGCTTTTGTTGAGGTTCAAGGAAAGGTGTATATATGGAGGGAAACTTTGTTGCCAGGGATGGGAGGGGAGAGGAAAGAACCAATGCAGGGAAAAAAAAAAAAAAAAAAGGATTGACCCATGTCACTTTAGTTTTGTGTATTTCACTGTACATAAATTATACTTCAATAACATGCATAAATAAATAAATAAATAGATTTACGAAGACAAAAAAAAAAGTTGTTTGGTTATGACTAAGGAGTTTTCATAACTTTGCCCCCCGTCTGCTCTAGTATATTCATGGACATAATTGCAGCACATATAAATACATATGTAGAGACATACTCTATCAAAACTATATATATTTATAGTCCCACTCACCTTCCCACACCTGTTGAGCTTGAGTATCTATCTATCTATGTATTGACTCATAGATTATTGTTATTACTGTTATTGCAGAATTCTGAATTCAGTAGCATTGGCCTTTGTTGTCTTTAACTCTTGTGCTCCTCCTCCCTGTATCTTTCACTGCCTTGATCATTTTGGGCTCACCTTCCCTTTATTGTGGCGTAGTGCCTAAAGCATTTGACTACTAACCAGAAGGCTGGCCATTCAAACCCACCAACCACTCCTCAGAAGGAAGATTGACAATCTACTTCTGTAGAGATACTGCCTCAGAAACCCAAGGAGGGGTCGCTATGAGTGAGGATTACCTCAACACTAGTGAGGTTTTTTTTCCCCCTTTTTGTATTTTGCCTTTCCTTTCACCCAAGTTAGTATTTGTCTAGCCTCTAGTTAATAATTTACCCTTCCTTCCAATCCTGTTCATTCTTTCTCTGTATAAATCTTTTCTTGACTTTTTACAGTTGTGGTCTCATACAATATTTGTCCTTTTGTGATAGACTAATTTTATTCGGCATAATGTCCTCTAGGTTGACCCATGTTATGAGATGTTTTGCAGATTCATGGTTATTCTTTAACATTGCACAGTATTTTACTACGTGTATGTACCCTAGTTTATTTATCCAATTATCTGTTAATGGGCACGTAGGTTGTTTTCATCTTTTTACTGTTATGAATAATGCTGTGATGAAAATAAGTGTGGATATTTCTTTTGTGTCAGGGCTCTTATTTCTTATTTCTCTAGGATATATATTTAGTAGTGGGATTGCTGGATTACATAGTATTTCTATTTCCAAATTTTTAAGGAGGCACCTTCCCATTTTTCACAATGGTTGAACCATTTTACAGTCCCACCAGCAGTATATGAAGGTTACAGTTTCTCTACCCCCTCACTAGTATTTGTTCTTTTCAACTTTGCTGGGATAAAATGATACCTCGTTGTTGTTTTGATTTGCATCTCTCTAATGCCATTTCTTCATGTGTTTGTTAGCTGCCTGAATGTCTTCTTGGTTCACGCCCTGATTTTTTTAATTTGATTGTTTATCTTTTTGCTGTTGAAATGTTGAAGTTTTCTATAAATTTTAGAGGTTAGCCTCTTGTCTGACATATCATTGCCCCCAATTTTTTCCCAGTCTGTAGGTTCTATTTTTACTCTTTTGATGTATGTAAATGTTTTATTTAAGCAGGTCTCAATCATCTAGTTTTTCTTCTGTTGTTCGGTATTTTTAGTTATGTTTGATAGTGTATTTATGCATTGTATTAGGGACCTTAAGTTTGTCCCTGTGTTTTCTTTGATGTTATTTATTTATCTTAGGGTGGAATTAATTTTATTTATTGATTTATTTTAAATGTTTTATTTTAAGAGTTTGTTTTACATTCAACGTTACATGTACATTTAGTTTCACTTCTCATTTACCATGCTCAACCCTAACCCAGTCTCCTCCCCTTCCTACACAGTAACCCTCCTCCCATGGGCCTCATAGTTATGCACTCCTGTTTGTCCTGCATTTCCTCCGTGAAAATGTTGCCCCTCTAATGCCCCATGGTCGATTGCTCCAAGGGATACATTTCCATAAAGTATGTCAGTGCATCATCTGGGTTGAGTGGGCTGCGTATACATCTTGTTTGCTATTGGGCTGAGAGCCAGCCCTTGGGAGTGTGCTTTATTCCAGGCCCAAAATGTATCCCAGGACCATAGTATTGGGGGTCTCACCAGATTCCCCCTGACCAATAATTCTGGTCATTATTGAGTTTTTTTTTTTTTTTT
>NW_006921726.1:6831142-6838477 GCF_000298275.1 Orycteropus afer afer
AGGGTCTGTGCAATCCTTCTGCCTAGTCCGCCATCTTGCCCCGCCTCCTTGGTATATTTTTTCCACTCCTTAATTCTTAATTTCTTTTTATCTTTGTGTAAGGTGGGTCTATTGTAGGCAGCACATTGGGGGGTCTTTTCTTATCCAGTCTGCCACTCTCTTTCTCTTGATTGGTGCATTTAGTCCATTCACATTGAGTGTAATTAGTCATAGGTATGAATTGATTGCTGTTATTCTATTGTGTTTTTTTTGTCATGTTGCTGGTGTTTCCTTGATCCATATACTTTTCTGAGCTGAGTTCGATTTATTGTCAAGTTTTCTTTCTTTATTGTTGGTTTTGTGCTTATTAAACCCATATGTTTTCCTTCTGTCTGGATTTGCTTAGAGGGATTATTAATTTTCTCTGTGGTTACCTTGGAGTGAATTCTTGTCTCTTCATTTTTAGAACAGTCTGTTCTATGAAGACATTCTCCTGTTTTCCCCTCCATTTGGAAGTTTGTACCTAAAAGTTTTATTCCCTCTATTTGGTTACTTGCTGTTGTCATGTGAAGATTGGCTTCCTCAATTTTTAGTGTACAATGTTTTATGATCTTATTTTGAGTTTCTATTTCTGGTTTGGTTTCAGTGTTGATGTCACATATCCTTAATTTGTTGTTCTCTGTTTTGAGTTCTCTATTGGAAGGACTTCCTTAAGCATTTCATACAGAGTTGATCTGGTTTTCAAAAATCTCTTAATTTCTGTTTGTCTGACAATGACTTGATTCCGCCCTCATATTTGATGGGCAATTTGGCTGGATATAGGATTCTTGGTTGGAAGTTATTTTCCTTCAGTATTTTATATATGCCATCCCATTGCCTTCTTGCCTGCGTGGTTTCTGCTGAGTAATCAGAGCTCAACCAAACTGTTTTATTATATTAAGTAATATTTCTTTTTTCTTGGGCAGCTTGCAAAATTCTTTCTTTGTCTTTGGTTTTGGAGGGTTTGATTATAATATGCCTTGGTAATTTTCTCTTGGGATCTATCTTGTAGGAGGTTCTATAAGCTTCTTGAACAAATATCTTTTCTTTCTTCATGATATGGGGAAAGTTTTCTGTTAGTAGGTCTTCCACAATTTTCTTGGTGTTTTTTTCACCTCTTTTTCTGGAATTCCAAGGAGGCATATGTTGTTTCTTTTCATGTTGTCCCATATAACTCTTAGGTTCTTTTCATTTTTCTTAAATCTTTGTTCTGATTTTTCTTCATACAAGGTGGTATCCAGGGATTTTATTTCTAGTTGGGAAATGCATTCTTCAGCCAGTTCTATTCTATTCTTTTGTGCTTCCACTGTACTGTGCAATTCTGTAATTTTGGTATTCATCTTCTGGATTTCTAACTGCTGTTTTTGTATGAATGCTGATTGTGCATTTTGTTCTTGAATGGTTTTCCTGAGTTCTTTCAGGGAACTGTCTTCTTGCTTCTGTTTGGGGTTTCCTTAGACTCTTGTAGAGCTCTATAAACATACCTTCTAAATTCCTTCGCAGATAATTCTATTGCCTCCTCTTCCTCCGTGTTTAATGATACCTTTGGGGTTTTACTTCTAATGTCTTGTCCTGTTTATTTTTTTGTTTTGTTTTGTTTTGTTTGTTTGTTTGATTTGAAGTTGCCTGTTGTTCCCTAGATATTTTGAGGTTGTCTTTAAGTGTTAGTTGTGTATTGTTTTGTTTTGTCTTGGTTTTATGATTTAATATTTTGAAAAGGTGGAGCTGGTGTATTTTATTTTACTTTATTTTTTTGGCTATTAATTCAGGTGTGCTAAGTTGCTCTGCAGTTTTCTTTTTGATGATGGAATTGTTGTTTGGAATGTGGATACAGGTCTCTGTTTGACTTAATGGGAGTTTAGGATTTGAGCTGGCAGGTATTTTGATGCCTGAAACTGTAGTTTTTCTATTAGATGAGGGAGGGTAGAGGTGGAGAAAGTCAGAGGAGAATAGAGAATAAAGAAAAGCCCCAAGGTCCCAGGAGTGGTTTCTAGGGCTTTGAGTGGGCTGCTAATGATGATGTTGTACTATTATTCATAGACCTGCAGCTCTTGTTCAACAAAGACTCTAATTGTTAAGGGGCCACCATTTAGGGCTAGGTTCAGACATATTAACCCCCCCCCCCTTTAAGGCCCCTCCTTGCCATAAAGCTGACTTAAGGTTACTGCCCCATTCTGTGATCCACTGTGGGAATTCCTCCCTGGCCCCACCTACTTGCAGTGTTAATGTTCTCTCTGCTCAGGTTTCAGTGGTGCCAGAGCCAAAGAAATGTCTTCTTGCATCCAGAGGTTCCAAGTTTACCAATAAAAGCAAGTGCTGGCCCCTCCAAACCAAAAAGCTGACCAAGGATAACTGCCCTGTTTTGTGATCCATGATGGGAATTCCTCCCATACCCTGCCCACTTGCAGCGTTAATGCTCTCCTTCTCGAGGGCTTTAGCAGTACCGGAGCCAGAGAAATCTCTGTTTATCCATGTAAAAATTGAAAACTGATGTTATTAAAAATTACCAGTCTATCTCTAGGAGTTATGCTTCTTTTCCATATTGCTTCAGATTTTTCTGAAGCTCAGGTAATTAGTATCAAATCCATATCTTATACTTGATATTTAAAGTAGTGGTAGGGAATTTTATCTGATTTTTCATAAAAAAATTTTAAAAAAATATTTTAAGAGTTTGTTTTACATTCAATATTTTGTGTATATTTAGTTTCACTCCCCATTTACCATCTCCAACCCTAACCCAGTCTCCTCCCCTCCCTGCCAGTAACCCTCCCCCATTCCCCTCAAAGTTATGCACTCCTGTTTGTCCTGCATTTCTTCTGTGTGAATATTGCCCCTCTGGTGCCTTGTGGTCGATTACTCCAAGGGATGTATTTCCATAGAGTATGTGGGTGCATCACCCTGGGTTAAGTGATCTGCATGTATATCTTGTTAACTATTTGCTGACAGTTAGCCCCTGGTAGTGAGTTTTATTCCAGGCCCAGAATGTATCCCAGGGTCATAGAATTGGGGGTCTCACCAGACTCCATCTGACCAGTAATTCTGGTCATTATTGTGTTTCTGGATTTTGTTCCACATTTTTCCTCACACTCTATCCAGGATCTACAGCTTTGATCCTTTCCTGAGTGGTTGGCATTGGTAGCTGGGCACCATCTAGTTCCTTTGGTCTCAAAATCCATTGTGTCCTAAGCTGATTGCTGCCAAATGCCCATTTTTTTGTTTTTGTTTTTTGCACTCTTCTTCACTTCTGATGACAGGAGACCATTAGCTGCCACTTGAAAGCTTTTAAGACCCTAGTCACTACTCACCAATGTAGGATGAGGAACAAGGCTTTTATGTATTTTATTGTGCCAATTGAGTCTGGTGTCCCCCAGTACTATGGTCCTGAGACAGTACATCCATTGCATCTTTCTCCCATAGTGTCTGGGTGTCTGTGAGGGATTACTCTGGGTCTGTCCTGTTGTTTCTGTAAGGATTGGAGGTATTTTGTATCACTGGTATCTGTGTGAGATTAGCCTTTGCTGAATCTATCCTTGGTCTAGAGTATACTCCTGTTCATTGACCCCCATCTGATCTTCTCAGGTCTTTATGTGTTTATCTGTAGCCTGCTGTTTGGTGTTAATGGTGATGCAGTATTGTGGGCACACTGGTTGGTATTAGCATATGTCATCAATCTCCTATGTGCACAATTTGGTGTCTTCTCTTTTCCTAATGTTATCATGGTGGTCACAGACACTTTCCATACATTCTTCCCCTTACCCACATCAGCATGTGGGCCCTAACTAGCCTGAAAGTAATCCCTCTCCTTCCCTCCATACCCCTGTAACCTACAAAGTGAGTTCCCTTTCCCAAGCAAGCTCTTCTTTGTCTTTTTACATTAATGGGCTCATACGGTACTTGTCTTTCTGTGATTGCCTTATTTCACTCAGCATAATATCCTCAAGGCTCATCCACATTGTGAGATGATTCATGTATCCCTCATTGTTCTTTAATGTAGCATAGTATTGCATTGTGTGCATGTACCATAATTTGGTTATCCACTCATCCATTGATGGGCATTTAGGTTGTTTCCCTCTCTTTGCTATAGTGAATTGTGCTGCAATGAACATAGGTGTGCATATGTCTGTTTGTGTGCTGTCTCTCACATCTTTAGGATATATCCCTAGTAATGGAATAGCTGGGTCAAATGGTATTCCTATTTTCAGTTTTTTAAGGAAACGCCATACCATATGCCACAATGGTTGTACCATTTTACAATCCCACCAGCAGTGCACAAGAGTTCCAATCTCTCTGCAATGTCGCCAGAATTTGTTATTTTTTGTCCTGTTGAACTTTGCTATTATTGCTGGGGTGAGATGATATCTCATCACTGTTTTCATTTGCATCTGTCTAATGACTAATGATCACTAGTAATTTCTCATGTGTTTGTTGGCCAAGTATGTAATCTTTGGTGAAATGTCTGTTCAAGTCTTTTGCCATTTTTGAATTGGGTTGTTTGTCTTTTTGGTGTTGAGGTGTTGAAGTTTTCTATAGGTTTTGGAGATAAGTCCTTTATCAGATATGTCATAGGCAAATATTTTCTCCCAATCTGTAGGTTCTCTTTTTACACTTTTGACAAAGTCTTTCAATGTGCATAAGAATTTAATTTTTAAAAGGTCCCAGAAGGGAAGAAGTAGCTTCTCTTCTACCTCCTGTGCATTCTGGGTTATGCTTGATAATCTATTTATGCCATAAATTAGAGTTCCCTGCTTTGCCCCTATTTTATCTTTGATGAATTTTATAGTTTTTGATTTATATTTAAGTCTAAACTTTTTAATGAGACATAACATACATTCAGAAAAGTGCAAAAATTCTAAGTGTACAGCTCGATAAGTTATCACAAAGTGAATACATCTGAATGACCACCATCCAGGACCTTACCAACACTCCAAAAAAATACAACCTTGTTTGCTGAAAGTGAAGATGACTTGAAGCATTTATTGATGAAGATTAAAGGCTACAGCCTTCAAAATGGATTGTTGTTATGCTGTTATTATGTGCCGTAGAGTCGGACCCTACTCATAGAGACCCCTCCTTTGGTTTCTGAGTTTGTATCACTATGGAAGTAGATCACCCAACCTTCCTTCTGAGGAGTGGCTGGGGGAGTTTGAACTGCCAGCCTTCTGGTTAGCAGTCAAGTGCCTTAGGCACTATGCTACCAGAGCTCCCGTCAGAATGGATTATACTGCAAAATAATAATAATAATAAAAAATCCTCATAATTGGACCAGTAAGCAACACCACTATAAATGGAGAAAAGATTGAAGTTGTCAGGGATTTAATTTTATTTGGAGCCACAATCAATGTACATGGAAGCACCAGTCAAGAAATCAGACGACATATTGCATTGCGCAAATCTCCTGCAAAAGACTTAAAGTGTTAAAGTGTGAAGATGTCACTTTAAAGACAAAGACACACCTGACCCAAGCCATGGTATTTTCAGTTGCCTCATATACATGCGAAAACTGAACAATTAATAAGGAAAACTTCAGAAGAATTGGTGAATTTAGATTGTGGTGTTGGTGAAGAATACTGAAAATACCTTGAATTGCCAGAAGAACAAACAAATCTATCTTGAAATATATACAGCCAGAATGCTCCTTAGAGGTGAGAATGGCCAGATTTTGTCTCATCTACTTAGGTTATGTTGTCAGAAGGGACCAGACCCTGGAGAAGGATATCATGCTTAGTAAAGTAGAGGGTCAGTGAAAAAGGGGAAGATTCTTAACTAGATAGATTGACACAGTGACGGCAAGGCTGGGTTTAAGCATGTGGTAGTTAAGGTTGTATGTCAACTTGGGTGGACCTGGTTGAGTGGTTGGGCAGCTGGTGGTAGTTACACCCAATGACGAGACTGGCAATCACCTCCATGGTGGGATCGACTACAAGCAGTTGAGTAGCTGCTTTAGGGATGTGGCCTGCTTCCTGCATATAAGAAACAGCTTTGGAAATGGTCTCTAGGCTTATGGCATGCTTGAACACTGCATATAGCCATGTTGTTGTTCAGTAGCCTGCCATGCTCTGCCAACCTTGGGACTTCCATTGGACTTGAGTTAATTGCCTCCTGTGTAGTTTGATAAAATTGGGACTGTGGCCTTTTGTTTGTCAACCTTGGGCTTGGCAGCCTCAGCAGCCAGAAGCTGTTTGAGTGAAGAAAAGCTTCTAGCTCCAGTGGGCCAGGAGCAGGAGGCATAGCTGAAGCCCAAGGTGGAGGGATTTTCACCCAGCCCTTAGAGCCTGGCACTTTGAACTTGGACTGAAAGCCTCCAAATTGTAAGAGAATAAACTCCTGTTTGTTCAAGCATCCCATTTGTGGTATATTCTTGTTAGAGTGGCACTGGTAACCAGAACAAAGCATAACAATGTTTGTGAGGATGGCAGTCTGGTATATATACTGTTGCTTTGAGTCGGAACTGACTCAATGGTACCTGAAACAAAAGACCCTTCTTGTATCTTCCTAATTACTACCCAGCTGCCTCCTCTGCCACAGTAACCACTATCTTGATTTAGCGTCATGCCCAAGGCACTGGACTGCTAACCAGAGGGCTGGCAGTTGAAACCCACCAGCCACTCCTCGGAGGGAAGATGGGGCAATCTACTTCTTTAGTGATACTGCCTCGGAAACCCAAGGAGAGGTTGCTATGAGTCGAGTACGACTCGACAGCACATAACAACAACAACAAATATTAGTTTAGCTTATTTTGAAATTTATATAAATGGAATCATTCAGTACATGTGTGTTTGTGTCTAAATTCTGTTGCTTGACATTTTTTCTTTTGAGAATCATTTGCATTTTTACATGTTGCAGTTTTCTAAGAAGTGTATAAGCTACAATTTATTTATCTAGATTACTACTGAAGGAATGTGATCAAAGTAGGGTTATGTCTATTTACTTTCCATTACATAATACTATTACGCTTTTATTGTGTGTCTACTTTGGTGCACAAAATTTCGGTACATGTGTATTAGTTATAAAACTAGGAGTAGAATTGTTGAGTCGTGGATTTTAGATGTAGTCCTCTTTAGTAATTAATTCCAAATGGTTTGTTAAAATGATTTAATTAATTTACATTTCTACTAGCTGTGTATGGAAGCTTCCATTGCTTCATATTCTTGCCAAAACTTAGCAATATCAATATTTCTGTTAATGTGATCTAGTATCTCATTACACTTTTAGTTTTCATTTCACTGATGAAAAATGACATTGGGCACTTTTGCTTATTTTTATTGGCCATTTGAATTTCTTTTTATCACATGCCTTTTCAGGTTTTTTTTTTTTTTT
>NW_006921726.1:6840902-6858790 GCF_000298275.1 Orycteropus afer afer
GGCAATGTGAGACCTCCTACTTTGTTTTTCTTCTTCAGTAGTGCTTTGCTTATCCGAGGTCTCTTTCCTTTCTATATAAAGTTAGTGATCATTTTTTCCATATCCCTAAAGAATGTTGATGGGATCTGGATTGGGATTGCATTGGATGTATAGATTGCTTTGGGTGGAACTGATGGGAATTATTTTTGTAAATGGCATGAGGTTGGGGGCCATATTTTAGTTATTTCACATTACATCCCTATATAGCAGAATCTGTCCTGCTCATTTTTGCTAAATGTAATTCAACAGTTACAGCAATACACAGACTGAGAACTGTCAGAATTTCAAGCCAGATTCAGAAGAGGACATAGAACAAGGGATATCATTGCTGATGTCAGGTAGATCTTGGCTGAATGCAAATACCAGATCAATGTTTACCTGTGTGTTATCGACGATGCAAAGACATTTGATTATGTAGATCACAACAAATTTTGAATAACACTGCAAAGAATGGGGAATCCCAGGACATTTAAGTGTGTTCATGAGAAACCTGTGCATAGACCAAGAAACAGTTCAAATAGAACAAGAAGATACTGCATAATTTAAACCTGGAAAGGTGTATGTCAGGTCTGCATCTTTTCACCATACTTATTCAATTTGTGTGCTTAGCAAATAATCCTGAAAGCTGGACTATAGGAAGAAGAATGCAGCATGAGGATAGGAAGAAATTTATTAACAACCTGCAATATTTGGATAAAACAATCTTGCTTGCTGAAAGTGAAGGAAACTTGAAGCACTTACTGGTAAAGATCAAAGACTACAGCTTTCAGTATAGATTACATCTCAACATAAAGAAAACAAAAGTCCTTACAACTAGACTTATAAGCAACATCATGATAAGTGGAGAAAAAATTGAAATTGTCCAGGAATTCATTTCACTTGGATCAACATTCAAAGTCCGTGAAAGCAGCAGCCAAGAAATCAGACAACTTATTGCATTGGGCAACTCTCCTGCAAAAGATCTTTTTGAAATGTTAAAGAGCAAAGATGCCACTTTGAAGAGTAAGATGTGCTTGACCCAAGTCACTGTCTTTCAATAGCTGCATATTCATGTGATAGTTCAATAATGAATAAGGAAGACTGCAGAAGAATTAATACATTTGAATTGTGGTGTTGGCAAAGAATACTGAAAATACCATGGACTGCTAGAAAAAAGAACAAATCTATCTTGGAAGAAGTATAGCTGGAATGGTCCTTGGAAGTGAGAATGGCCAGACTTTGTCTCTAATACTTTGGTTATATTATCAGGAAGGACCAGTCTCTGGAGAAGGGTATCATGCTTTGTAAAGCAGAGGCTCAGTGAAAAGGATGAAGACCTTCAACAAGATGGAGTGACACAGTGGCTGTGACAATAGACTCACACATGGCAACAACATGAGGATGACACGGGACCAGGCAGTGTTTCATTCTGTTGTACATAGGGTTGCTATGTGTCAAAACCAACTTCACAGTACCTAACCTGAACAACAACATCATGTTCATGTAAGAAAAGGCTAAAGATTCAAAAACGTCAATTATCTCCAATTGAATGATACACTTGGTGCAATCCCTATCAAAAGCTCAATAGGTTTCTTTTTGGAAATTGATAAGCTGATTTTAAAATTCGTTTAAAAATGTATGATACCAAAAATATTCAATACGTCCTTGCAGAAAAGCAATTTGGGGAGAGGACTTCTATTAGATATCAAGATTTATTACAAAGGTACAGTAATTACAATATAAGGTATATATAGAAGTATAGACAAATGGACCAGTGGAATAAAAGTCAGGTCTAGAAACAGACTTACATATATATAAGGACATCCAATTTACAATATAGTGTCACTAAAGAGCAGTAGAGAAAGGACAGTCTTCAAAAACACTTTTATTCTAATTGTTGCAATTAATATTAGAAAGGTTCTAAATTTTACTTATTTTAGATGTATGGCATTTAAGAATATAATATGCTTTAATGTTCAATGATTTCAATAGCTATAATTTTAAGGGAAAGGTCTGAGATATTTAAGCTTCAAATAAATGTATTAGATTATAACATTTTGTTCTGAACATCTGCCATAAGGTTGAGTTTCTACGATTACTATAGTAATTTATTTTGATTACAGGAAAAATGTCTGACTAACCAAGGAAGTATTTGAAAACTTACTTTGAGACCAACATTGTGTAAAGCATTATGGGACTATTAAATAGATATATAGAACATGATCTATCTCCCTAGGAATTTTAGAATTTACATGTACTGATCAAGTTAAGACACACATAACAATAATAATAATAATAAATGGATGTCAGAACACAATTGATTAGAAGAGTCATCAGAACACCAAAGAAAGGAGGCAACAGATTGTACTCTCATAAAAACAAAGCACTTTTTGGAGAAGGGATATTTATGTTGGGCCTTGAAATCTGGGTGGGATTTAGAGAGGGAGGAGGATCCTGTATTTATAGGGTAGGTGTATGTCTTTGCAAAATAGAACCAGAGAGAGGGAGAACACTATATAATGTGTCTTTTTATGTATATATGTACAAACTTTATTTTTGCTTATACCACTTCCATGTAATTAATGCCCATAATCATATAATGTACACAGCACACAAAGGAAACTAGCATGCAAGAAAGTTGAATGGTTTGAGAAAAACTGTATAATGCACATATAATTTGTATAAAAATATGAAGCCATCACTTATCCTACCAACAGTGTCTATCCTTCTCTCATTCACTTCTCTAAATATACATATATATATGCACACATTAAGGAGTTCTGGTGGCATGGAGAATAAGGCACTTGACTGCTAACTGTAAAGTCAGTGGTTCAAACCTGCCAGCTGCTCCATGAAAGGAAAATGGGGAGATCTACTTCTGTAAAGATTTACAGCCTTGGAAACCCAATAAGGGTCACCATGAGTCAGAAATGACTCAATAGCTGTGAGTTTTTGGTTTATACACAAATTATACTGTGTTCTATATATATGTATATTGCTCTTAATATCATCTATCTATCTGAACGATTTACTCCAACAGATTGCCTTATGTGATTTTTTGGGGCTGGTAAGTCCAAAATCTGTAGGTCAGGTATAACACTGGAGATTTCTGCAGGCTTACTTCTCAAGATCTGTAAGTCAGGCAATGGAAAGAGTGTGGACTGAAGATAGAGAAAACAATCTGCAATATATATATTTATAATGTCCCTTTCTGACTAACTGATTACATTACATTAGGTTATGTTATGGAAGGTGAGTACATTATATTATGGAGCAACTACTAGACTATTGTTTGGTCAAGCCACTGGTAACTATAGCTTAGTCAAGCAGACACATGGAATTAACCATCACAGTGGGCATGAGTAAATAAAGAGCTGTGAAAATAAATATAATCTGTGTCTATGTGTATGTGCTGGTGGGGGTATAAGAATGCATGGGAAATGACAAACAGCAGAGTGGTTTAGAACACTTACAGTGATGGATAGTGGGAAATAGTTTTAATAGATAGGACAGGGCACATTACTGAGGAACATAAAACAATAGGGAAAAAAAAAAATCAAATTTACATAAAAGACCAGAGAGAATAGGAACATATTTGTCCTGTTTATCACTAAATCTCACATGCATAGCAGAGTACTTGGCACATAGTTCATACACAACAAATACTGGTTGAAAAAATGAATAGAAAATTACACTCTTCACTCTTCACTTATCAACATGGTTAGTTTCCAAAGACTAGGTCATTATGTGAAAAACAGTGTTATGTGAAAATGGAAGATAACCACATCAGATCACAAAATGGAAGATGACTACATCTTTTCATAACTACCAAACTATATCATTACATAATTGCCAAATAACTGAAAATCATGGCCCAACCAAGTTGACATATAACCTTAACCATCATGACTCAGCCTTACACCTCAATGTTCTTTACTGCCAGACATATATCATTAATGTGCAACATCATCAGATAGTAGAGTTTTTGCTATGGTTGTAAATGTTAAATGTCAGATGATAAGATAGTAGATAAGTGAAGGGTAGGTGTAATAGGATTAAAGAGGGAATAGATAGTCCAAGCTGTGGTTTAGGACATATGATAATTCCTAATAGATCTGTCATCTCCTTCTACCTGAAATATTTTCAGGGCACTGGTAGTTGCTGACAGGAGCCTTGGTGGTGCAGTGGTTAAGTCTTGGCTGCTACCAGAGTTGGAAATTCAAACCCACCAGGCATTCTACAAGAGAAAGATGTGACAGTCTGCTTCCATAAAGATTTTTAGCCCTAGAAACCCTATCAGGCAGTTCTACTCTGTCCTTCAGGGTTGCTATGAGTTGAAATCAACTTGACAGCAGTGGGTTTGTTTGTTTGTTTGTTTGTTTTGGTTGATAGTTGCTGACACTATTAAGAAGAATGAGAGTATAATGATTAAATAATTATGACCTTTATAGTGAGAAATGCTCCATTGAACAAATATTGATCATTAATTTCCATTTTTAAAATCCTAAAAGGAAAATCCCCCTTTCTGAATCCTATTACCCAGCTCTAATGATATGTTTTAAGAGATTACAAGATCTTCAACTCAGGAGAATAATGGAAAATAACATGAGATTTACTATTTTAAATGAAAAGAATCAGTAATAAATAACTGTGTTGGTTATAAATTTAATCTTCTGCCTTTTTGCACATTCAAGGTTAAGTTAATAAAATGTTAGTGGAGGTCTATGGCTCCATCTGCTCATTCTCCTACTATAGGGAAGGACAAAATAAATACTTCACCTGCAGTTTCCACCTGAGCATGCTTTACTAATTACCACTCCCTCCTGGCTGCCACCTGCCTTGGCTCCAACTCAATGACTTTAGTGGAAACCCTTAGGGAAAGGTGAGATCGTTCATTAATGCACCAGGAAGCCCCTGTTCCTGCTCCTCCATTCCTTTTTGCTTGAAGTTTCTTTAAAACCTACTGTGATCAAGTTGATTTTGACTCATAGTGACCCCCATTGGGTTTCCAAGGCTGTAAATATTTATGGAAGTAGATTGCCTCATCTTCCTCTTGCAGAGCAGCTGGTGGGTTTGAACCACCAACATTATGGTTAGCAACCAAATGCCTTACCCATTATACCACTGGAGCTCCTTGAAGTGTCTTTGTCAGGGGATAATGGGATGGATGAAGTCCTGTAATTGGACCAAATGATACTGTTCTTTTGCCCTATGCCTGCAGACTTCAATGAGAACTCCATAGTTCCTCATGGAATTCACAATCTCAAAGTGACATGAGAGATAATGGCCCAGTCCTAGGATTTTAGAGAGGAGGAAGTGGAATCCCAGAGAATTATTTTCCCAAGGACACAGAGCTAGTTTGTCGCAAGGATGGGAATAGAACAAAAGCTCTGCTACAAACCTGCTATCTTTGTGCTGCACTGTCCTGTTTTATTGTCCTTGGACTTTATAGAAGGAACAGATGAAAGTCTGTTACTTTGTAGCTATGGATGTTGCATTTGTTTTAAATCAAAGCCATGCATTTGTTATAGAGTAAGTTTACAATGTTGATTACCATTGCATTACACATAGTATAATTCCTCCAATGGTAGTTCAACCCTTCGTCAAGCACGTATGGCAGCCACAAAGTGTGAGTGACGGCTATAACAACTTGTGACTTGATGCCCTCTTGGTTTACAATTACTCCTCTGCTAGACATATGGCCCCCAGATGAAGTTTATGGTGAAAGTTGATTCTGAAAAAAAAAGGCTGCTTCTTTTCTCCAAAATTCATTGCCAATTTAGAGGAGTTTATGCAAAGAGCTCTCAAGCTGACAAACTATCAAAGCAGTGGGGCACATTGCAGGGAGCAAGGCAAAGCATCTGTGAAATCAAACACTGGGAAATGCAAACGAATCACCTTGATTCATGTGAAAAAGCTTGTCTCACTCTGACAAATATTTGATGGACCATTAAGGCTGTAAGTGATGCCATGTCCTCATTTTTCCTAGGTAAATCAACTGAATCTCAGAGAGGGGAGGTGACTTTTGTCATTGATTGGGACTGCTATTTTTCTAAGACTCCTAGTCTGGTGTCCTTGTTATTGCATTTGTGTTTTTAAAAAGATGATGCAAAAGTGACATTGAGTTGTTCCGTATAGGAATCCCTGGGTGATGTAAATGGTTAACACTCTTGCTGTTGCTGCTAAAGAGAGGATGAGGTTTGAGTCTACCCAGACGCACCTCAGAAGAAATACCTGGAGTTCTACTTCCAAAAAATCTTTTGAAAACCCTTTTGGCACAATTCTGCTTTGACACACATGGAGTAGTCATGAGTTGAACATGACTAGATGGCAACTGGTTAGTTAAACAACCTTTTTAAAGGTAACCTTTCAGATTTTTCCTAAACAGAGTTTGACTCTGACATTTCTCCATTCCAGAATAGAGGCATGTATTAGGTGGTTTGTGCAGGTTTTTGATAATCTTTTTGCTTGCCTCAAACCTAAAAATACAAAGAAAAAAAGAAAGAAAGAGAAGAAAAGAAAATATAGTGAATGGGATTTCTTGGAAACAGAGAAGTATGACATGTTGGCACCATTGTTTGCTTCTCTGTGCTAAGGAAAGTGGGAGAAACATGATGCCATATTATATACGAAGATGTTATCCCACCAAATCTTGAAGAATGGGGACATTGTTATAGTGAACTGACTCATTTCCTTTCACCTAAGAGGTCTAGACTTCACAATTCCATATACTAATGACTTCTCTGTTTTTAAAACTCTTCAGAGAAGGTATATATTTCATCAAACAACACAGAATTCTGGATTTCCAGATATCCATCCCTCCTGGGAAAACAAAAGAGAAATGTCAAAATCCCCAGTTACCTCTCCTTTTATCCTTCACCTTGATGCATGCCATCACTATCTACAGTTGCTCAACACAAAAGGCTAGGAGTAATCTCAAACCTAGGACTAGTTTTTTCTTCTCCCATTTCCTCTTTACCATTGCTTGCTCTGATGCTTCCATCTCTAAAATCTTTCTGACTGTGTCTCCTCCTCTTTATCTATTCATGCCATCCACCCTAGGCCCAGTTGTCATCGATAAACCTCTCAACTCCACTTCTACGCTAGCTACCTAACTGGTCTCTTTGTCTTTACTCTTGCCCCACTAAAACCCATTCTGCCAACAGTAGCCAGAGGAATCTTTGTAAAACATAACTCAGATCTTGTCTCACTCTTATAAAAACACCTGCAGGCTTCCCATTATGTTGAGAATAATCACATTCCCACTTCTAGGCCTTGTGCTTCTATTTCCATGATTTCCTATACTAGAACGCTTATCCCTGTGCTCCTTATATAGCAGGCTTCCTCATTTTTTTTTTTTTTTTTTCAATTTTATTGTGCTTTGGGTGCAAATTTACAGAGAAAATTTGTTTTACATTCAATAGTTCATGCACATTTGATTTCCCGCCCTGATTACCATCTCTGACCATAACAAACTCTACTCACCTCCCATCCCTGTGACTACCCCAGCCCTGTGCCCTTGGTAACTATGCATTGTTGTCTGTCCAGCATTCCCTTTATGTGAATGCTGCCTCTTCTGTGTCTCATGACTGATTGCTCTAAAGGGTGCATCCCCTTAGAGTAGGTGAATGCATCACCCTAGGGTAGATGCTCTGCATGTAGGTCTTTCTATTGTTGGGCTGAGAGCCAATCGATGGGAGTGAGTCCATTTCTAGGCCCAAAGGGTAACCCCAGGCCATACTCTTGGGGTTCCACCAAACTCTATCTAAGTAGTAATTCTGGTCATTTTTGTGTTTTTGAATTTTGCTCCACATCTTTCCTCCCACTCTATCCAGGATCTCCAGTTTTGATCCCTTTCCAAGTGGTTGGGCACCATCTAGTTCTGGTCTTGAGGTCATGAAGGCTGAGGTACTTGAGGTACATCTTATCCTTGGACTAACTGTTTTCAGATACCTTTGATTTCCTTCACTCTTCTTTGATTCAGATGAGAGGAGACAAATAGTTGCATCTTAGATGGCCACTCAAAAGCTTTTAAGATCCCAGTCACTCCTCACCAAAGTAGGTTGTAGAACAAGAATTTTATATTCTATGTTGTGCCAATTGAGCAGGATGTCCCCCAAGACTACGGTCCCAAGTCAGGAGGCCTGGTGATTCTCTCTCTCAAGGTGTTTGGTTGTCTCTGAAAAGTTACTCCAACTCCATAGCAGGCTCCTTCAGTTAGAATATGATGTCCTCAGAGGCTCTCTTGATTGAACCTACCCTAAGAAACCAATCCCTTATTTTTGGTCTAGGTTCTCTGTAATATTTTCTTCATAGCTCTGAGCTTAATCCATAACCTTGTGCTTCGTAAATTTGACTTCCTTCCTCCTCTATTATTATGTAAGTTTTACTACTCAACAGCTAGCCTAGTCCCATATAGGCTTATAGCATGCACTCAATATATTGAGTTTAATTATAGTGAATGTTTAATAATAGTAGCTCATATAAAGCATATACTATGTTCTGTACACAGGTCCACCACTCATCTGTCAGTTAGCCATACTATTGTGGCTTGTGTGTTGCTGTGAGGCTGGAGGCTATGCCACCAGTTTCAAATACCATCAGGGTCACCCATGATGGACAGGTTTCAGTGGAGCTTCCAAACTAAGAAAGATAAGGAAGAAGGAGGAGGCCATCCATTTCTTAAAGAATTGGTCACTGAAAACCTTATGAATAGCAAGCAGTGAAACACTGTCTGATACATTAATGAAAAACATTATAACTAGCTCTGAAACACTGTCTGATATAGTGCTGGAAGATGAGCCTCTCAGATTGGAAGACACTCAAAATATGACTGGGCCTCCTCCTCAAAGTAGAGTGGACTTTAATAATGTACGTGGAGTAAAGCTTTTGGGACCTGCATTTGCTGATGGGGTATGGCTCAAAATGGGAAGAAATAGCTGCAAACATCCATTAATAATCAGAATAAGGAATATACAAAGTATAATCTATGAAAATTGGAAGTTGTCAAAAATGAAATGGAGCACATAAAGATTGAAATCCTTGGCATTAGTGAGCTGAAATGGACTGATGTTGGTCATTTTGAATCAGACAGCCATATGGTCTACTATGCTGGAATGACAAATTGGAGAGGAATGATATCACATTCATTGTCCTTTCAAGATCTATTCTGAAGTACAATGTTGTCAGTAATAGGATAATATCCATACACCTATAAAGGAGAGCAGTAAATATGATCATTAAAAAAATAAGCCAAACGTGAAGAATTTAAAGACTTATACCTACTTCTGCAATCTGGAATTGACCAAATATGCAGTCATGATGGGTTGATAATTACTGGTGATGGGAATGCAAAAGTTGGAAACAAAGAATCATCATCAATAGTTGGAAAATATGGCCTTGGTATAGAAATGATGCTGGAGATCACATGATAGAGTTTGGCAAGACCAATAACTTATTCATTGCAAATACATTTTTTTCAACAACATAAATGTCAACTATATATATGGACCTCACCACATGGAATACCCACACAAGAATCACATCAACTAAGAAGTAGTAATAATTGAATACTTTTAATAATTTAATAATTTTAATAATTGAATACATTTACTTCATTCGAAAGAAGTAAAAGAGAAGCTCAATACCATCAATCAAAAGACCAGGAGCTGATTGTGGGACCCACAATGAATTGTCCAGATGCAAGTTCAAATTGAAGCTGAAAAAAATTAAAACAAGTCCATGAGACCCAAAGTATGACCTTAACTATATCTCACTGGAAGTTAGAGACCATCTGAAAAATAGATTTGGCACATTGAACACCAGTGACTAAAGACCAGAGTAGTTGTGAGGTGACATCAAGAAAATTATATATGAAGAAAGCAAAACATCATTAAAAATACAGAAAAGGAAGAAAAGACCAAAATAGATGTCAGAAGGGATTCTGAGTCTTGCTCTTCAACGGGAAGTAGCTAAAGCAAAAGGAAGAAATATTGAAATAAAAAAGCTGAAGGAGGTTCCAAAGAGTGCCTTGAGAAAGCAAAGTATTATAATAAAATGTGCAAAGACCTGGAATTAGAAAACCAAAAGGGAAAAAACATACTTGACATTTCTCAAGCTGAAGGAACTGGAAAAAAAAAAAAAATCAAGACTTGAATTGCAATATTGAAGCATTCTATGCACAAAATACTTAACAATGAGAGAAGTATCAAAGGAAGATGGAAGGAATACATAGTCACTGTACCAAAAAGAATTAGCTAATATTTAATCATTTCAGGAGGTAGCATATGATCAAGAACCAAAGGTTTTGAACGAAGACATTCAAGCTGCACTGATGGAATTGGTGAAAAACAAGGCTCCAGGAATTGACAGATACCCATTGATATGTTTCAACACATGGGTGCAGCTCTGATGGTGCTTACTCATTTATGCCAAGAAATTTGGAAGATAGCTGCCTGAATAACTGACCGGAAGAGATCTGTATTCATGCCCATACCAAAGAAAGGGGATCCAACAGAATGTGGAAATTATTGAACATTATCATTAATATCATACAAAGGTAAATTTTGCTGAAGATAATTCAAAAACAGTTGCAGCAGTATATTGACAGGGAACTTCCCAAAATGCAAGCTAGATTCAGAAGAGGATGTGAAACAAGGGATATCATTTCTAATGCCAGAGGGATCTTGGGTGAAAGCAAAGAATACCAAGAAGATGTTTACCTGTGTTTTATTGACTATGCAAAGGCATTCAACTCTGTGGATCATAACAAATTATGGATAATATTGCAAAGAATAGAAATTCCAGAATACTTAATTGTGCTCATGAGGAACCTGTACAGAGACTAAAAGGATGTCATTCAAACAGAACAAAGGAATACTTCATAGTTAAAAATCAGGAAAGGTGTGTGTCACAGTTGAATCTTTCACCATACTTATTTAATCTGTATGCTGAGTGTGGTAGTTAAGTTTGTGTGTCAACTTGACTGGGCCTGGTTGAGTGGCTGGGCAGCTGGGTGTAGTCTTCCTCATGATGAGAATGGTAATCAACTCCATGGTGGAATCTACTGTGAGCAGCTGAGTAGCTGCCTTCGGGATGTGGTCTGCTTCCTGTATGTAAGAAGAAGACTTGGGAATGGTCTCTAGCTTATGGCATGCTTGAATCCTGCATGTAGCCATGTCATTGTTCAGCAGCCTGCCATACTCTGCCAACCTTGGGACTTTCAATGAACTTAAAGTAATGGCCTGCATATCGGGGGTAACATCGGGGCTATGCCTTTTTACTTGTCAACCTTGGGCTTGTCAGCCCCAGCAGCTGAGTGAAGATAAACCTTTAACTTCAGTGGGCTGGGAGCAGAAGGCAAATCTGAAGCCCAAGGTTGAAGGGCTTTCACACAGCCCTTAGAACCTGGCACTTTGAACTTGGACTTAAAGCCTCCAAATTATAAGAATAAACTCCTGTTTGTTAAAGCCATCTTTGTTTTGGTGGTATATTCTTGTTAGAGCATCACTGTTGCTGTTGTTGTTAGGTACTATCGAGTCATCTCCAATTCATAGTGACCCTATGCACAGCAGAATGAAACACCACCCAGTCTCATGCCAGCTCCATGCTCCTTGATATACTTGAGCCCATCACCACAGCCACTGTGTCAATCCATCTCATTGAGGGCCTTCCCCTCTTTTGTCAACCCTCCACCTTAGCAAACATGACATCCTTCTCCAGGGAATGGTTCCTTCTGATAACATGACCAAAGTATGTAAGATGAACTCTGGCCATTCTTACTTCCAGGGAGCATTCTGGCTGCACTTCCTCCAGGACAGATCTGTTAGTTCATTTAGTAGCCCATGGGACTTTCAGCATTCTTTGCCAGCACCACAACTCAAAAGCATTAACTCTTCTTTGGTCTTCCTTATTTATTGTCCAGCTCTCACATGCATATGAGGCAATTGAAAATATCATGGCTGTGTCAGGCGCACCTTAGTCCTCAGTGAGATATCTTTGCTCCTCAGCACTTGAAAGAGGTCCTTTGCAGCTGACTTGCCCAGAACTATATATCATCTGATGCCCTAACTGCTGCTTCCATTGCATTGATTGTAGAACCAAGCAATGTTTGACAACTTCAATCTTTTCTCCATTTATCATGATGCTGCTTATAGGTCCAGTTGTGAGGATTTTTGTTTTCTTTATATTGAGATGTAATCCATACTGCAGACTGTAGTCATCAATCTTCATCAGTAAGTGCTCCAAGTCATTATCACTTTCAGGAAGCAAAGTTGTGTCATTAGCATATCTCAGATTTTTAATAATTCTTCCTCCAATCTTGATGCCACATTCTTCTTCATATAGTCCAGCTTCTTGGATTATCTGCTCAGCATACAGATTGAAAAGTATGATGAAAGGATATAACCCTGACTCACTCCCTTCTTGATTTTAAACCATGTAGAGCAGCACTAGGTAATCAGAACACTGAGCAAATAATCTGAGAAGCCGGACTATATAAGAAGAACATGGTATGAGGACTGGGGGAAGGTGCATTAACATCTTATAATATGGAGATGACATAACCTTGCTTGCTGAAAGTGAAGATGACTTGAAGCACTTACTGATGAAGATCAAAGACTTCAGTATCAATTACACCTCAATTTAAAGAAAACAAAAATCTTCACAACTGGATCAATAAGCAATATCATGATAAATGGTGAAAAGTTTGAAGTTGTCAAAGATTTCATTTTACTTGGATCCACCCATGGAAGCAGCAGTCAAGAGATCAGACCTTGTATTGTACTGAGCAAGTTTGCTGCAAAAGACCTCATTAAAGTGTAAAGAAGCAAAGATATCACTTTGAAGATTAGGATGTGCCTAATCCAAACCATGGTAATTTTGATTACCTCATATGTGTGTGAAAGCTAGACAATGAATAAGGAAGACCAAGGAAGAGTTGATGCTTTTGAACTGTGGTGTTGTCGGAGAATACTGAGATTACCACGGACTGCCAGTAAAACAAACAAATCCATCCTGGAAGAAGTGCAGTCAGAATGCTCCTTAGAAGCGAGAATGGCCAGACTTTGTCTCATTTACTTTGGTCATGTGGTCATCAGGGACTATTCCCTGGAGAAGGGTATCATGCTTGGTAAAGTGAATGGTCAGAGAAAAAGTGGAAGGTCTGCAATGAGGTGGATTGACACAGTGGCTGCAACGATGGGTTCAAGCATAGCAAGGATTGTGAGAATGGCACAGGAAATGGCAGTGTTTCATTCTGTTGTACAGGGGGTCACTATGAGTCAGAACAGACTTGAGGACATGTAACAATAACAACAACAACATACACAGGTACTTTACAAATCATATCACATCAATCCTCACTACAACTCTGAATAATAGGTTCAATTATTCTTATTTCATTGATGAGAAAACTGAGATACAAACAAGTTAAGCAACTTGACCAAGGTCACACATCTTGTAAGAGGTAGAAGTGGGATTTATGCTCAGGAACCTGGTCTAGAACCCATACCCAATGCCACTTTGCTATACTGAAATAATGAATGATGTTTGAGTAGCTTCTTCTGTATGACTTCCTTTGTTTTTACAAATTTGACAATATGTGCTCACTGTTGTTGTTACGTGCTGTTGAGTCGGACCTGACTCATAGCGACCCCTCTTTGGGTTTCTGAGGCAGTATCACTATGGAAGTAGATTGCCCCATCTTCTTTCCATGTGCTCACTAGGGAATCACAAATGCAGTGGATAAAGCATTTGGCTGCTAACCAAAAGGTCCATGGTGCAAACTTACCAGCTGCTCCACAGGAAAAAGATGAGACAGGCTGTTTCCATAAAGATATACGGCCTTGGAAACCCTATTGGTGAGTTCTGCCCTGACTCTTAGGGTTGTTATGAGTCAGAATTGACTGTATGGCAATAGGTTTGTTTCTTTTAGAGAATCACAAAACAGACGGCAACTGTCCCTTTTGGGGACATTCTAGTGAAGCTCCGTATATTGGATAAATGAGAAGTGGAAGGAGATTCAATCCTTTCTCTAACCAAATTGCTCAGAGGATGTGTGGTTTTACACTTCATTTCTCCCCCTTCTTGCCTTCCTGCAGACTTCCCATCTCACAGCTTCTGCCTGGTTAAATTCAACTCTCCATCCAATTCCTTCATCTCTGTTTAAGGTCCTCTCTTTGTGGGAATAGTGGGCCAGTAGAGGACAAGGAATCAGGAAATGAAGGTTTGCTAGTGACTATGGTGGAATCCTGGGCCTTGTTTTCCTAATCTATAGAATCACAGGAATGGCCTTCAAGTTCCATTTCAAGATTTACAATATTATTGCTCAGGAGGTATTTTACTTACATCTTGATTGATGATGTTCTCTCCCCCCTGCCCCCACTCCCTTTTCTCCCCCAGTCCTCTGTACTATTTCCTCCTTTTCCACTTACTTCACAGGTCTCATGTTTTTGTAGATACCAAGCTTAGAACAACATCACACAGCAGACCAGACAAAATTCTTCTGATGCCAAGGCATCTGGCAGAGCTGGCTCAGGGTACTAAGCCACTGTGACATTCTGTTCTCCCTGAAAAACTCTACAATATTTTCACTTATTAATTAATTAATCTAACAAATAATTTGGTAAGCACCTACTACATACTTGGCTCTATGTCAGGCATTGGGCACCTATGTGGTCTTGACCCCTCATGGGGCTAGTAGTTATACAGTTATTAATGAAAGAAAAGCTACACAAATAAATGTAAGAATGTAATAGATAACATGAGGTGCATGATGGAATGAGACCTGACATTTGGAGGATTAGTGGTGACTTAATTGGTAAAGTTAATGGAGGCTTTCTCAAGGAAGTGACAAGCTAACACATAAATAATGAATAAAGTTCAGTAGAAGAAGAAGGGTAGCTAAAGTGTTCTAAATGGAATGGCATACACAAAGATCCTGTGGCAGAATGTAGGATGGCATATTCCAGGACTAAAAAAGGAGTGTGGCTGTTGTACAGAGACCTACTCAAAGAAGACAGAGAGAACTTCCCTGGGGGGAAAAATAAAAGGCAGAGCTGAGATCAGGCAGAAAGTGGAAGTCAGTGAGTGAGCAATGGCATCTTGACCTGTGGCAAGGGACTCTTCCCACCCTGTTGGAGCTCCTCAGAGTTGATTCTTCCTTAGGCAATATGTAAAAGCGTTAGCTGGTGAGTAGGGGTGATTAAAGTACATTAGCCTTATTAATCTTTCTGTACAACTCTGCTGCCTGATAGGGAATGTAGGGCAGAGTGGAAATGAGAAATGACCTTTTTGGAATCAAGAAGAAAGTTTCCATCAGTTGTCAATTGGCACCAAGGTCTGGACATGAGGAATCCATCAAAGAATTCATTCTTGTCCTGCTTTTGGCTGACCATGCCACAAGGGTGGTTGTGTGTGTTCTGGCAGACTTCCCACTCCCAATCAACCAAATGAAGATGTACAGGATTTATTAGAAAAAGAAAACCAGAGGATCTGAAACATGACCAAACTCTAGGAAGGCAGAGCCTTCCAATTGTTCTGAAAGATAAATCAAAGGCTCTTTTCTCGGTAGAAATAATACAATCAATAGAGGCTTTAAGTTCTGGAATAAAGTTTAGAAACAATAAATGGAGATGATTCAAAATTCCTCCATTCTGAATGACTCACCTTGGATTAATAATCACAATGACTTCCTTCTCAGTAGTCCGTAAATGGAGAACTCTGCAATGGTTGCAATGAGGAGAGGAAATGTATATTAACTGAATTCAGCTTCAGAAATGCTAAGTGGCCCCACAAACTTAAAGCAAAATATCTGTCTTTTAGACTCTAAAATTCTCCATGGAAGAGAAGTTAATTGAGAGAATTATTGAGGCTTTCTAAGCCAAAAAACAAAACAAAAATCTTCTGCCTCCATCATCTGGAAATTTAAGATGCAAGGCAGGTCACTCTGGTGGAGTGTGAATGTTAAATAAACATTTTTTGAAAAAGAGAACCTACTTGACATTTATTTTTAGAGTCTGGCATATATATTTTCCCTTCACTCAAAGGGCTCAAAATTGGTTTAAGTGGGGTTTAATTGAAAAAGTTCACCTCCAGAGTGTGATTGAGCCTGGAAAATTTTAGCCAATAAGGGAATTTTTCATAAAATTATGACCAAGTGGAAATAGTGTTATAATGGAAGTCTATGTGTAATGGGTACTATTAACATTATATATGTATATATTTGAGCATCAACAGGTAACTGAGTTACAAGGCTACAGTTCTCTGAAGGGTTTCTGGTGGTATTATAAGCTATAAGTGCAAAGCTCAAGTCATCCAAATTCCTAATGGAATTACAGTTAGATTCAAAAGCACTCTGTCATAATTATATACCATGCATGGTTTACGATCTTCAAATTATTTTCTCTATTAACAGGTTTTGCCAATCTAGTTGTGGGTAATGATTCACATGTAATAGAATCATACGATACTCAAATTGGAGGAGAGCTCCAATTTTCTAGTTCAGTTTCACCACTAAATTCATAAGGAAAACAACTAACATTAAAAAAAAAAAAAAAAAAGCCTTGCTATCCTGCAAACACTGATGGTTTGAGTGATTTGCAAATACAAAGATTCAGGATGGAGACTTAAAACTCATATCTCTCAATTTAGTACTTTTTCTTGTTTGTCATTTTGATTCCTTATGATCTGCTTTGAGCCTCTAGGTCATAAGTAATTCTAGAATTCTTATATACCAGTTATCAATTTGCTTGGAGAAAGCAAGATGGAAGTTAAAGAAGTGCTTTTCAAATTTTAATGTGCGTGTGAATTATCTGAAGATTTTGTTGATTGGAGATTCAGATTTATTGCTTCTATGATGCATCTCTCAAAAGCTCCAGGATGATGTTTAGGAGCTGATCCTCTGACCACATTTTGAATAGTATGTAGTTAGAGGACTTGTTTTACTGCTGGGTTTGCACACAGACAATGAGTTTGACTTAGATTGTATGTATGTGTTGAATGTCTTTGGGGTGACTGGTAGAGGTTAGGGATACCTGGATAACTCTTACAACTCACCTACTTCCAACTAACTCTTGGCTTAGCACGGAGTTCAATTTGTTGTTATTGTTGTTAGGTGATGTCGAGTTGTTCTCACTTATAGTGAGCTCATGTACAATAGAATGAAATACTGCCTGGTCCTGCACCATCCTCAATTGTTGCTATGTTTGAGTCCATTTTTGCAGCACTGTGTCAATCCATCTCATTGAGGGTCTTCCTCTTTTTCTACCCCTGTACCAAGCATGGTGTCCTCCTCCAGGTACTGGTCCCTCCTGATAGCATGGACAAAGTAAGTGAGACAAAATCTTTCTATCCTCACTTCCAAGGAGCACCTTGGATGCCTTTTTTCCAGGACAGATTTGTTTGTTCTTCTGGAAGTCCATGTTGTACTCAGTATTCAAAGGTATAAACTCTTCTTTGATCTTCCTTATTTGTTATCTAGCTATCACATGCATAGAAGATAATTGAAAATACCATGGCTTGGGTCAGGCACACTTTGGTCCTTAAAATGATATCTTTGCTTCTGAACAGTTTAAAAGAGATCTTTTGCAGCAAATTTATCCAATGCAATACGTTGCTTGATTTTTTGACTGTTGCTTCTGTGGGTGTTGATTGTGTATCCAAGTACAATGAAATCCTTGACAACTTCAATCTTTTTTGCATTTATCATGATGTTGTTTATTGGTCTAATGATGAGGACTTTTGTTTTCTTTCTGTTGAGGTGTAATCCACACTGAAGACTGTAGTCTTGATCTTCATCAGTAAGTCCTTCACACCTTCTTTACTTTCAGCAACCATATATATGTCATCTTTGTACTGTAGGTTTTTTTTTT
>NW_006921726.1:6863209-6869985 GCF_000298275.1 Orycteropus afer afer
CTTTAAATATCCAAAATAGTCAAGCTGCTTTTTAAACCTACAAAATGGCAGCACTCTTCCGGACCGGGAAAATTCCACAACTCAGCCCACCTTTCTCTTTACCTTCTCCGTTTGTTCCCCAGCCACCGTGCACAGTCTTTCGTGAACTCCCTGGCTAGTAGGGTGATTTTTGGGTAAATTCTTAGGTCCTACCACCACTCGGGAATGTCCAAGCCGTGTCATCTGTGCCGTCAGGGTCACTCAGTCCGCTGCCAGACCACAGCTTCGTGTGTCTCCTTTTTTGGTATTTTCACACAAATTCTTCTGCTAGTTGGGGTTTAGTTCACTTTTGTATCCTTCCCTTCAAGGCTTAGGGGTCCAAGGTTATCTTCTGTGTCTGTGTTAATTGGTTTCCCTTTTCTTTATTGAAGAGTGTCTGTGCAGTCCTTGTGCCTAGTCTGCCATCTTGCCAGAACTCCCCATACTGTAGGTTTTTATTGACTCTCCCTCTAATCCTAATTCTACATCTTCTTCATATAACCATTTCTTGCATTATTTGCTCAGCATACAGATTGAGTAAGTATGATGAAAGGATACAACCCTAACACACATCTTTTCTGATTTTAAACTATAATATCCCCTTGTTCTGTTTGAATGATTGCCTCTTGGACTATGGACAATTTGATCAATGGTTATTAGATAAGATGTTGGATCTCAAAAAAAAAAAAAAAAAACCTCATCAAAATTCTTATCCTAGACAGGTCACTTTCCCATCTTTATGCATGATTTAGATCTAAACCAAAATCTTTCTAGCCATTAGACAGCAGGGACAATGTGCTTTGTTTTGTTTCCATGTGTTTGGAGGTTTTTATGTTAGCTTTCTGTTACAGATTTCTACTTTGATTCCTTTGTGGTTGGAGAACACAATCTGTATATTTTCAATTCTTTTAAAATTGTTGGTTTGTTTATGGGCTAGGATATGGCTGACCTTACTACATATTCCATGGCACTTGAAAAGAGTGTTTATTCTGCTGTTGTGTGGAGTGTTCTAAAAATATCTATTAGATCCTGTTGGTTGCTGGTTTTGTTGAGTTCTTTTGCATCCTTGCTGATTTGTTTGTTTATTTTACATTCATATAAGAGCCAGCATACAACTTATCAGTCTATAACTTACATTGCTTACTTTAAACCAAAAAAACAAACTCACTGCTGTTGAGTCAGATCCAATTCATAGTGGCCCATCCTTGGGTTTCTGAGGTGATAGCACTATGGAAGTAGATTGCCCAATCTATTCATATTGATATGTGAAGATGAATTTTACTCTTGAAAGTTGCTGGCCCAGGTATAGGATAGGTGATCCAGTCTAGCATAGTATATATTCAAATACTAACTAAACAGCCTCTAAAATCTGGCATTTGAATGATTCATTGGATTATATCAAGGCAATGGTGCCACAATGGTTAAGTACTTGGTTGCTAACCAAAAGGTCAGCAGTTTGAACGCACCTTATGGCTCAAATGAAAAAAGACCTGCTGATCTGTTCCTCTAAACATTATAGCCTAGGAAACCTTATGGTGGGGTTCTACTTTGTCCTATGGGATTGCAATGAGTAAGAATGGACTCAATGGCACACAACATATTTAAGTCGCTTAATTTACATATATATATATATATGTGTGTGTGTGTGTGTGTGTGTGTGTGTGTGTACCTTCATGATTTCAGGACTTTCTGATCCTTCAAGCTCCTAGTATTTATAGGAGCCTTCCATGTGTCCATTTCAGATCATTTGAGCTCCTTTCTTTTTGAAAAATAGAGGCATAGAATTAATACCTAGTAGGACACCCTTCTGTTGGGAAAACAATGCATACCATTACTGGATTTAGTGGAGACACAGGTGAAGTACTTATCACAGTGCTTGGACATTACAGGGACTATAAATACAAGTTCCACTCTTAGTGGTGTAAGGAATATTATCACTTGTTTTCTCATCTCAATTTGTCTCACAATCTTTGTCTTATCTTAGCACATTATTAATTATGTCTGTCATTTGTAAATTAATATTAGAACAAAGGATTACTATAATACTTTCCACTCTAAATTTTTAAAATGTGATTCAATTTTTGTTTCTAGAAGATGTGGGTTTTGTGGGGTTGAGTCTATGGATATATTAATATGATGGTAAAATATCAACTGATTTGACTAAAATAACAGTGCTTTGGTTGCAGACAAATTGAGATGGAGTGACAAACAACCAAACCCAATTATAAATGGATATATGGCAAGATTAGGAGTATTCATATATTTTTCTTGAGGGCAAGTATCATATTAAGGTAGGAAATAAGGGAAGTAATTTGGGAAATTTTAAGGAAGTAACAAGAAAAACCCTTAGTTTTCCTCTAAGTGAACAGAGATACCTTCATGGAGGATGGAAGTAAGATGCTTACGAATCTATTGCTACCTAGCAAAGGACCTTGGTATTAGTTTTCTAGAGCTGTATAATATAGTAGCATGAATCTAGGGTCTTAAAACACACACATTGATTTCTGTGGGTAGGAGTCCAGGCATATCTTAGTGGTTCTCTCAACTTGGTGTCTCACAAATGTGTAGTCAAGATATCAGTCAGGCTGTTCTCATCTGAAAGTTTGATGAGGGAAGAGTCTACTTCCAAGCTCTTTTAAGTTGTTTGCAGGAATCATTTCCCTGAAGTTTGTAGATTAAGATTCCAATTTTCTTTCTGGCTATTGCTGAAGGCTGTTCTCACTTTCCAGTGGCCTCCTAGAGACCACCTGTGGTTCCTAGAGGCAACCGCAGTGCCTTTCCAGGTGAGTTTCCTTCATCAAAGAGGTCTGCTTCATTGAAATCAGCAAGAAAATTTTCTAGAATGACTCTGCTAACAAGATGGAGTTCTATTATATAACATACCACAACCATAGAACTGACATTGCATTACATTTGCTATATTCTCTTGGTTGGAAGCAAGCTACTTGTTTTTCCCATACTCAAGGTGAGGGGATTACACAAAGATATGAACACCAGGATATAGGGATTAGAGGCACCTATCTTAAGGTCTGCCTTCCACAAACCCCAAAGAATCAGACTTTGTCCTCTTTGCTTTCCTATTGATTGTACAAGTGACATTGAACAAGTTACTTCACCTCTTTTTCAAAGCTTTTACTCATTTCCATAAAATCTCCAGGATAGCTGACCATTTTCAGGTTAAAGGTTGGGCAAGCTACTTCTGTAGCGATACTGCCTTGGAAGCCCAAGGAGGGGTCGCTATGAGTCAAATTTGACTTGATGGCAGTGCACTTGGTTTGGTTTGAACAGATATCTTTATTTTTCTTTTTTAATTTTATTTTTTTATTGTGCTTTAGGTGCAAGTTTACAGAGCAGAGTTTGTTTCACATTCAATATTTTGTGTACACTTAGTTTCACTTCTCATTTACCATCCCCAACCCTAACCCAGTCTCCTCCCCTCCCTGCCCAGTAACCCTCCTCCCGTGGGCCTCATAGTTATGCACTCCTGTTTGTCCTGCATTTCCTCCATGAGAATGTTGCCCCTTTGGTGCCCCTTGGTCGATTGCTCCAAGGGATGCATTTCCATAGAGTATGTGGGTGCGTCACCTGGGTTGAATGGTCTGCATGTACATCTTGTTTGCTATTGGGCTGAGAGCCAGCCCTTGGGAGTGAGCTTTATTCCAGGCCCAGAATGTATCCCAGTACCATAGTATTGGGGGTCTCGCCAGACTCCACCAGCCCAGTAATTCTGGTCATTATTGAGTTTTTGGATTTTGTTCCACGTTTTTCCTCCCACTCTATCCAGGATCTCCAGATTTGATCCTTTCCTGAGTGATTGGCATTGGTAGCTGGGCACCATCTAGTTCTTCTGGTCTTGATATCCATTGTGTCTTAGGGCTGATTGCTTCCAAATGCCCTTGGTTTTTTGCTTCTGATGATAGGAGATCATTTGCTGCATCTTTGATGGTCACTTGAAAGCTTTTAAGACACCAATCGCTACTCACCAACACAGGATGAGGAACAAGATTTTTACGTATTTTGTTGTGCCAATTGAGTCTGGTGTCCCCCAGTACTATGGTCCTGAGTCAGTAGATCCATCGGATCTCTCTCCCACAGAGTCTGGGTGTCTGTGAGGGATTACTCTGTTTCTGTCTTCTGTTTCTGGAAGGACTGGGAATATTTTCTATCACTGGTGTCTGTGCAAGATTAGCCTCAGCTGAATCTATCCTTGGTCTGGAGTATAATCCTGTGTTCTCTTACTCCCATCTGATCTTCTCAGATGCTTATGTGTTTATCTGTAGCCCAGTATTTGGTGTTAATGGTAATGCAGTATTGTGAATATACTGATTGATATTAGCGTCTGTCATTTATATCTTATGTGCACAATTCTGTGTCCTCCCTTTTCGTAATGTTATCATGGTGGTCACAGACTCTTTCTATACCATACTTCCCCTTACCTATGTCAGCATGTGGCCCCCAACTAGACTGAAATTTATCCCTCCTCTTCCCTCCCCACCCTGGTAAACTACAAAATGAGGTCCCTTTTTTAAGCAAACCCTTCTTTGTCTTTTTACAGTAATGGGCTCATACAGTATTTGTCCTTCTGTGATTGACTTATTTCACTCAGTATAATGTCCTCCAGGCTCATCCATGTTGTGAGATGATTCATGTATCCTTCATTGTTCTTAATGTAGCATAATATCCCATTGTGTGAATGTACCATAATTTGGTTATCCATTCATCTGTTAATGGGCATTTAGGTTGTTTCCATCTCTTTGCTATAGTGATTTGTGCTGCGATGAACATACGTGTGCATATGTCTGTTTGTGCCCTGCCTCTCACATCTCTAAGATATATTCCTAGTAATGGAATTGCTGGGTCAAATGGTATTTCTATTTTCAGTTTTTCAAGGACATGCCATACCATTTGCCACAATGGTTGTACCATTTTACAATCCTACCAGCAGTGCACAAGAGTTCCAATCTCTCTGTGACCTCACCAGCATTTGTTATTTTTTGTCCTGTTGAACTTTTCTGTTATTGCTGGTGTGAGATGATATCTCATTGTTGTTTTTATTTTCATCTCTCTAATGACTAATGAAGAGCTCTGGTAGCATAGTGCCTAAGGCACTTGACTGCTAACCAGAAGGCTAGAGGTTCAAACCCACCAACCACTCCTCGGAAGGAAGGTTGGGCATTCCTACTTCCGTAGTGATACTGCCTTGGAAACCCAAGGAGGGGTCGCTATGAGTCGGGGCTGACTTGATGGTAAATAACAAACAAAACAAAACAAACAATGACTAATGATCGCAGCAATTCCTCATATGTTTGTTGCCCGCCAGCATATTGTCTTTAGTGAAGTGTCTGTTTAAGTCGTTTGCCCATTTTTGAATTGAGTTGTTTGTGTTTTTGGTGTTGAGATGTTGAAGTTTTCTACAGATTTTGGAGAAAAGTCCTTTTGTCAGATATGTCATCGGCAAATATTTTTCCCAATCCATAGGTTCTCTTTCTACCCTTTTGATGAAGTCTTTCAATGTGCTTAAGAATTTAATTTTTAAAAGGTCCCAATCATCTAGCTTCTCTTCTACCTCCTGTGCATTCTGGGTTATGTCAAACATTAAGTCTATTTATGCTGTAAATTAGGACTCCTAGATTTGCCCCTATTTTACCTTTGATGAATTTTTTAGTTGTGGGTTTTACATTTAAGTCTTTGATCCAACTTGAGTTTGTTTTTGTGTATTGAGTAAGGTATGGGTCTCGTTTCATTTTTCTGCAAGTGGATACTCAGTTTTGCCAGCACCATTTGTTAAAGAGTCTCTGTCTGCCCCATTTGATGGATTTTGGATCTTTGTCAAAGAGCAGCTGTCCATAGATGGATGGGTTTATTTCTGGGTTTTCAGTTTTATTCCATTGCTCTATCTGTCTTTCATTGTACCAATACCATGCTGTTTTGACTACTGTGGCTGTGGAGTAGGTTTTACCATCTGGGAGTGTGAGACCTCCCACTTTGTTCTCCTTCAGAAGTGCTTTGCTTATCCGAGATCTCTTTCCTTCCCATATGAAGTTAGTAATTGGTTTTTCAATGTCCTTAAAAATTTTTATTTGTATTTGGGTTGGGATTGCATTAAATGTATAGATTGCTTTAGTCAGTATTGACATTTTCACAGTATTCAGTCTACCTATTCATGAACAAGGCAGGTTCTTCCATTTATGTAGAGCCCTTTTTGTCTCCTGTAGTAGTGTTTTATAATTTTCTTTATATAGGTCTGTGGTAATAAAGTTTGTGTGTGTCAACTTGGCTAGGCCTCGTTGAGTGACTGGGCAGCTGGTGATAGTTATTCCCCAAGATGAAACTGGCAATCAACTTCATGGTGGAATGTATTGGAGAACCTGAGTAGCTGCATTAGGGATGTGGTCTACTTCCTGTTTATAAGCAGCAGCTTTGGGAATGATCTTTAGCTTATGGCACTCTTGAACCCTGCATGTAGTCATGTCATTTTTCAGCAGCCTGCCATGCTCTGCCGAAATTGGGACTTTCAGTGGACTTGAATTAATGGTCTGCCATGTGGCTTGGTAATATCAGGACTGTGCCTTTTTACATGTCAATCTTGGGCTTGTTGGCCTCAGCAGCCAGCAGCTGAGTAAAGAAAAGCCTCCAGCTTCAGTGGGCCGGGAGCAGGAGGAAGGGCTTAAGCTTAAGGTTGAGCGGCTTTCACCCAGCCCCTAGAGCCTGACACTTTGAACTTGGCCTTAAAGCCACCAAACTGTAAGAGAATAAAC
>NW_006921726.1:6873320-6881444 GCF_000298275.1 Orycteropus afer afer
CTGTTCCTCTGTCTGGCTTCCTGGCTTTTAATCCCCTTTCTCCTGCTCTTCTGGCCTGCTTCTTTGGGCGTCCCTGAGTTGTCTCTCCTCACCTGTATCGCTGGGGCTGACTGCTCTTCTGTCCCGGTTCAAGGCTTTTATCCTCTTTCTCCTGCTCTTCCGGCTTGCTACTCTGGGCGGGCCTGAGTTTCCCCTCCTCACCTAATCCCTTCGGCCACCAGAGTGGCACTTGGGAACCAGAACAGAATATGGTACCTAGAGACTGGGGTGCTGCTCTAACATACTTAAAATGTAGAAACAAGAGTGGAGTGCTTCCTTGACCTGAGGCCTGGACAGAGAGATCCTGGTGTGTGGCATGAGACAGCAGGAGCAAAGCCAAATGACTGGCAGAGAGGGACCAGCAGAGAGACCAGCATGAGAGATGGCAGTAGCAGAGCTGAGAGAATGGGATGAGAGATAGCAGGAGCAGAGTCAAGAGACCAGCATGAAAGATGGCAGTAGCGGAGCCCAGAGACCGACATTAAACACCAACAGGTTTACCAGCCCATGGAGGAGAAAACCAGGTGCCATTGGGTAGGTGGCTTCCTGGAGAAGTGAGTTACCTTTGGGCATTAATTGGTAGAAAAGACCAGCATGAAAAGGAGTAGCAGGTTGGCGGGCCCATGGAGCAAGAAAGCTGAATGCTTTTGGGGCAGGTAGATTTCCAGCAGAGTGGGTTGCCTTCAGCATTAATTGGCAGAAGCAGAGAGACCAAGGAAATGGAAAGCAGAGCTGCCTCAGCCTCAAAGCTAGGATCGTGGCCTTTGGGGGTGGAACCACCACAGCCCCCTAGGTTTCAAAGGGCCAGACCTTCACCAACTTGGTTCTGGAGTTTGGGGCTGCTCATTCATATGAGCCAGTGGGATGGACCCACAGCCACTGCCTAAGAGTGAGGGGGCAGGGCTGCTGTGCCCAAGAGGAAGAGGAACTGGGCCCACCAGGCTAAGGGGGTGAGGTCACCACTTAGAGGAACCAATGGACTGGAGTCACCTAGTGAAAGAGATCTGCACAGGTGCCAAATTGACAAGGGGTAAAATTGTGGTAGTTAAGTTTGTGTGTTAACTTGGCTATGCCTGGTTGAGTGACTGGGGAGTTGGTGGTAGTTATTCCCCATGGTAAGACTGGTAATTTACTCTATGGTGGAATCTATTGGAGCAACTGAGTAGCTGCATTCGGGATGTGGTCTGCTTCCCTTATATAAGCAGCAGATTTGGGAATGGTCTTTAGTTTATGGCACGCTTGAACCCTGCATGTAGCTGTGTCATTTTTCAGCAGCCTGCCATGCTCTGCCGACCTTGGGACTTTCAGTGGACTTGAATTAATGGTCTGCCATGTGGCTTCGTAACATCAGGACTGTGTCTTTTACTTGTCAACCTTGGGCTTGGCTTCGGCAGCCAGCAGCTGAGTGGAGAAAAGCCTCCAGCTTCAGTGGCCCGTGAGCAGGAGGCAGAGCTGAAGCTTAGGGTTGAAGGGCTTTCACCCAGCCCCTAGAGCTTGACACTTTGTACTTGGCCTTAAAACCTCCAAACTGTAAGAGAATAAACTCTTGTTTGTTCAAGCCATTCCATTTGTGGTATATTCCTGTCAGAGCAGCACTGGGTAACCACAACAAGGTCTTTTGTGTCTCTCGTAAGATTTTTACCTAGACATTTTATCTTTTTAGTAGCTATTGTAAATGTTATTGTTTTCCTTATTTATATTCCAGATATCTCTCTGTTGGTATAGAGGAATACAACTGATTTTTGTATGTTGACCTCTCAACATACAAATACATATTTTTGTATGCTGAACCTCTGTATTAGTTCCAGTGGGTTTTTTGTTTGTTTGTTTGTTGTTGAGTCTCTTGGGTTTTCTATGTACAGGATCATATCATCTACAAATAGAGACAGTTTTACTTCCTCTTTGCCAATTTATATGACTTTTATTTCCCTTCCTTGCCTAATTGCCCTGGCCAGGACTTTCAATACAATGTTAAATAGAAGTGGTGATAGAGGGCATCCTTATCTGGTTCCTGTTTGTAAAGGGAATGTTTTGAGTCTCTCTCCATTAATAATGATGTTGACTATTGACTTTGCATATACACCCTTTATTATGTTGAGGAATTTCCCTTCCATCCCTATTTTCTTGAGAGTTCTGAACAGGAACGGGTGTTGGATTTTATCAAATGCCTTTTCTACGTCAATTGGCATAATCATATGGTTCTTTTCTTTTGTTTTGTTTATGTGTTGAATTACATTGACTGTTTTTCTGATGTTGAACCATCCTTGCATATCCAGTATGAATCCCACTTGGTCAGGGTGTATAATTTTTTTGATATGTTATTGGATTCTGTTGGCTAGGATTTTGTTGAAGATTTTTTCATCCATGTTCATGAGGGATATTGGTCTGTAGTTTTCCTTTTTAGTGGTGTCTTTCCCTGGTTTTGGTATTAGTGTTATGCTTGCTTCATAAAACTAGTTTGGGAGCATTCCATCTTTTTCTATGTTCTGGAATAGCTTGAGTAGTATAGGTGTCAACTCTTCCCTGTATATTTGGTAAAATTCTCCAGTGAAGCCATCAGGGCCGGGAGTTTTCTTTCCGTGGAGTTTTTTTTTTTTTTTTTTTTTCCATTTTATAACCTTGAACAGTTATCTTGACTATTTAAAAAAACTGATGGTGACTCTAAACTGTTGAGAATAACTTTAGTCAGAATTCCCTCATTTCATTTCAGTAGAAGATCTGTCGTGTCTCTGCTTCTGTTTCTCAAAAACAAATAAGAAATGAGACTTTTCCAGGGACCCTCAGAGAAGCTTGAAGATGTGTTGAATTTGTACCTGTAAAGCAGTAAGTAGTATTGGTGCAAAGGGACAGGTTAAGAAATTACAGTGTTTTTGCTAGTGACAGAGTTTGGCTATTTGAGCAAAAAATAAAAATTGCTTGCAAATGAAAAGTTAACCAAATGCCAACTCGAAGGCAAATTTCAAAAACAAACCCTGGAAAAGAGCAGAACTAAGTCACAAGCTTCCAATTTTGATTGCTGTAATTTTTTAAAGAACAAAACATTTAATTTGAAAGATATTTTTTTTTCACCATGTGACAGTTCTGAAGTAGATTTGATTATACACTTTCTCCTAGGCTCAAGTTCTCTCACCCTTTCACAAATTGCCTGAACAATTGAGCATCCGTATGTCCAAACAAACAGACAAGCCAGGAGATTAATGAATTGACCTTTAACCTTGTAAGTATTTATTCCAGAGCTCAGAGGAAGAGCATTTCTGTGCCAATGAAAATCCAAAAACTGTCTCTGATAATTTGGTATTAAAGATAGCTCTGTCAAGTCTTTTGAGGCATAATGAGGATTGTCCTTTACTTGACCCCAAGCTTCTTAGCCTTTACATTCCTCTCTCCCCATTGAAGTGGATTGAACCCCAGACCTTCCCCATTCTTCCTCTAAAAGAGCTTCTTTTCAACAATGGAAATGGTGCTTTATTAAGCACCTAATATTAAAAAAAACCTGTTTAACTATTTTAATAATCATCATCATAATCATAATCATCAACATCCTAATCATTTAGTATTTTTGAGCATTTACTGCATGCAAGGCAATATCATATTATCTCATTTAATTTTGTGCTATCACTATGAAGTTGGTATTTTTTAAAGTAGATTCATCTACATATACTTCAAGTGACTGTCAGAATATGGAATGGGAGTTGGGTTTACTAGAAGCTTGATTAGGTGAGATAAATGGCTCTTGAAATGTTCTATGCATGTCTTTGCCACAGTAGCATGGAGAATAACTTGTTCAAACTCAAAAGCTGCTATAAGAAGCTTTTTGATTCTCTGACCTATTTTTTTGATTCTTTGACCACTTTTTAACACCATATATGTATATGTATATTTATGCATTCTTAGGAAAGAAATCCTCTACTTCCCATACTGTGTTTTGTAGGAGAGGCATAGATATAATGACATACACCAGAGATATAGGATGTTGACTCAAGTGACAAGCTTATTGTGGTAGCTACTCCCCAAAGATGGCTTCACCCAGTAAGTGCATACTGCTCCTCACATCAAGAAGTAGAGTTTATTTCCCACCTCTTAAATCTAGGCTGGCTCTGTGACTGTTTTGACCAGAGCTTTGAGCTGGCTATTCCAGTTAAATTCCCTGCTAAGAATTTGCATTTCCACCACAGATATACTGAATCAGAATCTACATTTTAACAAGATACCCAGGTGATTCTTATACTACAGATTCTGATTCAGTATATATGGGTTTGTTGTTGTTCTTAATGTGCCGTCAAGTCAGAGCCGACTCATAGTGACCCCTCCTTGGGTTTCCAAGGCAGTATCACTATGGAAGTAGATTCCCCAAACTTCTTTCTGAGGAGTGGCTGGTGGGTTTGAACCACCAACCATCTGGTTAGCAGTCAAGTGCCTTAGACACTATGCTACCAGAGCTCCTATATCTGGGGTATAAATGCAAATTCTCAGAGAGTCAATCTGAAATGAACAGGTTAGAAGGCCTAGTTTTGACCAATGTTGTTGTTGTTGTTATGTGCCGTCGAGTCGGAGCCGAGTCATAGTGACCCCTCCTTGGGTTTCCGAGACAGTATCACTACAGAAGTAGATTGCCCCATTTTCCTTCCGAGGAGTGGCTGATGGATTTGAACTGCCAGCCTTCTGATTAGCAGTCAAATGCCTTAGACACTATGCTACCAGACCAATATAGAATGTGGTTAAACATTCTGGTAACATTCTGGTACTTCCAAAATCAGGCTTAAGAAAACTGGCAGCTTCTGATTCTTTCTCCTTGTAACACTCCTTGGAATCCATATACCATGAGGAAGCCAAAGGAAAAATGTGAAAAAGCTCACATGAAGGAGAATCAAGAACTTTTGCTAACAGCCTCTCTTGAACTTCCAGTTGGCAGTAAGCATCAATTGCCAATCTGTGAGTATGGCATTTTGCACTTTCCTGTCATTTCAATAGTCAATACCACAAAAAACAGAACTGCATGTCCAACCCACAGAATGAGAAACAATAAATTGTTATTGTTTTAATTTTGGTATTGGTTGTTATTCTGCTGTTGATAATCAGAACACTTCTGTTCTCATAATAAAAGATTATTTTCTGAGATCCCTTTCTTGGGAATGTCTTTTTTTCTCTTTGGAATTCTTTCCCATGGAACACATACCAAACAAGCTTTATGGCTGGTCGACGACTCCTTCCTGCATGGAAAGCATTTCTGCACTATTCCACTTCCACCTTGGAAGATATATCAGAAGCTGAATGGAATTTCAGGAAAAGAGAATGAGCAGCCAGTGACAGGTCTTCTTCTCTAGAGCTCTAATGAAGGTTTTCTTTAACGTTGGTTTCAATTTTCTCTTTATTCAGCAGCAATGTTGATATGGGGATCAACATTAGATGTGGACCCATAGAAAGACCTCCAAGGGAGACACATCTGTAATGCCCCTCAGACTGACTAGTAATGGCTTTGAATAATGCAGTGTTAGGAAGTCTTCTGAGCCTGTATTGGGAGCCACCAGGAAAGATTATTATGTTGACCATGTTACATACAAGTAGGAGCTCTGGTAGCATAGTGCCTAAGGCATTTGATTGCTAACCAGAAGGCTGGTGGTTCAAACCCACCAGGCACTCCTTGGAAGGAAAGCTGGGCAATCTACTTCTGTAGTGATACTTCCTCGGCAACCCAAGGAGGGGTTGCTATAAGTTGGGGCCGACTTGACGGGCACATAACAACAACAACAACAACATACGAGTGGATGACAATATGCATGTCCCATATTTGTATGCACTTTTTAGGGCTTCAGGGGCTATGATGCAGCATAAGGACAGATGCATCTCATTTGATTTCATGCCATTCCAACCTGATTATGCTATCATTTTATTAATTTGTAGCCTCTAGATTACATTTTAATGGTCTAGTTTGCATTCCCCTCCTCTATTTTTCTGGTTGATAAAATTTTAAAAGGACATCTGTTGTGCTTAAGATGACTTTTTACTTAGGGTGAAAAGTCATTGGAATCTATGGAAGCTATTTGTCTTTGGTAATAACCTCCCCTATCTTATCAAACCAGGCTTTAGCCCTGGAAGGACTCTTAATTCAATTGCTGTTTAACTTTGCTGTTTGTTGACTGGCTGAATGAATAACTCCCTCTCATACTTCATTCTGGCTTCTCATACATTTGTCTTCAACTCTGAGGAAGTAGCCTGAAGTCTGGAGACCTGACCAAAAGACTAATGATAAATGCCGTAGCTATTTTACAAGATTTAATTGTATTATTATTATTAAAAATCTATTTCATTTAGTGACAGAGGAAGGTAGAGAGAAGCTGTGTCGCAAGATATAATTGCTGTCACTAAAAATGGTAAATAGTTAATGAGTGTCTTCTGTATATAAAATTTTCTGATATCTCTATGGCATTTGTTCTCAACTGGGGGTCTTTTTGCCCCCTCTTGGGGACATTTGGAAATGTCTAGAGGCATTTTTTGTTGTCACAACTTAAAGTGTGCTACTGTTACTTCATTGAGAGAGGCCAGGGATGCTCCACAAAAGAAGTTCAAAATGTTAATTTTGCCAAGGTTAAGAAACACTGGCCTGTGGGTATAAAAACATATTAAGCATGGTCCCAAACTTCATGGAGGGGAAACAGGACAAAAGGAAATCAGGAAGAAATATGGATAGAATGGGACATGAACTGAACAGAGGTTCACCAAGCCATGGCTCATCACCACCAGAGAATGTGCTACACACAGGGTTTTAAAGAAGCTTGCTGTTGTTTGTTGTCATTGATTTAGGCCCTGACTCATGGTAACTACATGTACAATGGAGCAAAACATTGCCCAGCACTGTGTCATTCCCATGATTGATCGTGGGTCGAATCCTTGTGATTCTTATGGTTTTCATTGACTGATTCACAGAAAAAAAAAAAAAATCAGTGTATAATAGGGAATGGGAGTAACTCATAGCATAGGAGCAAGTACAAAGAGGAAAAGAGATCCATAGGGTTTCTCTGGGTTTAAGATTGGTCCCTTTTCTTTCTATATCCTCTCTTCCTAGAGAAAGATCTCATACAGTATCATGACTTTAAACAATCTCTTTCAGCTGATGACTCCCAAATTTCCATTTCAAGCCCAGACTTCTCTGATGTTTAGACTCACATATAAATAGGTGATTTCACATTTCTGAATGTCTCATAGAGTCTCAAACTTAATACTTCCAACATGGAACATTCAATTTTCTCTCTCAAACTTGTTCCCTCCCCACAAATATTTCCTCTTATAGAAAATATTGTATCATTATATTAATTTTTCAGGGTAAAAACATAATTCCCTTATTTTTCCATTACCTATGTCTAATCTTCCTATGTCACAACCATTACCCAGCTCACCAGTTTGGGACACATCATTAGCGAAAACCATTCACTGAAGGGGACATTGTGTTTGGTAAATTAGAAGGCCAGTGAGGGCAGAGGAGACCCTTAGTGAGATGGATTGGCACAATAGCCACAATGATGGACTCAGACTTGTCAATTGTGAGGATGGCATAGGACTGGGAAATATTTTGTTCTGTTGTACATAAAGTCACCATGAGTTAGTGTTGGATCAATAGCAATTAAGGGCAATAACATGTTCAATTTATTGTAAAGTCTATGGATTCTACCTTCTAAATGGATCTCAAATATTCTCTTTTCACTTTTTCTCCTTTATCATTACCCTAGTTCAGGTCACCATTATGTTTTGGCCCCAGATATTAATGGGATAACTTTCTAAATGATTTAATTTCATCCTTTCTCTCTTTCCCTGACTCTATCCCATCTTCATATAACACTCACATGTAAATTAAATCATGTCATTTTCTTATTATAAACCTTTAAAAATCATCCATTGCTCTTTTTTTTTAAATTGATATTTCAAAATTTACAGAGCAAACTCACTTTCCATACAGAAGTTCACATACAGTTTGTCTCATGACATTGACTACAATATATCCTAATGCAATGGCTCCCCTCCCACTTCCTCCTGATAGTTACCTCTTCCCTGTGTCCATCCCTCCATGCACTCCTGTCCCCTGAGCTGTCT
>NW_006921726.1:6881623-6885899 GCF_000298275.1 Orycteropus afer afer
ATGAATCTTTGGTTTTCTTCATTCTTCTTTGCTCTGGATGAGGAGAGACCCATCGTTGCATCTAGATGGCTGCTTGCAAGCTTTAAAGATCCCAGTCATTACTCGCCAAAGTAGGAAGTGGAACAATGTTTTGTGTAGTATATTATGCCAATTGAGCTTGATGTCCCCTTCTGACTATGGTCCAGAGCAAACGGGTTCAACTACTTGGTCCCTTTGGGTAGCTCGCTGTGACCAAGAAGTGACTACAACTTTGTCCCTTGTCAGCTCTACTACACACCTGGGAATTCAGATCATACAAATACACTTATGGGACCATTGTCTGCCAACCCTATACATGTTCTTGGATATACTCCCCAGTTCATAGACATACTTACTAGTTCAGCCTGTTCACCCGTCTATCCACCTGTATACCCATATTTGCTTTCACTGACAATGCAGTACTGTATGTACAAAAGGGTTCATCTTTGTTGTCTATACATCCCATGTACCTCTCTATGTCTTTCTCTTCCTTAAAGCCACCATATTGATCACTCACATTTGGTATATTGCCCTTCTCTTCACCCAAATCAATACTTACATCTATCTATCTAACAGTGTTTCCTCCCTTCCCCTCCCACCCCTAGTAACCAACAAAGAAAATTTCCTTCCATAGATAAGCTTTTCCTTGACTTTTACAATACTGGACGAATACAATATTTGTCCTTCTGTTATTGACTTATTTCACTCAGCATAATATTCTCCACATTCATCCATGGTATGCAGGTTCTAGGTTATTCTTTAGGGTTACATAGTATTCCATTGTGTGTATGTACCATACTTTGGTTATCCATTCCTCAGTTGATGGACACCTAGGTTGTTTCCATCTTTTGGCTGTTGTAAATAGTGCTGCAGGGAACATAGCTGTGCATATGTCTGTTCTTGTCATGGCTCTCACTTCTTTAGGATATATACTTAGTAATGGAATGGCTGAGTCAAATAGTATTTCTAATTCCAACTTTTTATGGAATCGCCATACTGCTTTCCACAGTGATTGTACCATTTTACAGTTCCACCAGCAGTGTATGAGAGTCCCAATCTCTCCACATCCTCGCCAGCATTTGTTAGTTTCTATCTTGTGGAACTTTGCTACTAGTGCTGGGGGAAGACCCTCAATGAAATGGATTGACACAGTGGCTGCAAGAACAAGCTCAAGTGTAACAAGGATTCTGAGGATGGTGCAGGACCAAGCAGCTTTTTGTTCTGTTGTACACAGTGTCTCTATGAGTTGGAGCCAACTTGATGGCACCAAACAACAACAACAATTAACAAAACATGATGTCTTTTTCTCATGATTGGTCTTTCCTGTTGATGTGTCCAGAGTAAGAAAGATGAAATTTTGCCATCCTCATTTCAAAGGAGCATTCTGTTGTATTGAACTTAACAAATACTCTGTTTTTAAAATGAATAGACCAATTTTTTGAAAAATGGTCTCAGTCAAAATGGTTTGAGTAATTGGACAATAGAGAATAGACCATGAGTGATTTGATTGCATCTTTGATAGGAAGAAGGTAAAGGCTTTCTGATCAAAGGAGTAGGCATTTCAAACAAAGATCACTCTCCTATGAGTGAGAGAAATCTCAATCCATGTTTGAGATTTAACCTTTGGTGGAAGGAGGACATGGTTGGTTGTGTTCCATCAATCCCACTCCTTTCCCTCTACAAATGTTTATGCTCTGAATACTATCCCTTTCCTAGGCCTAATGGGAGCCAGGGAGAGCCTGCACACCAGCTCAGGGCCTAATCGAGACATTGCAGTGCTATTAGCACAGATGGCTGTCATATGTATGTAAATGAGGAACAAATTGAATTTGCTGGCCCCTCTCACCAGCTGTCCTATCAGGGAAGGCTCCCACAGCAGCAAGAATACTGCTGCTACACTGCTAACCTGTCACCACAGATTAATTACAATGAGCACATTAATCAACATTTGTTTCTTGTACAAAGAAACATATCTTGTTTTTCAAGTACATTCTGTTAAAAGAAGGTGTCCAGCCTTGTAGAAACAAGGCCCAACAAGGGCATGAAGCTTCATTAGTTAGGAACAAGAAGCAAATGAATGATGAAAAGCCCCAGGCTGCATACTGCATGCCTTCAAAGCTAGCTGCCAATGAGGATTCAAGAAAAGGTGGTGAAGATTGAGAAGGAAGGACAGCTAGACATTATCTGACACCTGAAGTCATTGTGGAAACAAACCTGATTCCCCAAAGTTAATTCTGCTACAAAGACCTCCAAGGAGTCATGAGGTATCTGAAACAGATATTTTAAATGAATTATTGTTATAATTTACAAAGTGCAATGGATAGAGCACTTGCTAGATAATGAAGACAATACGTTTTAGCTCTGGTCATGGACCTTATTCTTGTTCAGAAATTAGGTCAGAACAGTGGTTCTTCATCTTTTTGGAGGGGCTGGACCATTTGGAAATGGGTAATGGGTTCATTATCCATTGCACAATGAATGCCGTGAACTCTTACCACAACACACACATATACATAGCTTTTTTTTTTTTTTAAATGAACTTAAATAATAGTATATTCATAGATTCTCTGAAGACTTTCCATATGCCCACATTATGGAGATTTATTTTTATTTTTTTTTATTGTGATTTGGGTGCAAATTTACACAGCAGATTCGTTTTACTCTCAACAATTCATGCACATTTGGTTTCACGGCCCCGATTATAATCTCAACAACAAAAACCTCTCCTCCCATCTCCTCACTGTGACTACTCATTCCCTGTGCCCTTTTTATCTATGCATTCTTATCTGTCCAGCTTACCCTCTATTTAAATGCTGCCCTTCTGATGTCTCATGGTTGATTGATCTAAGAGGTGCATCTCCCTAGGGTAGGTAAGTGTATCTTCCTGGGGTAGATATTCTGCTTGTAGGCCTTTCTACTGTTTGGCTGAGAGCTAATTTATGGAAGTGAGTCCATTTCCCAGGCCTCAAGGAGAACCCAGGGCCATGGTCTCAGGGGTCCCACCAGTCTCTCTCAGAGCAGTAATTCTAGTCATTTTTGTGTTTTTGAATTTTGTTCCACATTTTTCCTCCCACTCTATTCAACCCCCCTTCCCCCCCAGCTCACTGCCATAGAGTTGATTCTGACTCAGAGCAACTCCATTCAGTTTCTGAGGTGGTAAATATTTATGAAAATAGATTGCCTCATCATCATTCCTTGGTGCTGCTGGTGGATTAGAACCACCAACCTTTTGGTTAGTAATCAAATGCCTTAGGCACTGGACCACCAGCGCTCCCTACTCTATCCAGGATCTCCACTTTTGATCTCTTTCCTAGTGGTTGGCATTGGTAGCCAGGCACCATCTAGTCCTTCTGGTCTTAGGGTTGTGAAGGCTGAAGTCCCTGTGGTCCATCATACCCTTTTTTAATTTTGATTTTTGTCACTCTTGTTTGCTCCAGATGAGGGGAGATCAATAGTTTCATCTTAGATGGCTGCACAAAAGTTTTTAAGATTCCAGTTGCTAGTCACCAAAGTAGGATGTAGAAGAAAATTTTTATGTATTGTCATGTGCCAGCAGCTCTGGTGGCGTAGTGCCTAAGGCATTTGACTGCTAACCAGAAGGTTGCTGGTTCAAGCCCACAAGCTACTCCATGGAAGAAAGACTGGGCAATCTACTTCCAGAAAGGTTTACCACCTCAGACACCCAAAGGGGGTCAGTATGAGTCGGAATTGAGTTGATGGCAGTGAATTTGGTTTTTATGATGTGCCAATCGTAGTTGACATCCCCCACAACCATTGTTCCAAGCTCACAGGCATGTTGACTCTCTCGCTCAAGGTGCTTGGTTGTCACTGAGAAGCTGCTCCAATCTTGTCCCCTGCTACATCTAAAATATATGAATATTTTTGTGCCACAAATACTTATGTAAGAATATCATCAGCCAAATCTATCTATGGTCATGCATATACCTTTTCACCTACCCACACCTGATCTTCTCACTTGTCTATGCATTTACCCACAAACTAGTGTTTATTGCCAGTGGTAATGCAATGTTGTTGTTGTTGTTATGTGCCGTCAAGTCAGACTCGACTCATAGCGACCTCTCCCTGGGCTTCTGAGGCAGTATCACTACAGAAGTAGATTTCCCAACCTTCTTACCCAGGAGTGGCTGGTGCGTTTAAACCGCCAGCCTTCTGGTTAGCAGTCAAGTGCCTTAAGCACTATGCTACCAGAGCTCCTAAAATTTGCCAGTGGTTTGTCAAATTTATTAATCTTTTCAAA
>NW_006921726.1:6886392-6887743 GCF_000298275.1 Orycteropus afer afer
GTGCACTGGAAAAGAATGTATATTGTGCTGTTGTTGGGTGAAGTGAATTGTATTGTTTAGTTCTTCTAAACTCTTTGTTGAGTTTCTTTCCAATTGTATCTGTGAATGAAAGTGATGTATTAAAGTCTCCTATTACGACTGCGGAGTCTTTTTTTTTTTCTTTTCAATACTGTTAAAGTCTGGTTTATGTATTTTGGGGCTCTTTCAGTGGGTGCATAGATATTTATTATTGTTATGTCCTCTTGTACAATTGATCCCTTAATCATTATATAATGTCTTTTCTTGTCTCTTATGGTGTTTTTTGTCTTAAAGTCAATTTTATCAGAAATTAACATTGCCACTCCTACTCTTTTATAGTTACCATTTGCTTAATATACCTTTTCCCAACCTTTGATTTTAAATCTATTTTTGTCTTGCTCTCTAAGGTGTGTCTCGTGTAGGCAGCATATTGATGTGTTTTCTTATCCATTTTGCAACTCTCCATCTCTTGAATAGTGTATTTAATTCTTTGACATTCAGTGTAATTTTCGACAAGTAGGAGCTCTGGTGGCATAGTGCCTAAGGCATTTGACTGCTAACCACAGAGCAATCTATTTCCATAGAGATACTGCCTTGGAAACCCAAAGAGGGGTCGCTATGATAGGAGTGAGTTTAGTTTTGGCATATTAATTTGTTCCTGTCATTTTGTTATGCACTTTTTTTGTGATGTTGCTAATTTCTTTGTTCCATATAATTTTCTGTGGCGAGCTCATTTTGTCCATGAATAGTGTTACCACTTCCTTCATTGCTGTTGTTTTAGTATATGCTAAATATTTGTGCTGGTCCTCCTTTTTATTTTGATGTGAAGATCTGTACTTTTTCTTTGCGGTTACCCTTGATTTATGATTTTATTCCAAGTTTAGAACAGTCTGTTCTATCTTACAGTTGTTTCGACTTCCCAAACATTTAGAAGTTCTGTAACTAAAAAATTATTTCCCTCTTTTTGTTTTTTTAAGTGTCTTCATTTACAAATTGACGCCTCTGGTTCCTGTTTACAATCTTGTAGGCTTATTTACTTTAGATACTTCCATAACTGGCTTGGTTTCTGGGATATGTCATCATGTGTGTTAATGGTTAGTTGTTGTTTGCTGTTGTTGGTTCTCTGTCCAAAGGACTCCCTTTAGCATCTCTTGTAAAGTTGGTCAGGTTTTTATCAAATTCCCTTAATTTCTGATTATCTGGAAATGTCCTAATTTCACCATCATATAATTATCACTGGTGACTAGAATGCAAAAGTTGGAAACAAAGAAGAATCACCGGTAGTTGGAAAATTTGGCCTTGGTGACAGAAATAATGCTGGAACTCGTATGGT
>NW_006921726.1:6889728-6896526 GCF_000298275.1 Orycteropus afer afer
GTAAGAAGGGACCATTCCCTGGAGAAGGATGTCATGCTTGGTAGGGTGGAGGGTCGACGAAAGAGGGGGAGGCCTTCAAGGAGATGGATTGATACGGTGGCTGCGATGATGGGCTCAGTTATAGCCGGGATTGTGGGGCTGGCGTGGGATCGGGCAGTGTTTCGTTCTGCTGTGCATGGGGTAGCTATGAGTCGGAAACGACTCGACGGCACTTAACAACAACAACATTTAAGGGACAATTTTTCTGGGTATATAATTCTTAGTTGGAAATTCTTTTCTTTCTGAGTTTTATATATAAAATGATATATATCATCCCATTGTCTTCTCGCCTGCATGTTTTCTGCTAAGAAATCTGAGCTTACTCTTATAGGTTGCCCATTGTAGGTAACTTTTTGTTTTTCTCATACTTCTTTCAGGATTCTTTTATTGTCTTTGTTTTAAGTGAGTGTGTTAGGCTTGGTTTAGAGAAGCAAAACCAGTAAAGCTTATATATATGGAAAGAGAAACAGAAATTTTTCTTAGGGAAATGGCTCTACACTTATAGAAGTTGGCAAATCCCAAGTTCTTGGCTCAAACATCAAGCTGGAGGCTTTTCCTGACTCATGCAGCTGAAGGGGCTGACAAACTCAAGGTTAGCAGGCAGTATACCTGATGTTGACTCTGACAAATGATGATCCAAGATCACCACGTCGAATGGTGGATTGTTTGTTCACAGACAGTTGTAAGCAGCACAACAGGATCCTGATCCATGGAAGAGTATCTCATTTTTCCCAGATGTCCATAAATATATTGGAAGCAGGTCATATCCCTAGGGAAACTCCCTTTTAATGGATTGGCTGCTCAAACTATATACATCTTATCTCATTATGGGAATAACCCACATCCCAACTGCTTAAATCACTCAGAATTGTGGTCCAGCCAAGTTGACACACAACTGCAACTATCACAGTCCACCCCTTGTCAACTTAGCAGTTTTACACATTACCTTAAACATATATAATCTCTAAATAAGGATAATTATAAAGTCATATTCATGTCTAACATGATACACTAACAGGTGTACAACTGAAACACATTAACCCTGTTTTACATTTCATAATTCATAACAGAAGGAAACAAAAATATTTGATGCATATATACAATGAAGAAATATAACAATCACAGTCTTCATTTCTGCAACTAGTCACATGGTTGTTCTGGTTACCTAGTGCCATTCTAACAGGAATACACCACAAATTGGATGGCCTTAAAAAGAGTTTATTCTCTTACAGTGTGGAGGCTTTAAGTCCAACTTCAAAGTGCCAGGCTCTAGGGGCTGGGTGAAATCCCATCAACCTTGGGGTCCAGGTCTTCCTCCAGCTCCTGGCCCACTGGAGCTAGAGGTGTTTCTTCACTCAGACAGCTGCTGACTGCTGAGGCTGACAAACCCAAGGTTGACAAGTAAAAAGGCACAGTCCCGATGTTACCAAACCACATGGTAGGCCATTAATTTTAGTCCACTGTTAGTCCCAAAGCTGGCAGAGGATGACAGGCTGCTGAACAACGACATGGCTACATGCAAGGTCCAAGTGTGGCATAAGCTAGAGACCATTCCCAAAGATGTTTCTTATATATGGGAAGCAGACCACATTCCCAAAGGCAGCTACTCAGCTGCTCTCAGTAGATTCCACCATGGAGTTGATTATCGGTCTCATCATGGGGAATACTATATCCAGCTTCCCAGCCACTCAACCAGGCCCAGCCAAAGTGACAGACAAACATAACCACAGTGCTCAAAGCTCAGAACTCCCTTCTTCCACCACCCATTCTATATTTCCCTTGCCCTCAGCATGCTGAACTGGTTATGGTTCTTTGCCTGGTGGGGTGACCCAAACCTTCATTCCTGAAATGTCTGGGCCATTCATAGTCATGTCAGAATTGAGTTGCTGTAGTTTTCCATTGACTATAATCACAGAGCATGGTAGTACTAAAAGATGCCCTAAAGAATCCCCTGTATTCTAGACATATTTTTCTTCACCTCCGTTATGTAAGGTCAATCCAATTTCCCTTTGGTAATCAGGATCTATCACACCAAATAATACAGTAACATCCTTCTTTGTCTGTTGATCAAGAGGCATAAGGAAGCGAAAATGGCTAGGTGGCATTCTTATCTTCCAGTTCAAGGCTATCACTATTGTGTCTTCAGGTGGGTGTGTTCCTCCTTTTGGGACTAAGATCTCCAGACCCACAGAGTATAGGGTAACAGGGACAGGAAGCAAAAATTTTTTGAGTGAGTCATTAGGGGTAATAGTGAGTGATACAACTCCTGTTTCCACCCCTTGGTTCCTGGACACATGAATCCTGGCTATTGGAGAAACAGAACCATATATCGAACACTGGTTTAGAGCACATACAGCCTCCTGTAAAACATTGCCCCAACCTTTCAAGGTAGTGCCACCTAGCTGGCACCATAATTGTGTTTTTAGTAGGCCATTCCATCATTCTACCAAGCCAGCTGCTTCTGGATGATGGGGAACATGGTAAGACCAGTGAATTCCATGAGCATAGGCCCATGACAGCTCTTCATTTGCTGTGAAGTGAGTCCCTTGATCTGAAGCAATGCTGTGTGGGATACCATAATGGTGGATAAGGCATTCTGTAAGTCTATGGATGGTAGTTTTGGTGGAAGCATTGCATGAAGGTAGGGAAAATCCATATCCAGAATAAGTATCTATTCCAGTGAGAACAAAATGCTGTCCTTTCCATGACAGAAGTGGTTCAACGTAATCACCTTGCCATCAGGTTGCTGGTTGATCACCCTGAGGAGTGGTTCCATATCGTGGACTCAGTGTTAGTCTCTTCTGGTGGCAGATTGGGCACTCAGTAGTGGTGGAAGCCAATTCAGCCTTGGTAAGTGGAAGTCCATGTTGCTGAACCCATGTGTAACCTCCATCCCTGCCATCATAGCCATTTTGGTCATAAGCCCACTGGGCAATGACAGGAGGAGCTGGGGAGAAAGGACGACTGGTTTCCCCTGAATGTGTCATCCTATCCACCTGATTGTTAAAGTCCTCCTCTGCTGAGGTCACCTTTTGGCGGGCATTCACATGAGACACGAATATCTTTAGTCCTTTGGCCCATTCAGAGAGATCTGTCCACATACTTCTTCTCTATACATCCTTGTCACCAATTTTCCAATCATAGTCCTTCCAAGTCCCAGACCATCTGGCCATCCATTGGCTACAGCCCATAAATCCGTATACATTTGCACATCAGGCCATTTCTTATTCCATGGAAAGTGAACAACCAGATGCATTGTTCGAAGTTCTGCCCAATAGGATTTTCCTTCACCACTGTCCTTCAGGGAAGTCCCAGAAAGGAGCTGTGGTGGCACTGCTGTCCACTTTCAAGTGGTGCCCGTGTATTGTGTTGAACCATCTGTAAACCAGGCGTGAGTTTTCTCTTCCTCAGTCAACTGATCATAACCTCCCCCTCCACGTGGCCATAGGTACAGACTGTGATATGGAAGTTAATGGGACTGGAGTGGAGACCATATGCATTTGGGTCACTTCCTCATGCAACTTACTTGTGCCTTCAGGTCCTGCTCAAGCCTGATCTCTGATATACCACTTCCATTTAATGATGGAGTGCTGCTGTGCATGTCCAACTTTTTGACTCTGTGGGTCAGACAACACCCAGTTCATGATGGGAAGCTCGGGCCTCATGGTTACTTGGTGGCCCATGGTTAGACATTCAGTCTCTACTAAAGCCCATAACAGGCCAAAAGCTGCTTCTCAAAAGGAGAGTAGTTATCTGCAGAGGATGAAAGGGCTTAGCTCCAAAATCCCAAGGGTCTGTGTTGTGATTCACCAATAGGGACCTGCCAAAGACTCCAAACAGCATCTTTATCTGCTACAGACACTTCAAGCACCATTGGATCAGCTGAATCATATGGCTTAAATGGCAGAGCAGCTTGCATGGTAGCTTGAACCTGTTGCAGAGCCTTCTGTTGTTCTGGGCCCCATCAAAACTAGCAGCTTTCTGAGTCACTTGATAACTATGCTGAAGCAACAAACTCAAATGAGGGATATGTTGTGTCCAAAATCTAAAGAGGTCCACCAGACATTGTGCCTGCTTTTCAGTTGTGGGAGAAGCCAGATATAATAACTTATCCTTCACTTAAATAGGAATATCTCAACATGCTCCACACCACTGGATATCTAGATAATTCACTGAAGTGGAAGGGGCCTGAATTTTTGTCAGGTTAATTTCCCACCATCTAGCACAAAGATGTCTCACCAATAAATCTAGAGTCATCAACACTTCTTCCTTACTAGGTCCAGTCAGCATAATGCCATCAATATAATGGACCAAGGTGATGTCTTGTGGGAGGGAAAGGCAATCAAGAACCCTATGGACTAAACTATAATGTAGTGCTGGTGAGTTGATATACCCTTGAGGAAGAACTGTGAAAGTATATTGTGGGCCTTGCCAGCTGAAGGCAGTATATTTCTGATGGTCCTTTGAAACTGGTATTAAGAAAAAGGCATTGGCCAGATCAATAGCTGCATACCAAGTACTGGGAGATGTAATAATTTGCTCAAGCAGTGAAAACCACATCAGGACCAGAAGTTGCAATTGGAGTCACCCTCTGATTAAGTTTACGATAATCTACTGTCATTCTCCAAGATTCATGTTTTTTGCACAGGCCAAATAGAGGAACTAAATGAGGATGTTGTGGGAATCACCATCTTTGCATCCTTCACTTCTTTGATGGTGGCAATAATCTCTGCAGTCCCACCAGGGATGCAGTATTGATTTTGGTTTACTATTTTTCTAGGTAAAAGCAGTTCTAATGGCTTCCACTTGTCTTTCCTTACCATAATAGCCCTAACTTCATATGTCAGAGACCCAATGTGGGAATTCTGCTAATTGCTCAGTATATCTATCCCAATTATGCATTCTGGCACTCGGGAAATCACTACAAGATGGGTTCAGGACCCACTGGACCCACTATGAGATGTGCCTGAGCTAAGAGTCCATCAATAACTTGATTTCCATATGCCTCCACTCTGACTGGTGGGCCTCCTGGAATTAGTGTTAGTTTGGGTCTCCTGGAATTAGTGTTAGTTCAGAGCCAGTGTACAGTAATCCCTGAAAAGTCTGAGTATTTCCTGTTCCCCAATTAACAGTCACTCTTATAAAAGGCCTCAGATCCTTTTGGTGAAGGCTGAGAGAAAGATTGATGTTATAAATTTTTGGCAATGTAGTGGGGTCCTTCCTCAAGGAGACATGACCTCTCCTTCATTCAAGGGATTGTGAATCTATAAAGTGACTCAACTCTGGGACTTGATTGAGAGGCTGGACTCTGTATTCTGGTGATTAAATCTAGACTGCTATTCATGTGACCTAGAATTCTTCTGTCTACAAAGAGCAAGTGAATATTTAGTAGGTTTGCCAGGTATTTCACTACTCGGAACACCATGCCTAAGTAGCCAATGCCATAATTCCACAAGAGTCAGAGTATTCTGATTACTGTTTTGACTCTGCTGTCCATTATGGTAATCACGTCCACCTTGTCTTTTGATAAACTGCTGCCACTTGCCCCCTACTGCCATGGGGTACAATCAACCTCATTATAGAACTAAGTGTCTTAGTTCAATTTGGGCAGTTCCTACTGTCAAATCTGGATTACATAAAATGACAATCACAGCAGTCTTCAAGAATGCTGGGGCTCCCTTCTGAAATTTGTTCCTCACAGTAGTGGTGAAGGGATTGTCCTCTGGGGTCTCCTTTTTGGGTCTAAGGGTTGAATCTGATAAATCCATTCTAATAGGCCAATTTTCCTAAGCCTCTGAATATCTTCTTCTACATTATGCCAAGGCAGATCTGGTACATCAGGTTGACTTAAGGTAGGCCACCACATAATCCATGCTTCAGCAAGCCAACCAAATAAACAATTAGATCCTTTCCTAACCTCTCAAGCTGAAACATTGATGAAGAATCCATACTTGGGGGGTTCAAATCAATAAACTCATACTGATCCAATGTTACATTCCTTGCACCATTATCCCACACCCTCAGTAGTCATTCCCATACATATTCTCCAGGTTTCTGTCTCTACATGTTAGCAAAATCAAGTAGGTCTTTTCCCTCAGTCACACTTTTGATTTCACCTTTTGGGGCTCACTTGGACTTAAGTTTAGTTATAGGTCTAGCAGCAACAATGGGTGGTTGAGGCAGTTCCTGAGGACATTCAGCATTTTCTTCCATGGCCTCTACCACAAGCAATGACCCAGCAGGAAAAATTGGGTCAATTACATCAAATAGAGGAGGAAGGGATAATGGTTTTATAGAAATCACTTCAGATGGGAGGGATTCAATAGAATTTACAGGCTCCATATTCTCATCTTCCTGACTGCACACATGTCCCCATTCTAGGTTTCAGGATCCAATTTTTTTCCCATTCAATGTCCTCACTTTAACTTCAGACACCATTCTGAGTTGGCAATTCAATTGACAGTGTAATTCAGCCACACTTACAATAAAACTCTGGCTTTCGTTTTTGGCAATATCAGCTCTGTTACTAGAAGAAATAAGGCTTTCTTTCAGAGCACAATTGGAAACATTGAGGTCTTTTATGTGGTGTCTGAGCTATGATTCAGCATCCCTGAACTCATCTCTCTCTTTGACCACTTTGTCTAGCGTGTTGTTGTTGTTGTTGTGTTTTGCCATCAAGTCAGATCCTACTCATAGCGAACCCTCCTTGGGTTTCTGAGGTGGTATCACTACAGAAGTAGATTGACCAACCTTCCCTCC
>NW_006921726.1:6897191-6900884 GCF_000298275.1 Orycteropus afer afer
TGTGTGTGTGTGTGTGTGTATGTATGTATGTATACACACACACACACACACACACATATATATATATAAAGAGAGAGAGAGAGAGAGAGAAATTTATCTTAGGAAAATAGCTCACACACTTCTAGAAGCTGGCAAGTCCCAAGTTCTTGGATCAAAGGTCAAGCTGGAGGCTTTTCCTGACACACAGCTGCAGAGGCTGATGAGCTCAAGGTTGGCAGGCAGTATACTGGCTGTTGACTCCAACAAATGATGAATTCAAGATCACCAAGCCAAATGGAGAAGCTCTGGTAGCATAGTGCCTAAGGCACTTGACTGCTAACCAGAAGGCTGGTGGTTCAAACCCACCAGCCACTCCTCAGAAAGAAGGTTGGGCAATCTACTTCTGTAGTGATACTGCCTTGGCAATCCAAGGAGGGGTCGCTGTGAGTCTGGCCAGACTCTACAGCACACAACAACAACAACAAGTCAGATGATGGATTTTTCACTCATGGACAGTTGTAGGCAGCACAACATGATCTAGATCCACAGAAGAATGTCTCATTTCCCCAGGATGTCCATAAGTATATTGGAAGCAGGCCACACCAGTAGGGAAACTCCCTTTTAACAGATTGGATGCTCACAACATATATGTCTGATCTCATCATGGGAATAACCCACATCACAACTGCTTAAACCATTCAGAATTGTGGCACAGCCAAGTTGATACAAAACTCCAACTATCACAGTGAGTTTGATGATGATATGTCTTGGTGATTTTCTTTTAGGGTCTATTCTGTTTGTGGTTCATTGGACTTCTTGAATGGCTATATTCTCATCTTTCATCCTACCAGGGAAATTCTCTTCCAACAAAACTTTGACAATTTTCGCAGTTGTTTTCTTTTTCTCATCCTGTCTGGAGTTCCAATTACATGTAAGTTATTCCTTTTGATGGTATCCCACATGAACCTTAGGGTTTCTTCATTTTGTTTTGATTATTTTTCTTTCCAAAGAAGTATTGAAGTATTTGTCTTCCATGTCACTAATTCTGTCTTCCATTCTACTCCTTTGCCTATTCAATGTGTTATCTATTTCTGAAAATTTAGTGTTAATATTCTGGATTTCTATAGGTAGATTGTGTACCATTTCTAATTTTTCATTTATTTTGTCATTTTATTTTTACATTGTCTTTCAAAATTGTTCTAGGGTTTTATTTATGTTTTCCTTAATGTTGTCAGTGTTTTTCTTGATCTGTCTCTAAATCAGTTAAAAGTACCTAAATATAATTCTTTGGAATTCCTTATCAAGGTGTTCCAATGCTGCTGCTTCCTCTGGAATGTGTTCTGGGTCTGTATCCTAGTTCCTTTTTTCCCTGGTTTATCTTGCTTCTTTGCGTGTGCTGTGATGGTCTGTTGTCTCCAAGACATTGTGACGTTTTTGTGGTTATATTTAATTGGTGCTTGTATGTTGGAGTGACTTTCCCAAGATTTTAATTTTCTTTGTTTTGTTTGGATGCTATCTGAGTAAGCAGAGTACTGTGCTCCTCTGCTAATTGGGAGCAATTATGCACTTATCACCTGTCTCCTTTCCCATTGTCAGCCTCCTGTATGTCCCTGCTCTTTTTGGCACATGGAGCCTATTCTTAGGTCCCTGGAATCTGAATGAGAATGTTGTGATTCTAAATATATAACATGGCCACCGCTTGTAAACATTCAAAATGGTTGCACCCTGTGTCACTTTAAATATCCAAAATGGCCACCACTGGTAAAAATTCAAAATGATTGCACCCTCTGGCCAGGTGAACATCCACAGCTCAGATTGTCTCCTGCCTTGCTGTTTCCCTTCCTAGTCTTCGCCCACCAGCCGTCATCCCTGAACCCCTTGGCAACTAAGGCTGATCTTTAGGTCAATTCTCAGGTCCCAACATCACGTGGAAATATCAAATATCAGGATGTTGGTGCCATCAGAGTAGCTGACAGTCTGCAGCTCCATCTGTCTCCATACTCACTGTTATCATTCAGGTTTTTACACTAGTGGGTGCATAATCCACTTCAGTATACTTCCTTTCAAAGCTCAGGGCTCCAAGATTATCTTCTGTATCTTTGTCAATTGGTTTCTCTTTTCTTTGTTGAAGAGGGTCTTTGTAGCTTGTCTGCCTATTCCACCATCTTAATGGAAGTCCTGTTGACATTAGCTTTATGAATTTTTTCCATTCCTTGATTTGTAATTTGTTTTTATATCTGTGTCTAAGGTGAGTTCCTTGTAGGCAACATATTCATGAGTCTTCTTTTCTTATCCAATTTGCCACTCTCTTTTTCTTGACTGGTGCATTCAGTCCACTCACATTCAGTATAATTAATGATGGATATGAATTTATTGCTGTCATTCTATTGTGTTTTTTGTTGTGATGTTGGTGGTTCTTTGTTCCAAATATTTTTCTGTGCTGAGTTCATTTGGTTATCTTTTTTTTTTTTTTTTTCTCTTTTCTTCATTATTGTTAGTTTTGTGTTTACTAAACCCTCTGATTATCTTCTTTCTTAGTTTGGTTCCTTAAAGAGCTCTGATGGCATAGTGCCTAAGGCATTTGACTGCTAACCAGAAGGCTGGTGGTTCAAACTCACCAACCACTCCTCAGAAGGAAGGTTGAGCAATTTACTTCTGTAGTGATACTGCCTCGGAAACCCAAGGAAGAGTTGCTATGAGTTGGATCCAACTGGATGGCAGTGAGTTTGGGGTTGGTTTGGTTAGACAGATTGCTAATTTCCTTTGTGGTTACTCTGTAGTAAATTCTTATCTTTCTATGTTTGGAACTGTCTGTTCTGTGTATACATTGTCTTAACTCACTCTCCATTTGTAAGTTTTATAATCATAACATTTATTCCCTCTATTTCCTTTGTTGCTGCTGTTATTTACAACACCTCTATTTTTCTGTTTCATTTTTTGTGAGATTCTTTCTCTGGGTTGGTTTCTAGGTGGTGGTGTCAAATGATGTTAATTTGTTGTTTTCTGTTGAAAGGACTCCATTTTGCATGTCTTGTAGGGTTGTTCTGTTTTTCAGAAATTCCCTTAATTTCTGTTTGTCTGAGAATGTCTTAATTTCACCCTCATATCTGAGGGACAGTTTGGCTGGATATATAATCATTGCCTTCTTGCTTGCATGGTTTCTGCTGAGAAACCAGAGCTTAGTCTTACTGATTGCCTGCAGTAGGAAATATTTCTATTTTCCCAAGCCACTCTCAAGATTCTTTCTTTGTCTTTGGTTTTGGAAAGTTTGATAATGGTATGTCTTGGTGGGTAGAGCATTTGGATTTGTTTGGTGCAGTTTGATAAGGATAGTGTTTGGCCATCAATCAAAGCCCTGTAGTTCAAACCCTCCAGCCACCACACAGGAGAAAGGGAAACCCTCTTCTGCAAAGATCTAAAAGCCAGAAACCCCAGGACTCAGTTCCATTTTGTGCTAAAAATGGTTGCTAAAAGTTGGACTTGAGCCCACTGCCATGGGTCCAATTTGGGGTTTAGTTTGTTTGGGGACAGTTTTTCTTCCTTTTTCCTTGCTCCTTCCTGGACTCCACAGCTAAGCTATGGGAGGTCTGAAGTGTTTCTCCATATGATTTTCTCCCACACGTGCAGCTTTAGCTCACCTTGAAATTTTCCCAATCTATCTACTCTGTGTCTTTAATGTTTGTGGGTTAAATGAAGATTTTATTTGTTTGTTTG
>NW_006921726.1:6901409-6902714 GCF_000298275.1 Orycteropus afer afer
AGAGAAACAAAAACCAGCAAAGCTTATATATATATATATAAAGAGAGAGACAAATTTATCTTAGGAAAATGGCTCACAAACGTATAGAAACTGGCAAGTCCAAAGTCCCTGGAGCAAATGTCAGGCCAGAGGGTTTTCTTAGTTTCTGTAACCACAAGGGATGAGAAGCTCAAGGCTGGCAGGCAGTACACTGGCTGTTGACTCCAACAAATGAGAAATCCAAGATCTCCAGGCCAAACAGTGGGCTGCTCACTCATGGACAGTTGTAGGCAGCACAACAGAATCCTGATCTACAGAAGAATGTCTCTTTTCCCAGGATGTCCTTGGATATCCTGGAAGAAGACCACACCCTTAGGGAAACTCCCCCTGAACAGGTTGGCCACTCAGAACACAGTCATCTGATCCCATCATAGGAACAACCACGCAGAACTGGGGTCCAGCCAAGTTGACAAACCTCCAACTATCACAGTCCACCCTTTGTCAACTTAGCAGTTGTACACATCTTAACTATATATAATCTCTAAATAAGGACAATTATAAAGTCATATTTGTGCCTAACATGATACACTAACACACGTACAACCAAAATGCATTAACCTTATTTACATTTCACAGTTCATAACAGAAGGAAACAAAAATATTTGATGCACATATACAATGAAGAAATATAACAATCACAATCCTCATTTCTGCAGCTGGTCATATGGTCATAGCTGATATTCAGAACTACCTTCTTCTACCACCCATTCTGTATTTTCCTTGCCCTCAGCAAGCATCTCAGCTGATCATGGTTCTTTGCCTGGTGGGGTGACCCAAACTTTCATTCCTGAAGGGTCTGGGCCATTAGCAGTCATATCAGAATTGGGTTGCTGTAATTTTCCATTGACTTTAATCGCAGGACATGGTAGTACTAAGAGATGTCCTAAAGAATCTCCTGTATTCTAGACACATTCTTCTTTACCTCCACTATGTAAAGCCAACCCAATTTCCCCTTGGTAATCAGGATCTATCACACTAGATGGTAGAGTAATGCCCTTCTTTTTCTGTTGATCCAGAGACATGAGGAAGCCAAAATGTCCGGGTGGCATTCTTAATTTCCAGTTCAGTGCAATCCGTATTGTGTATCCAGTTGGGAGTGTTCCTCCCTTTGGGACTAAGATCTCCAGACCCACAGAACATAGAGTAACGGACAGGAAGCAAAAATTTTTTGAGTGGGTCACTAGGGGTAATAGTGAGTGGTACCACTCCTGTTTCCACCCCTTGGTTCCTGGACCCATGAATCCTGGCTATTGGAGAAACAGAACC
>NW_006921726.1:6905349-6919977 GCF_000298275.1 Orycteropus afer afer
AAAAGTCTGATTATTTCCTTTTCCCCAATGAACAATCACTCTCATAAAAGGCCTCAGATCCCTTTAGGGAAGGCTAGGAGAAAGACTGACATTATAGATTTTTGGCAATGTAGTGGGGTTCTTCCTCAAAGGGACCTGGCCTCCCCTTCATTCAAGGGGTTGTGGGTCTGTAAAGTGACTCAAGTCTGGGAATTGATTGAGAGGTCATGACTCTATATTCTGGCGATTCAATCTACGTTGCTGTTCATGTGACCTAGAATTCTTCTGTCTATACAGATCAAGTAAATATTTAGTAGGCTTGCCATGTATTTCACTACTAGGAACACCATGAGCAAGTATCCAATGCCATAATTCTACATGAGTCAGATTATTCTGATTAGTGTTCCAACTCTGCTGTCCATTATAGTAACCACCCCCACCTTGCCTTTGTCAATTAACTGCTGCCACTTGGTCACTGCTACCATGGAGTCCAATCAGCCCCAAGGTAGTTAAGTGTTTTAGTTCAATTAGGGCAGTTCCCATTGTAAAAATCAGGTTTACATAAAATAGCAATCACAGCAGTCTTCAAGGATGCTGGAGCTCCCTTCACAAATTTATTCCTCATGGCACTGGTGAGAAGAGTCTTCTTGACTCTCCATTTCTGGCTCTAGGGGTCTAATCTGATAAATCCATTCCAACAGGCCAATTTCCCTAAGCCTCTGGATACCTTCTTCTACATTAAACCAAGGAAGGTCTGATACTTCAACTTGACTTAAAGTAGGCCACCGCATAATCCATGCCTCAGTAAGCCAACCAAATAAACTATTAGATCCTTTCCTAACCTCTGGAGCTGAGACATTGAATGAAGAATCCATACTTAGTGGGCCTAAATCAATAAACTCAGACTGATCCAATCTTACATTCCTTGCACCATTATCCAAACCCTCAGTAGCCATTCCTATACATATTCTCCAGGTTTCTGTTTGCACATGTTAGCAAAATCAAGTAGGTCTTTTCAGGTATAGTGTTATCATCTCCTCAGTCACACTTTCTATTTCACCTCTTGGGGCTCGCTTCGACTTGATTTTAGTTTTGGGTCTTGTAGAAACAATGGGTGCTTGAGGCAGTTCCTGAGAGCATTCAGGAATGTCTTCCATGGCCTCTGCCTCAAACAATGACCCATCAGGAACAGATGAGTTAATCCCATCAAACTGAAGGGGAGGAGATAATGGTTTTACAGTAATCTGTTCAGATGGGAGAGATTCCACAGAACTTACATATCCTGATCTTCCTGATTGCTGTCCATATGTCCCTATTTTAGGTTTCAGGATCCCATTTTTTTTCCAATCAATGCCCTCACTTTAATGCCAACACCATTCTGGATTGGCAATTTAGCTGGTGTTGTAATTCAGCCACTCTTACAATAAGACTCTGGGTTTGGTTTTCATCAATATCAGCTCTGTTACTAGAAGATATAAGGGTTTGTTTCAGAGCACAACTGGAAGCATTGAGGTCTTTTATGCAGTGCTTAAGCTGAGACTCATTAGCTTTGAGCTCATCTCACTCTTTCACCAGTTTGTCCAGTGTAAGTAAGACTAACCAACCAGCTTCCTAATACTCCTCATGCTGACAAAATTGCAGAAAAGTATCAAATATCTGATCACCCAGAGCATCACTTCTCACAAGTACTTGATCTATTGGTGGTGCTATTTCATGTATTAATTTTGCCACCTCACACCACGGATTAGTAGGACCCTCTTTACTAGCAGACATAGAGTCACTAATGTCATTAAAATTAATCAAACTGGAGAACCAATCTAGGAAGCCCATCCTTATGATTTTGTCTCTCTAGAACCACTCCTGGTATTAAATGTGTTAGACTGGGTTCTCTAGAGAAACAAAAGCCAGCAAAGCTTATATATATATGAAGAGAGAGACAAATTTATCTTAGGAAAATGGCTCACAAGTGTACAGAAGCTGGCAAGTCCAAAGTCCCTGGAGCAAACATCAGGCTGGAGGCTTTTCTTAGCTTCCACAACTGCAGGGGATGAGAAGCTCAAGGTTGGCAGGCAGTACACTGGTTGTTGACTCCCACAAATGACAAATCCAATACCTCCAGGCTGAACAGTGGACTGCTCATTCACAGACAGTTGTAGGCAGCACAACAGAATCCTGATCTACAGAAGAATGTCTCTAGTCCCTGGATGTCCCTGGGTTTCCTGGAAGCAGGCCACACCCTTAGGGAAACTCCCCCTGATCAGATTGGCCACTCAGAACACAGTCATCTGTTCCCATCATGGGAACAACCATGCAGAACTGGGGTCCAGCCAAGTTGACACATAGCTCCAAATATCACACCCATGTTACAGCTATTTTGACTAGATTATTTCTATCTCTTGCCCTTTTCACTCACTATCATGAGCTTGGTTCCTCATCACCTAACTCTAGTTCTTATATACTATGAGTCTGGGTTTTATTCATTTGTATATTTATTAATTCAAGCAACATTTCTTGGGTACTAGACTAAATACTGAATAAGTAAAGGTGAGGAAACTAGATAGCCTCCTGGGTTCATGAAATTTACTCTCTGGTGGGGAAAGCAGACATTAATGAAACAAACAGAAATGCCTATGGAATTTCATTTGAGTGTAACACCTACAGTGGAGAACCTTATGGTACTATGATAGCATATGATAGGGAAATTAACTTTTATTAAGGTAAAAGAGGCTTTTCTGAAGAGATAGCAATTATGCCAGGACCTGAAGGATGGGGAGGAGCTAACTTGGCAAAGAGGGATATCATGAGAGTTCCCTGTAAAGGAAGCACACAGTATTTTTTAAGCCTTTGGGGAAGAAGAGGATATAGCTTTTTCAGGAAACCAAAATACTGCAAATGGTTTTTAGAGATACATGACATTTTAGAGATAAGTGGTAGCATGGTAAGATAGATTATCAAAACCAGAGATTCTTGTAAGTCTTGCTAACAAGTCTTGTCTTTATACTAGGAGCAATGGATGATCACTGTAGGGCTTTATGTAATAAAGAAGTCTGGCTGATCAGATTTGTATTTTGCAAAAATCACTCATTTTTGACATTAGAAAAGTCTTAGATCTTTTGGCCTTAGTCACTAAGAGTTTTAGCCTAAGAGACAATCACCTTGTGCTTCTATACTGGATAATGTAAGGGACTCAAAAATCAATATCAAATAGCATCCTTCTGCAGAGTAGCTTTCAGTGAGTCATCTCAGAGTTATGGTGAGAATAAAATGCTGCCTTGTCCTGCATAATCCTCATAATTGCTAGCATGTTTGACTGCATCAGTGTGGTTATTGTGCCAATCCATCTCATTGAGGGTCTCCCTCAACTTTGCTGGCCCTCTACTTCACAAAACATGAGTCCCTGCTCTGGCTATTGATCCCTCCTGATGATGTGTCCAAAGTGAGTCGCAAAATGTTCTGTTATATTCCATAATTTTCACCTGCTCATTTTCAGGAATGGATCACCAAGCCTTTCTGGTCTGCCTTAGTCTAGAAGCTCTACTGAAACCTATCCACCATTGGTGACCCTGCTGGCATTTGAAATACTGGTGACAGCTTTCAGCACCAAATCAACACACAAGGCAAATTGACAGACAGGTGGTGGGTGACTCAGTGTAATAGGGGAAGAGAATTCAATTTCCGCATTATGCCAAGAAATGAGAAATACTTTTGGGTGGTGAGGAATCAGGAGCAATTCAGCAAAATTTGGAACAAGTCCTGTCTTCAGAGATCTTAAGGCAGGTTTGAGGGCTAAGAATTTCCCAAAAGTAACAAAAATGAAAGTGCAGCCAGAATGTTCCTTGGAAGCAAGAATGGCCAGACTTTGTCTCACCTATTTTGGTCATGTTGTAAGAAGGGACCATTCCCTGGAGAAGGATGTCATGCTTGGTAGGGTGGAGGGTCGACGAAAGAGGAGGAGGCCTTCAACAAGATGGATTGACACAGTGGCTGCGATGATGGGCTCACGTATAGCCGGGATTGTGGGGCTGGCGTGGGATCGGGCAGTGTTTTGTTCTGCTGTGCATGGGGTCGCTATGAGTTGGAAATGACTTGACGGCACTTAACAACAACAGCAACAACAACAAAAATGAACAGAGGGGTGAAGATACTAAGACATCTGTGTGTTAGAGGCACATGTGGAAAAAGGGGAAAATCATCATTGCAAACAGTTTTGCCTAGTGTAAGAAGTTTAAGGAAAGTGGCAGTTATATCCTTAATGTTGTAAGAATTAGACTTCCAGTTGCCCATGGGAGCAATGAAAATCTTGGAGAAGAGAGAGTTGATTAATAATGAAGGGTAGTTATACAGAAATTTTATCTTTAAAATCTATCCTAAGTAAAATAAGAAAAAAAATATATATCTATTCATAATAAGAGTATGGAAAATATCTATTTCCCCTTCAGAAGAGTATTGATTAAATAAATAATTATCAACAATATAAAGGAACATAATGGAGTAATTTTAAAAGGATGATTTATGTGTATATTTGTTAACCTGGTAATTTGTTAATGGCATATTCAGTGGGGGGACCATAAGAGACTTCAAATTAATATTTATTTATGATCCCTTCATAAATATTTATAGACATCATCAGATGAAGACCATATTCACAAACTTACCTCAATTAGTAAGCACATACTCCATTTTCCATCATGGTTCAAAAGAAGAGGTATCCCTTCTCCCACCAAAGGCTGATCACTCTAGGATACAGACAGAATTGATCATTTGGAATCCATCTTCTCTTGCTTTCTCAGATACATCATTGCTAAAATTATCATGCTCTTCTTTATTGTGAAATTCTTCTTTTCTGTCACTCCCATCAGCCTAGTAAAAAAACAAAAATAATAAGACCCCCCCAAAACAACCCCTCAATTATCCTCACATCCTCCAGCAACTGCTTCATCATTTATGTATGTCCAATCAAAGCAAAAGTCAAAAACGTTGCCTACAAAGCCAGTTTCCACCCCAACTCACTCTAATCTGGTTTCTTCCTGACAACTCTACAAAAATTGCTCTTGTCGAGCTTACAAACTGCTTGTATGTTGCAGATGGTTTGGTTCCTTCTCTGGCCTAATCTGAGTCATACAGTTGAGACATTTGATAATATGACTTTGCTTCCTCTGAATATGTTCTTATCTTTGGTTTTCCTTTTCTTTGCTGGCCTCTACTTCTCACATCACTGTCTGATGTGGAATGCCTCAAGATTGGGTTCAGGTTCTTCATTCCTCTTCTGGGCAGACAGTCTTGCCTAGATCAAGTATCTGTATAATGGCATCATGTGGGGAGGTTTTAAAAAATAGCAGTGCCTGGCCCCAGACAAGTTGAATTAGCATCTCTGGTGTGGGGTTCTGGTTTTTGCAGGTTTTAAAAGCTTCAGAGGTGATCCTTATGTGTGTTCAGAGTTGAGAATCACTACTCTAAATGTTCTCATTCAAGTCATGGGTTTATATATCATCATCACTATGTTGTTCCTTGATGGTAAAGCTCTTTCTCTGTGACTGAAGATGGAGTGATCAAAAAGAATCAAAACAATCACAGAGTTCCTATGATTTTCTGGGAACACATGTGCCATACGCTGGGCATTTTGAAGAGCAGAACGTCTTGTTCAGGACCTTTTGTGTAGGTTACACCTGTCTCTGACAGCATTATATTAACCAACCAATCAACCAGTTGCCATCAAGTCAACTTTGACTCAATGGTGGTCCCATGTGTGTCAGAGTAGACCTATGCTCCATAGTATTTTTAATAGCTGTTTTTCAGATGTAGCTCACCAAGACTTTCTTCCAAAGCACTTCTGGTTGAACTTGAACTGCCATCCTTTGGGTTTGTGGTTTAGCATACTGACCATTTACACCACCCAATTCTAATTGTATGTGGAAGCATCTCTCATGCTACTCTGTTCCCAGCAAGTTTACATAGCATTGTATATTTTGTTTGTTCTAGTGTCCACCTGCCCCATGCCCTCATCAGCTATGCCAGGTATATTATTTTGTTGCTTTGCAGTTTCATACTGTAAACGTCTACATTAATCTGTCCTCTAGTAGTTTCTTTCCATCTTGTATTAGACTCTCAGGGAAGCTCACTAATTGTTTTCTGAGTTCATTCCATTCTCATTCCTAAACCTTTATTTCTGGCAGTCACTGTTTTAGTATCTGAAAACATCATCATGCTTGAAGGCACTTGATTTGGCATTACCTGATTTGGCAACTGGGTCTCTTATCTATGTGTTTGACTTGCACTTTCATTATTTTCTGTCAAGGCTCTTCTCCCACCTAGAGCATTGTCCTTGAAGTGTTGCAAATCCTTTTCTCACTCCTCTGCCCCACAAAAATTTCCTTGGAACTTATTCTTCATTAAGTCTTTCCTGCTTTGCAGTCATACCACCTATACTCCTGTTCACTATGCCACAGGCATTTCCATTTCCATATTCTATCCAAGGTAGGCTATATGATTCTTTTTATGACTAAAACCAAAACCATTGCTGTCAAAATGATTACAACCCCATATGTTACAGAATAGAACTGCTTCATTAGGTTGTCTTGGCTGTAATATTTATGAAGGCAAATTACCAAGCCTTTTTCCTGCAAAACTGCTTGGTGGATTCAAACCACTAACCTTTATAGTAGAAGCTGAATACAGACAGATTGCCTTTGGTTCAGTACAACAGATACACATATTGAGAATATACTGTGTATCGACATTGTTGAGCCTTATTGTGTGCACCACTGGAAAACAAAATGTGGCCAGAGAGAATCAAAGATTTGTTGACATCTTCCTCATTGTCCAAGTGAGAGGCATAGCATAGTGAAAAAATATATAGACTTTAAAATCAGACAAAAACAGTTGGGATCCTTTTCTAATTAGCTGTTCTTAACTATCTAAAGCTTTGGTTTTCTTGTTTATAAAATATGTACAATAAAATTTGCCTAGCAGCATTTCATTTGTTAGCTGCCACTGAGTTGGCTCCAGCTTCTGGCTACCAGATATATAACAGATCAAAATGTTGTCATATTTGAGCCCAGGTGAGAAATATTTATTTGGCAGAATAAACCAAACCAATCTCATTGCCATTGAGTTGATTCTGACTCACAGTGACCCTATAGGACAGTAGAATTGCCCCAAGAGAGTTTCCAAGGCTGTAATCTTTACAGAAGCAGACTGTCACATCTTTCTCCTGTGGAGCAGCTGGCATGTTAGAACTGCTGACCTTCCAGTTAGTGGCAGAGCGCTTAACCACTGCACCACCAAGGCTCCTTATTTGGCAGCTTAAACCGAAAAACCAAAACCAAACCCACTGCCACCAAATCGATTCTGGCTCATAGTGACCCCCATTGGGTTTCCAAGATGGCAAATCTTTACGGAAGTAGATTGCCCCACCTTCCTTCTGTGGAACAGTAGTGGGTTTGAACCATCAATCTTCTGGTTAGCAATCAAATGCCTTAGGCACTGCACCACCAGACCTCTTTATTTGGCAGCTTCAAAAAAAAAAAAAAAAAAAAAAAATTCCTTACGGAAGTAGATTTCCCCATCTTCTCTCTATGGAGTAGTAGGTTTGAACTACCTGCCTTCTGGTTTTAGCAGTAAAATTCCTTAGGTACTAAGCCACCACTCCTATTTGGCAGCATAGTGAGTGGTAAATAAGAAAATTCAAAAGGCACATGGAGAAGCCTCAATAAATAAAGTCCTTTCTTTTTCTCCCTTGTCTTTCTGTACCACTGGGAAGCCTCAGGACAGCAGATAGTGTTCTGTAGATGAGGATCTTGTGCCTAGTGTAGTGTAAACATCCTCTTGGGAAGGAGTAAAGGACCACATAAAGATGCCATAACTCTTCATGAAGTACTGTTCAGGCATCTCCAAACTCTACAATTCATCTTAGGAAAAAAATGAGTGACTCTTGTATATGAGAATGGCTGGGAGACTTAGCTTTCACACCTCTCCTTTCTTGTATGGGTTTGTACTGTGCAAGTGTCAACCAGACTTCCAGGAGAGTGTTGCTGTCTTTCAATCTTTTAGGAAGAACTTCCTGCTATTTGACTTACCAGTGGTTGAATTTATTTATTCTTCTTCTTCTTTTCTTCTCCTCCTCCTTCTTCTTCTCTTTCTCTTCTTCCTCTTTCTTCTTTTAAAAATTCATCTATAACAATACCTAATACCTATCAAAGGAGAGCAGGTGGCACAGTGGTTAAGTGCTTGACAGCTAGCTGAAAGGTCAGCATACCTAACCCAGCAGCTACTCCACAGGATAATGATATAGTAGTTTGGTTCCATAAAGATTACAGCCTTAGAACACTGTGGGGCAGTTGTACTTTATCCTATAGGGTCACCATGAGTCAGAGTCAACTTGATGACATTGGGTTTAATGATTATCAGGCACCCACTAGGTTCCTATCATTTAAATGTGTCACTGCCAGTTCTCACAATAACCATGCAAGAGAGGCAGATGTTATCTTAGCCCAAAGTCAGATTGTTGGTAACCAGCAGAGATATTTAATCATAAATGTGTGATTTCAGTGTCTGTGCTCTCTCCTCCTTCTTTTATACTGGAACTTCCTGTCATGGCCCTCCTTCCCCCAACAAGCATAAGCATAATCCTTCTTTTTGGTTCATTACCACTCCCCCCCCCCCCCCCCCCCCCCCCCCCCCCACCGCACACATACAGGCCTGCTGAAGGAATGGGTTTACGGTACCATGTTTGTGTTATCCCACCTTCCTACATAATCCAGAAAAAGAGTAGACTTTAAATTTAGGGGGAAAACAAAATTAGAGGCCCAGTGAAATCAATCAGGAGAATTGAATTCTAGAATTTGAACTGTGAGTCAGAGACTTGTGGGCCTGGGGCTGACAGCCAAGTTGGGCCATGTGCAACAGAAGACAAAAAGGAAAATGGGGCTGACACCAGGGAGAAATAGATACAAAGAAACACAGAGAAGACTTCCAAATTTTCACCATATCCTAATGTAGTCAAGTCCTTGATATCTTTATAACCTCCTGCTAAACTCCAACAATTCCCTCAACATACTCTTTTACATTTAAAATACTTCTTATTTTAAATCAGTAATGCATCCACAAAATTTGAAATGTAAGGTGTACACAGATATTTATTAAAACAAAACAAAACAAAACAAAAAAACCAGCCCCAGCAGGGTCTTTGCATGTGTCTGAGCCTGGTGGAAAGTAGTGACACCCTAACAACAGGAATCTTTCCTGAAATTGAGCCACAGGCGTGTAAATAACAGTACAACATCATCAGTAGCATTCCGCTCAAAGCCCTAGAAACCAACCCTAGCAACAGCAAGCTATCCTTCTTCCACTCCCACCTTCTCTGCCAATAACTTCACTCATCCAATAGAAGAAACCATATTCAGCCAACATAAAACCTCCTGGTTCAAACTCTAAACCCTCTTTAAGACGAACAGAAACCCATATCCACATTCCACACAGTGATTCCACCATCACAAAGAAAACTGCAGAGCAACCCAGCTTATCTGAATTAATAATAAAATAAAATAAAATACACCAGCTTCACCTTTTCAAAATATTAAACCATAAAACCAAGACAAAACAAATCAACACATAACCAACAGTTAAAGAAAACCTCAAAATGTCTAGGAAACAAGAGGCAACCTCAAGTCAAACAAAACAACAGGACAAGACATTAGAAGAAAAATCACAAACAAAGGTCTCATTATACATGGAGGAAGAGGAGGCAATAGAATTATCTGAGAAGGAATTTAGAAGATATGACTAAAGAGCTATACAACAGCCTAAGGAAACCCCAAACAGAAACAAGGAAAACACAGACAGTTCCCTGGAGGAACTCAGGAAAATCATTCAGGAACAGAATACTAAGATTAATGTACAATCAGAACTCATACAAAAACAACAGTTAGAAATGCAGAAGATGAGTACCGAAATGCAGAAGATGAATACCAAAATGACAGAATTACACAACATAGTAGAAGCACAAAAGAGTAGGTTAGAACTGGCTGAAGAACGCATATCACAACTAGAAGACAAATCCCTGGACACTAGCCTATATGAAGAAAAATCAGAACAAAGATTTAAGAGAAATGAAGAGAACCTAAGAATTATATGCAATGACATGAGAAGAAACAATATAAGACTCATTGGAATTCCAGAACTAGAAGAGGGAAAAAAGACCACCGAGAAAATTGTGGAAGACCTGCTAACAAAAAACTTCCCCCATATCATGAAGGAAGAAAAGATATTTGTCCAAGAAGCTCATAGAACCCCACACAAGATAGGTACCAAGAGAAAAACACTGAGGTATATTACAATCAAACTTTCCAAAACCAAAGACAAAAAATTTTGAGAGCTGCCCAGGAAAAAAGAAATATTACTTATAATAATCAAACAAGCTGAGCTCCAATTACTCAGCAGAAACCATGCAGGCAAGAAGGCAATGGGACAGCATATATACAACACTGAAGGAAAAGAACTTCCAACCAAGAATCCTATATCCAGTCAAATCATCCATCAAATATGAAGGCAAAATCAAGGCATTCTCAGACAAATAGAAATTAAGGGATTTTGTGAAAACCAGACCAATCCTACAAGAAATGCTAAAGGAAGTCCTTCCAATAGAGAATCCACAACAGAGATCAGCAAAACCAGCATATGTGGCATCAACACTAAAACCAAATCAGAAATGCATACTCAAAATAAGACCATAAAACATTATACCTTAAAAAACAAGGAATTCAATCAGCACACAACAACAACTAAACTATCAGAGGGAATAAAACTTCTAGGTTGTTGTTGTTGTTGTCATGTGCTGTCGAGTCGGATCTGACTCATAGCAACCCCTCCTTGGGTTTCTGAGGCAGTATCACTAAGGAAGTAGATTGCCCCATCTTCTTTCCAAGGAATGACTGGTGGGTACAGACCCTCAAGTGGAGAGGAAAACAAGACAATGTCTTCACAGTATGCACTGTTCTAAAAATGTAGAGACAAGAATATACTCCAAGGCAACCACAGAGAAAAGTAACAATTCTTCTAAGCAAATCCAGAAGGAAGGAAAATATATGGGTTTAATAAGCACAAAACCAAGTATAAAGAAGAAAGGGGAGAAATCATTAGCCAACAAACTGAACTCAGCACAGCAAAGTATAAGGACCAAAGAAACACCAACAACACGACAAAAAAACACAATAGAATGACAATAGAATCAATTCATGCTTATCACCAATTACACTCAATGTGAATGGACTAAATGCACCTATCAAGAGAAAGAGAGTGGCAGACTGGATAAGAAAAGAAGACTTGTCAATATGCTGCGTACAAGAGACACATATTAGACACAAGGATAAAAACAAATTAAAAGTTAAGGGATGGGAAAGAATATACCAAGCCAATGGAAACGAAAAAAGGGTAGGAGTAGCAACATTGATTTCTGATAAAATAGACATTAAGGTGAAAAACATCATAAGAGACAAAGAGGGACATTATATGATGCTGAAAGGGTCAATTGACAAAGAAGACATTACAATAATAAATATTTATGCACCCAATGAAAGTGCTCCAAAATACGTGAAGCAAATATTAACTGAATTAAAAGGGGTAATAGACAACTCTACAATAGTAGTAGGAGATTTTAATGCACCACTTTCAAGGAGGGACAGGACAACTGGGGAAAAAAAAAAAAAAAAACTCAGCAAGGATACAGAGGAACTCAACAGTACAATCAATCAACTGGACCTCGTAGACATATACAGAGTATTTCACCCAACAAAAACACAATTCACATTCTTTTCCAGTGCACATGGATCCTTCTCCAGAAAAAAAACATATTATAGGACATAAAACAAACCTCAATAAATTCAAAAACATTTTAATACTGCAAAGATCTTCTTGGACCACAATGCTATAAAACTAGAAATTAATAATAGGAAGAGCAAGGAAAAAGCATCAAACATATGGAAGCTGAACAACTCACTGCTCAAAAACTATTGGGTTACAGAACAGATAAAAACTGAACTAAAAAAAAAAAAAAAAAAGAATCCTAGAAACTAATGAGAATGAAGATACATCCTACCAAAACCAATGGGACACAGTGAAAGCAGTACTCAGAGGACAGTTCTTAGCAATCAATACATACATGAAAAAAGAGGAAAGAAACAAAATCAACACTCTAACTCATCAACTCCAACAACTAGAAATGGAACAATGAAAGAATCTTACAGTATCTAGAAGCAAGGAAATAATAAAGATTAAAGCAGAAATAAATGATACAGAAAACAAACAAACAAACAAACAAAAAGAGAAAGTCAACAAAACAAAGAGCTAGTTCTTCAGAAAGATAATAATAAAATCTATAAACCATTGGCAGACCTAATAAAAGAAAAGAAAGAGAAGATCTAAATCACAAGGATTGTAAAAGAAAATGGTGTCATCACAACAGAGCCAACTGAAATAAAAAAGATACTGACAGTATATTATTAAAAACTGTACACCAATACATTTGAGAACCTAGAAGAGATGGACAAGTTTCTAGAATCGCAAGACCTACCTAAATTATTTTACTCAGAAATAGAAAGCTTGAACAGACCCATAGCAAGGGAAGAAATTGAACAAGTCATAAAAAAACTTCCCATAAAGAAAATCCCTGGCCCTGATGGCTTCACTGGAGAATCCTATCAAATATTCAGAGATGAGTTGACACCTATGCTACTCAAGCTATTCCAGAACATAGAAAAAAGATGGAATACTCCCAGACTCATTTTATGAAGCAATCGTAACACTAATACCCAAACCAGGGAAAGATACAACAAGAATAGAAAACTACAGACCAATATCACTCATGAACATAGACATAAAAATCTTTAACAAAATCCTGCCCAACAGAATCCAACAACATATAAAAAAAATTAATACACCCAGACCAAGTGGGATTGATTCATACCAGGTTTACAATTGTGGTTCAACATCAGAAAATCAACCAATGTAATCCACCATATAAACAAAACAAAGGAAAAGAACCTTATGATTATATCAACTAATGCAGAAAAGGCATTTGATAAAATCTAACACCCATTCCTGTTTAAAACTCTCAGCAAAATAGGGATAGAAGGGAAATTCCTCAACATAATAAAGGGTATATATGCAAAGCCAACAGCCAACATAATTAAATAATTAAATTAAATAAATAAATAATTAAATAATGGAGAAAGACTCAAGGCATTCTCCTAATGAACAGGAACCAGACAGGTATGCCCTCTATCACCACTTCTATTTAACATTGTATTGGAAGTCCTGGCCAGGGCAATAAGGTAAGAAAGAGAAATAAAAGGCATACAAGTGGGCAAACAAGAATTAAAACTATCTCTGTTTGTGGATGATATAATCCTGTCATAGAAAACCAAAGGGACTCAATTAAAAAAAAAAAAAAAACTACTGTAACTATTAGAATGATTCAGCAAAATGGCAGGATACAAGATCAACATACAAAAGTCAGTGGGATTTCTCTTTACCAGCAATGAGTCCTCTGAAAAGAAATAAGGGAAACAGTACCATTCACCACAGCTATGAAAATGATAAAATTTCTAGGAATAAACCTCACCAGAGACACAAAAGATCTATACAGAGAAAACTATAAAACATTGCTACAAGAGACAACAAGGGCAATACATAAATGGAAGAACCTACCTTGTTCATGGGTAGGTAGACTAAACATTGTGAAAATGTCAATACTTCCCAAAGCAATCTATACATTTAATGCAATCCCCATCCAGCTTTCAACAACATTTTTTAAGGACATGGAAAAACTAATTACTAATTTCATATGGAAAGGAAAGAGACCTCGAATAAGCAGAGCACTTCTCAAGAAGAAAAACAAAGTGGGAGGTCTCACACGCCCATATCTTAAGAACTACTACACAGCCACAGTAGTCAAAACAGTATGGTGTGGGTACAATGATAGACAGATAGACCAATGAACAGAATCGAAAGCCCAGTTATAGACCCATCCATTTATGGACAACTGATCTTTGATAAAGGCCCCAAACCCATTAAATGGGGAAGAGACAGCCTCTTTAACAAACAGTGCTGGCAAAACTGGAAATCCACCCATAGAAAAATGAAACAAGACCCATACCTCACCCCATACACAAAAACAAACTCAAGCTGGATCAAAGACTTAAATGGAAAACCCAAAACTATAAAATTAATCAAAGATAATATAGGGGCAAATATGGGAGCCCTAATTTATGGCATAAATAGACTGCCAAGCATAACCCAGAATGTGCAGGAGATAGAAGAGAAGCTAGATCACTGGGACCTTTTAAAAATTAAATTCTTGTGCACGTTGAAAGATTTCTTCAAAAGGATAAAAAGAGAACCTACAAATTGGGAAAAAATATTTGTCTGTGACATATCTGATAAAGGACTAATTTCCAAAATCTACGGCAAACTTCAATGCCTCAACACCAAAAAGATAAATAACCCAATTCACAAATGGGCAAAAGACTTGAACAGACACTTCACCAAAGAAGATATACAGGCAGCCAACAAACACATGAGAAATTGCTCACAATCATTAATCATTAGAGAGATGCAAATCAAAACAATAATGAGATATCATCTCACCCCAGCAAT
>NW_006921726.1:6921967-6925317 GCF_000298275.1 Orycteropus afer afer
AGCTACTCTCTGCTAAGGGCAAGTTTCAGAGTCTCTTCTGTCATCCATTTTGGTCTTCTCTTCTTTTCTCATCTTTTTAGTGATCTTTTGCTTTCTTAATGGATAATGTTCTTGATATCTTCCCACAGTTCTGGTTTTCGGTCACTTGTGTCCAATGCATCAAATGTATTCTTTAGATGATCTCTAAATTCAAGAGGGATATATTCAAGATTATATTTTGGCTCTCTTGGACTTGTTTTAATTGTCTTTAACTTCAAGTTGAACCCGCATATGAGCACTTGATGGTCTGTTCCACAATCAGCTCCTGGACTGGTTTTGGCTGAAGATATTGAGCTTTTCCACTGCCTTTTGCCACAGATGTAGTTAATCTGATGCCTGTGTGTTCCATCTGGTGACGTCCACGTGTACAGCTTCCGTTTGTATTGTTGAAAAAAGGTGTTTGCAATGAACAAGTCATTGGTCTTGCAAAATTCTACCATGTGAGTTCCAGCATTATTTCTGTCGCCAAGGCAAAATTTTCCAACTACTGGTAATTTTCCTTTATTTCCAACTTTTGCATTCCAGTCACTAGTGATAATTAACATTCTGATTGCATGTTCAGTCAATTTCAGACTACAGAAGTTGATAAAATTCTTCAATTTCCTCATCTTTGGGTTTGGTGGTTGGGGCATAAATTTGAATAATAGTCATATTAATGGGTCTTCCTTGTAGGCATATGGATATTATCTTATCACTGACAGCATTGTACTTCAGGACGGATCTTGAAACATCCTTTGTTATGACGAATGCCACGCCATTCCTTTTCAAACTGTCATTCCCAGCATAGTAGATCATATGGTTGTCTGATTCAAAATGGCCAAAACCAGTCCATTTCAGTTCACTAGTGCCAAAGATATCAATCTTTATGCATTCCATTTCATTTTTGACAACTTCCAATTTTCCTAGATTCATACTTTATACACTCCATGTTCTGATGATTAATGGATGTCTGCAGCTGTTTCCCCTCCATTTGAGTGGTTCCACATCAGCAAATGGCAGTCTCAAAAGCTTTACCTTATCCATATGAGTAAGGCTGGCTTTACTCAGATGATGCAGCTCTTTCCCAGCCCTATTTTGAGAGCCTTCTAACCTAACTGGACTATTCATAAAGTTGTCTGGTAATGTATCAGACAGTGAGTGTTTCTTTGCTATACATAAGGTTTTCCCTGGCCAATTCTTTTTGAAGTGGACAGCCTCTTCCTTCTTCCTAGTCTGTCTCAGCCTGTAAGCTGGGCTGATACCTGTGCACCATGTGCATCCTGCTGGGTTTGAAACACTAGTGGCTCAGCCTCAAAACTCACATCAACATGTTACCATGGTAGGACAACTGACAGACAAGTTTGTCTTCCCAATGGAAACCTCTCATTCAGCAGCATCAGATAGTAACAAATGCTGGTGAGGTTGTGGAAAGACTGGAACTCTTGTACAGTGCTGGTGGGATTGTAAAATGGTACAACCATTGTGGCAAACAGTATGGTGTTTCCTTAAATAATTGACAATAGAAGTACCAGTTGACCCGGCAATTCCATTACTAGGAATATATCCAAAAGAGGTAAGAGATAGCGCACGAACAGACATATGTATACCTATGTTCATTTCAGCATGATTCACCATAGCAAAGAGATGGAAACAACCTAAATGCCTATCAATAGATGTGTGGATAACTAAATTATGGTATATCAACACAATGGAATATTATGCCACATTAAAGGACAATGAGGGATATGCAAATCATCTCACAGCGTGGATGAACCTGGAGGATATTTCAATTGCAGAAGGACAAGTACTGTATGGGCCCATTACTGTAAAAAGGGAAGAGTTTGCTTGGGAAAGGGAACTCACCTAGTAGGTTACCAGGATGGGGAGGGAAGGGGAGGGATTAATTTCGGGCTAGTTGGGGCCTACACACTGACATTGGTCCGGGGAGGGATATATGCAAGGACATATGACCACCATTATAACATTAGGAAATGAGAGGACACTGAATTGTACAGATAAGAGATAGATGACAGACGCTAATAGCAACAACCAATCTGTCCACAATACTGCATTGCCATTAACACAAAACACTAGGCAATACAGATAAACACATAAACACCTGAGATGATCAGATGGGGGTCAGTGAAAAGAAGTATATTCTAGACCAAGGATAGATTCAGCTGAGGCTAATCTTGCACAGACACCAGTGATACAAATTACCTGCAGTCCTTATAGAAACAATAGAAGACAGACACAGAGTAATTCCTCACAGACATCCAGGACCATAGTACTGGAGGATACCAGACTCAAGTGGCACAACAAAATACATAAAAATACATAAAAGCGTTGCTCCACATCCTACATTGGTGAGCAGAGACTGGGGTCTTAAAAGCTTTGAAGCACCCATCTAAGGTGCAACTAATGGTCTCCTAGCATCAGAAGTGAAGAAGAATGCAATAAATAAATAAATAAACAAACAAACAAAGGCATTTAGAAGCCATCAGCCCTAGGACACGATGGCCCTCGAGACCAGAAGAACTAGATGGTGCCCAGCTACCAATGCCAACCAGTCAGTGAAGTATCAAATCTGGAGATCCTGAATAAAGTGGGAGTGAAAACGTGGAACAAAATCCAAAAACTCAATAATGACCGGAATTACTGGTCAGATGAAATCTGGTGAGACTCCCAGTACTATGGCCCTGGAATACATTCTGCACCTGAAATAAAACTCACCCCCAGGGGTGGGCTCTCAGCCCAATAGATAACAATATGTACATGCAGACCACTCAACCCAGTATGACGCACCCACATACTCTATGGTAATACATCCCTTAGACACCAGAGGACCGACACTCAAACTTAGGAAATGCAGGACAAACAGGAGTGCATAAATATGAGGGGCACAGGGGAGGATTACAGGGTAGGGAGGGGAGGAGACTGGGTTAGGGTTGGACATGGCGAATGGGGAACGAAACTTAATGTACGTGTTACATTGAATGTAAAACAAGCTCTTAATATAAACTAAATAAATAAAATAAAAACCCCACCCCCATCAAATCTATTCTGACTCATAGCAACCCTATAGGATGGGGTAGAACTGCCCCATAGGTTTTCCATGACTATAAATCTTTACAGAAACAGATTGCCTCATCTTTCTCATGCAGAGTGGCTGGTGGGTTCAAACTACTTACTTCTTGATTAACAGATGAATTTCTTAACCATGCACTGCTATGAGCTCCTTAAATATATCCATCAAAGCCAAAACCAAATGCACTGTCATTGAATTGGATCCGACTCATAGTGACCCCTCCTTGTGTTTCTGAGGTGGTATC
>NW_006921726.1:6925547-6927287 GCF_000298275.1 Orycteropus afer afer
AGATATATATGCAATATATATGATTGAAAAATATAAGATATATAAAATCATGCATGTGAGAGAGATAAAATATATAAAATCTTATGTATAAGAGATATGATATATTATATATATACTATATATTCAAACTGAGCCTGACTCACTGCCATCAAGTTGATCACTAATCATAGTAACCTCTACTAAGTTTCCAAGGCTTTAAATATTTATGGAAGCAGATTGTCTCATTTTTCTTCCCAGGAGCAGCTAGTGGGTTCAAACCACCTACCTTTTGGTTAGCAGCCAAATGCACACATATACACACACACATACACACAAAGCCTACTGCCGTCGAGTTGATTCTGACTCATAGCGACCCCCATTGGGTTTCCAAGGCTGTAAATCCTTATGGAAGTAGATTGCCTCATCTTCCTCCCATGGAGCATCTGGTGGGTTTGAACCACTAGTCTTCTGGTTGGCAATCAAATGCCTTACCCACTATACCACCAGAGATTCTTATGAAATATATAACATATATAAAATATTATATAAATGATATATAAAATCTTATATATGAAAAAGTATAAGAGAACAAGGGAATATTGCATGGTTTAAAATTAGTAAGGATGAGTATCAGGGTTGTATCCTTTCACCTACTTGCTCAATCTCTATGCTAAGCAAATAATCAGCATACAGAGGAATGCAGCATTAGGATTGGAGGAAGACTCATTAACAACCTGCCGTATGCAGATGACACACTTTATTGAAAGTAAAGAGGACTTGAAATGTTTGTTAATGAAGATCAAAGAATACAGTCTTCAGTATGGATTACATATTAACGTAAAGAAAACAAAAAATCTCACAAGTGGACCAATGAGCAACATCATGGTAAATGCAGAAATGATTGAAGTTGTCAAAGATTTTATTTCACTTGGACACACAATCAATATTCATGGAAGCAGCAGTCAAGAAGTCAGACATAGTATTGCATCTGCTGCAAAATAACTGTTTAAAGTGTTGAAGAGGAAAGATGTCACCTTGAAGACTAAGGTGAGTATATTTTATATATATATATATATACACATGTCCAATTTATGGTGACCCCATGAGCGTCAGAGTACAGCTATCCCCTATAATGTTTCCATGTATTTGATTCTTTTCCCCTCAATCTTCCTATTACTCATGTCCAAATTTATAGAGTTGTGATCTGAGAAGATTCCTTGTAGTGTTTTGAGGTTTTTAAATTTATTGAAGCTTGCTTTGTGGCCTAATATATGGTCTATTCTGGAGAATGATCCATGTACACTGGAATAATGTGTATTGTGTTTTTGTTTTATTGTTGGGTGGAGTGTTCTATATATGTCTATGGGATCAAGTTGGTTGGTTGTATTATTGAAATATTCTTTATCTTTGTTGTATTTCCTTCTAGTTCTGTCCTTCATCCAAAATGATGTGTTAAAATCTATAACTATTATAGAGTTGTCTATTTCCTTTTTCAATTCTGTTAAATTTTTGCTTTATATTGGGTATTTTGTGTGAAATATCCAGTGAAAATTGTGTGTAGATATTTATTATGGTTACGTTATTGACTCTTGCTATATTGACTCTTTAACCAATGGTAATGAAGGAAGAAGTCAAAGCTGCAATGAAAGAACTGGCGAAGAACAAGGCTCCAGGAATTGATGGCATACCAATTGAGATATTTCAACAAACAGATGCCCCATTGGAGGCAATCACTCAGTTATGCCAAGAGATTTGGAGGAC
>NW_006921726.1:6933502-6959458 GCF_000298275.1 Orycteropus afer afer
ATCTCCCAGAGGAATTTCTTAATCAGTAGGGTCACCATCTTCAACCATAGCTTCACCTGCTGACCCAGCTGCTCAAAGGTGGCCAAGGACACCAGCCCTTAGCTCAGGTAGAACTGTTTTTGCTGGTGGAGTTGCTGTTGTAGGACTCAATATTCCATAACAATGGCAATCTGGGCCTTTTTGAGACAGGGAAGGCTGCTCCCCAATATAGCCAGAGGCCTTTGGCATAAAAAGTTCAGCCCCTCTGCCAGTACTCCCTGAAGCTGAACATGCCCCTGCTGCCCCAGGCTGGACATCTTACTGTAGAACTGCCACTCAATGTGGATGCAAGCCATGAGGATGGCACTGCCCAAGCTCTTGGCCCCAAAGAAGCTGTTCACATCAGGCTAGGCCAGTAGGATTTGGTACTCTACATGAGTGCCCAGGATCAGGTTCATATAAGCCTGGGTCCTGTTGAAGTAGCCCATGGTGAGGTAGATCCTGGCATGTCCCTAGGCCTCAGTCAGCAGGGTCTTGGTTACAGTCTTGTCAATCTACATCTCACATGGTTTCATCTGGATAAGCAGGTAAATCCAGGTGTCAGGGACTGGCCTCTGGTCACCAGTGGTGGTGGCATCCTGCCTGGCAGGAGGGAGTTGTTGTGGAACTGCAACATCTGCAGCAGGCCTTTCTTTTGAGGGACTTCTGGGTGGATTCAAACTTGAAACTTTTTGATTAACAGATGACTGTGTTAACTCTGCATCATGAAGGGGCTCCTCTACCTCTATAGGTATCCACCGTAAAGGGCAACACACCTTTTTAAGTGGGATGGTTTGAGCCTGGACAAGGTGATCTTTGAAATCCCATCCATGCCCAAGATCACAGATTGTCTTTGGCCAGATATGAGCAATGAAAGATATGAGCAATGCATGTGTCTGGACTAGAGAGCAAAACAAGAGAGGTACTGGAATGTGCAATACTTAAGCATTTGCTTGTTTTTGAGACCTAAAGTATCTGAAATTAACCTTGATTGAGATCTAGCTCAAATAGACATAGAGGATTAAGGTTTTTTTAACTACTCCTACCATGGAAGATCATAAATGGAGAGCAAATGTGAAAATATTGCAGAAGCTAACCAATGACACTTTAAATGGGTGACTAGGTATAGAATCAAATGCTTGATTTGAAATAGTGCTTTCCTTTTAAATTATCCTATGTTCCTCTGTCTTAGTTACCTTGTGATGCTATAACAGAAATAACACAGGTGGATGACATTAACAAAGAAATTTATTTTGTCACAGATTAGGAGGCCAAAGTACAAATTCAGGGTACTTTGTCTCTTTTCAGTTTCTATTTCTTGGTAGTTGTATGGCATGGTATCTATCTTCCTCCATCTCTGCTTGCCTGCTTGGTTGCTTGATCAGTCTGTTCTTTCTATATCTCAAAAATGATTGACTTAACATATACCCTACACTAATAGTTCCACATTAATATAGTAAAAAAAATCCATTCCCCAGTGGTATTATAACTACAGGTATAAGGGTTGGGACTTAGAACACATATTTTCTGGGACACAATTCAAGCCATAACACCCTTCATAGATTAAAGGTATGCACACAAAGAGTTTTAGACCCGGTGTCCTAAATGTACCAGTTTTCTTTGTTTACTGGTTTTGTTTTTATTTACTGTGTGAGGAATTCTGGGATTGCAACCATAAGGAGAAGCTATTCGAGGACAAACTTTGGAGTTAAATGTTCAGACTACCACCCATCCATCAGTTTGTCATACTGTGATGGGTTGTGTGTTGCTATCATGCTGGAAGCTATGCTACTAGTATTTTAAACATCAGGATCATCACGGTGGACAGGTTTCAGTGGCGCTTCCAAACTAAAATAGACTAGGAAGAAAGACTTCTGGCTATGTCTTCCAAAAATCTGCCAGTGAAAACCTATGAATCACAACAGAATATTGCATGATATAGTGTTGGAAGACATGCCCTCTAGGTTGGAAGACTCAAAGTTAATAGCGATTGCAACAACGGCCTGTAGCATGCCAATGATAGTGAAGGTGGTACAGGATCAGGAAACATTTTGTTCAGTTGTGCATGAGGTCTCATGACTCAGAGGTGACTTGACAGCAACTAGTAACAACAAACTTCTTTAGCACTGTCCTGCTTAGCCCTTGGATTTGAGCAACTTTATTCTTTTCTTAAACTTTAGTCCTTTTGTTTATTCACCCAAATATGCCCCTTCCCAGTCTGCCTCTTTCTTGATTTTCTAAAAACTCCTGATTTCTTCTTTTTTTCGTACTTTACTGCACAGCTTTCTCATCTCCTAGCAGATCATCCGTGACTCTCTCATTTTCTTACTGTGGCTTCTTTGGCCAGTCAGTCTTTTCCTATACCAGCCTTTCTACACCCTTACCTTTGTGATGCTTTTCTTTGCTTTCTCACTAGTCCTTCCTTCTCAAAATAAACCCAGACTCCAAGCCTGCTGCTTAACTTTCTCTTTTTCTCCCCTTCTCCATTTTCTTCTTCCTCATCTTACAGGGAGCCATACTGAGGATTCTATTTTCCTTTTTTTTTTTTTGGTAGCACCAATACTAATACTCAAGAGTCTGCATACTGCAGACTCTTATTTGCAGTATTTCTTATTTGCAGTATTTCCCTAATTACAGTCCCCACAGGATATCTTGTGATGTTTTAATGGTCAAGACCAAACTTATTTCAAATCCAGCAGGCATTATTAGAAAGCATGTTGGCTAGCATGTCTTTATTGTTCTCCCTTTTAATTATGAAGTGTAATAAGGTCTTGTTTCTGGAAATAGAACTCAGTAAGATACATTGGTTTAATTTGTAAAAGTAATTTTCCTTCAGATATGATATGTTTCATTCCACTTCAGTGAAAACCCACATCAATAGCAGAAAAAAATGTAACAGGCTTCAATTAGCCTCAATAATCTTTCTGCACAATGATGAATAAGGAAAAAAAAAAAAAAGAAATTGGTAGTTCACATTTTGATCATTTAAGGACTTTGAAGGTACAAAATAGATTGGCTCTATTTATTTCCCTATTTGCAGCCTATGTCTTCTTGAAAGGTTGTAATATGATTAAATGATTTTAATAAGACTAAGGTGAAAAAGAACTGCTTGGAATTGAGTCAAGAAGTCTTTGACTAGGCAGCACAGAGAATCTGGAAGATCTTTTTCAAACTGGAGGCTGGAATGGATAAGCACTTTGGTGGACTTGGGTTGAAGACATAAGTAAAGCCCCAAGGAGGATCTGGTAAAATATTTAGCTTTAGAGAAGAATATTTCAGTGTTGACAAACTTACTTGTAAGCTGGTCAGGGTCAAGCAGTGTACAGTGAACATGGAAACTGGGTGATACATTAAAGCCTTACCTAAAAACTAGTGTGGGGTTTATAGGTCATTAGTCTAGGGGATTCAGGTAGGACAAGGGTTGAAGCAGAAGATCCAGGTTCCAGTACTACATCTATATCATACATAGCAAGTGGCCTTAGATGCATCCTTTCTAAGTCTAATTTTATTCATCTGTGAAACAGGAAAACACAGTGCAGGCACACAGGTAGATTTTGTTCATTTCAATATTAGTTCATAAGTATCTATAATAAGTGAATCCTGGCTATAAGCTATATAATGATTCATAACTTTTTATAGTTGAAAAAATGCTGCCATATGTCAATGATATTTGATCTTCACAAGAACTTTTTGAGGGAGATGGTGCAGAAATTTCCTCATTTGACAGCAAAGAAATACTGTGCCAAATTAAGGGTGAGTTGCTTAAATTAACATGGATACTTGTGGCAGAGCTAAAACTCAAACTTAGATCTCCTGACTTACAGTTCTGATTCAGTTCAATATACATTGGCCTCGTTATGTGGCATATGCTAGAGGCATAAAAATGTCTCTAAAAATGACATAAAAAAAGTTCCAGAAATTTAAATGTAGATTTTTTTTAAGAAAAGAGACAATTCAACATAACAGATGGAGCCATACTACACTACCATTTTGGTAGGTCAAAATGTCAAATATTGGTGATTTCATGTAATTCAATCTAATAATATGTAAATGATAAGATAGAAGTATATTGACATATTTCTTTATCCTATTTCTTTATATTTCTGGCATTTCTCCTCCTTTCAATAGTTTTGTCTCTACGTCCAGAAAAAGTTGACTTTGTCAGAGGAGACCATTAGAATCAATTCAATGCACAACTGTACACATGTACACACTGAGTGACATCTCTGGCAATGGACATAGACTTCTCTCTTGCCCAAATCAACACTCAGGGTCATGTGTAATCTAGCATTCTTCTACTGAGTTTGTACATATCTGGAACAATGGCTAATGAATAATTAATTTTATACAGGCTCTGAGGTTATATGTAAGAAGCTAGACCACTCCAGACCTTGGACATAGTGCTCAAAGTTATCAGACTGCAAAAGGGGTGATGAAAAAGCACTTAGCAAAGACCACTGATTTACCAGTCTAGAAGTCATTGATATCCTCAAGTGTGTTCAGGTGGTGTAAAAATGACACAAGACAGCACAAGGTAAAAACAATGCATGAGAAAGGGAGAGTGTGTAGCAAGCATTTGTTCAAAAATCTTAGTGGTTAAAGTGACATGCCATAAGCTTGAGAAGTTAGTAAAGTTCAAGTAAACAATTCTCAGTTTTGTTTTCAGTTTAAAGGACAGGAAATGTCATAGCATCTTTGAAAACAGGAGGAGAGAATCCATTAGAAACAAAAGAATTAAAGACACTGTCAAGAGAGAGGGAGGGTAATTAAGAAATGGAAGAGGTGGAAGAGTTGAGATATGAGAGAGAGAAAGCTACTATTTGTTCAGGGGTAAGAGAACAATTTCTTTGAAAGAGAAAAAAAGGGAAAAATAACTGAGACTGATACAAAAGCATTTTAAGGAAATGAAGAGACTGTTTAAGAGAGGAACTAATTAGGGACTACCTGGATTAGTAAAAAGTGATATAATTTGCTGATTTATTGAGGGAAAAGAGACAGATAGGATTGGGGGTTTGCAAAAAATGGAATGAGTTCCAAGCAACTACTGCAAGAAATGCAGCAGGTTGTAAGGGAGATGAGGGAATTGTGTGGATAAATGGACTGTTAGTGTATATTCCTTGAAGATTATTTTAAAATAGAAGAAAAAGCTTTTGGAAACAGTCCAGAAAAGATTTGGCTGGTCTTCTAATTCCCCAAGACTCTCAGCATCATATCAAGAATACTATGACATATAAAGTAGCTAACAAAAATTACCACGTAGATGGATTATCTACTATCACCTTATTTGCCATTCCATGCTACCTCAATGCCTAGTGAATAGAATTTACTGATTCTTTCCTTAAGGCAAGTGACGGAAGAGAGAATAAGCTTTTAAGACCAGGTTTTGTAACAAACAATCCCCCAACCTCAGGAGTTCAATATAATAAGAGTTTATTTCTTGCTCATTCAATGAACTTCTTACTTGGGCAACCATCTTGAGTAGCTCACCTAACCGAGTTTTCTTCCATCTTATCACTCCATTGTTCCCTGGGACCTCAGATTCCTCCAGAGTCCTTCTATATCCCACCAAATAGTGTGAGAAGAGAGTGCCAGATTCATGGGTTAAATCTAGCCAGCCAACAGCTTTTGTGTGGCTTTTTGTGATAGTTAAGAAGGGTGTTTTGGATTGAATGTGTCCCCCCAAAATATATATTGTGAATCTTAACCTCTGTAGTTGTGGTTATAATCCCATTTAGGAATGAATTTTCTTTGTCCTATTAATAGGCAGTATTAGAACAGATAAAAAATCCGCTGCCATTGAGTCAGTTACAACTCATAGCAACCCTATAAAACAGAGTAGAATTGGCCCAGAAGGTTTCCAAGGCCATAAATATTTATGGAAACAAACTTCCTCATCTTTCTCCTATGGAGCAGCTGGAGACTTTGAATTGTTGACCTTTTGGTTAGTAGACAAATACTTTAACTTCTGTGTGACTAGAGCACCTATTAGAATAGAATGTGTGTTAAATTAATAACTTTTGAGATACAAAAAGGATTAAACAAGCAAATAAGCAAGCAGAGATGGAGGAAGAGAGATGCTAAGTCACATGAAGATGTCCCATGAGTAGAGGCTCAAAAGAGACAAAAATTTTCCCCCAGAGCCAACACAGAGAACAAGCTGGCCCATGAGCTGGCACCCTGAATTCAGACTTCAGTCTCCCAACTTGTGAGGAAATAAACTTCTGCTTGTTATATAATCCACTTGTGGTATTTCTTTTATACGCCCACTGCCATCAAGTCAGTTCCAACTCTTAGGGACAGAGTAGAACTGTCCCATAGGGTTTCCAAGCCTGTAAATTTTATGGAGGAGATTGCCTCCTTTTTCTTCTGGGTAGCAGCTAGTGGGTTCGAACTGCTGACATTTTGGTTAGCAGCTGAATGCTTTAACCACAGCACAACTAGAGCTCCTCATTTCCCTCATAGCACTAGATAACTGAGAAGGATCTCTGGTGGTATAGTGGTTAAGTGTTTGGCTGCTAACTCAAAGGTCATCAGTTTGAACCCACCAGTGGCTCCACAGGAGGAAGATGTGACAGATTACTTCTGAACATATTTACACACTTGGAAATCCTATGTGGCAGTTTTACTCTGTCCTATAGGGTTGTTATGAGTCAGAACTGACTCAACAACAGTGAATTTTTTGAGATAAGACATGGCTTTCACATTTTAAATATTTTGGAAAAAACCAAGAGACAAATGAAAGTTTATCACATATGAAAATTATATGAAATTCAAATTTCAGTGTCCACAAATAATTTTATTGATACAAGGCTGTGCTCATTTCTTTATTTATTTTCTATGGGCACTTTTTTTCTAAAATGGAATAGTTGAGTAGTTGTAATAGAGGCCATGTGACCTGCAAACTTAAAAATATTCATTATCTGTCTTTTTAGAGACAAAATTTGCCAAACTCTGACCTACAGGATTGAGCACCCAATACTTAATCACCTCATCCCAGAAGGTTATACATCACTCCACCCATATTCAGTTGGCAATAATTAGCCATATGGTCTTACCTAGATGCAACAGGGATATCAGTAGATCAGTGGTAGAATTCTTCTCTTCCGTGCAGGAGGCCCAAGTTCGATTCCTGGTCAATGCAGTCACCACCCATCTGTCAATGAAGGCTTGTGTGTTGCTATGATGCTGAACAGGTTTTCAGTAGAGCTTCCAGACTAAGATGGCCTAGGAAGAAGGGCCTGGCATTCTACTTCCTTAAATCAGTCAATGTACATCCTATGGCTCACAATAGTATGATCTACAGTGATCATGGGGATTGTGCAGTGTTTTGTTCTATTGTGCATGGGATCACCATAAGTTAGGGCCAATAGGATGGTAGCTAAAGAAACATGGGGAATGTAGTCCTGGCTGGGTAGCTACTTTTCAGCAACAACTCTGCCCCTTCACACTACAGGAAGGGAGTGAGAATCTGCATTCAGGTCACCATGTCTGCCACAGGGGGTTATATCACACACTAGGCAGGAAATAGATTTAAATATCCTTTAGATATTTCTGTCTCCAAAATAAGTTGTTCAAGTGTGTCACCAAGGAAAGTGTGTGTGTTTGTGTGTAAGCAGTGTGGAGAGTTATTTCTTTCTGTTCTTCCTTGTATGGTCCATCCTGGGTGGCTCATATCTGTGCCCCTTAAGCTTTCCATTCTCTCCCACTTTGTGCCTCTTCTCTCTCTTCTATTGAATGCCTCAGTTATGCTGATCTCCCAGTCCCAAACAAGAGCTGTGTACTCAGCAGCACACATAAATAGTGCCCACTCTCCTAAGAAGGATGTGGTCAATCAGAACTCATCAAAATATGTCTTCCAAACACAGCAACTCTTCACAGGAGAAAGTCAGGTCAGGTGAACATTTCTTCTAAACAACACTTTCAATAAATTCAAGCAAAATTTCAACACACTCAAGGTAATCAATTTTGTACAAGATATTTTAAAGGCCTTGCTGGTGCTGAAGGGTGGTTTACCAGAGATTTACCAATCCAGCATCATCTACTTCCTAAAGTCACCTAAAAAATCCCCACCAAATCTAAGTGAAAATGAATCTGCAAGGCAGTTTCTTACGTTGGCTTGCCTTACATTGCACTCTCCAAAACTCTTATATAGAAATTCTAGCATTTCCACTATGACCCCCAAAAATAGTTAAAACAGTTCCCATTCTTAATGCCATAACACTCGAGTGGGAAAATAGACTCTTAAACATCTATTGATAATAGAAGGTAGACTGAAATCAGTGCTCAAATTGAGATCCAAACAAAGTACTCCAAGCAAACACAGGAATGGAGTGATTAACTGTGGCAGATGTTAACCAAGAGTAATGATTTTAAGTGTCAGGAATAGAAAGCCTTTCTCCATCACGCTTGCAATGCTAATCCCAATTCATTCATCATCAAACCTCACCTTGCCTAGCCATTTATCTTGAATGCAAAACCAGCTTTATTCAGGGAAATCAGTCATCTGCATATATCCTTTGATTGCAGAAGCTCAGAAAGAATGACTGCAGTTCACCATATTTCATGCTTCCTCACATGGTAGGCCAGCATTTTCCCAAGTGACTTCTTAAATTAACATAGTTTTTAATTCAATCTAAAACTGAGACCTGGGATTAAAGACACTTTACAGCCCTGTAAAACACTCTAGGACACAACCTCTTCCTAGTTCCTGGCCTAGTATTCTAGTGAAAACAAGGTAGAGAACCTTCTGTTTGGAGGGCACCATTTGTCATTTTGTCATACTGTGGTGACTTCTGTCTTACTGTGATGCTGAAAACGATGTCACTTTTATTTCAAATGTCAGCAAGGTAATCCACGTTGGACAGGTTTCAGTAGAACTTCCAGACTAAAACATACTAGGAAGAAAGTTCTTGAAATCTACTTCAGAAAATCAGCCAATGAAAACCTTATGGATCACAACAGAACATTGTTCAATATAGTGTTGGAAGATGAGTCCCCTTAGTTGGAAGGCCCTCAAAATGCACAGTGGCTGCAAAAAAAGACTAGAATATACCAAAGATTAAGAAGATTATTCACGACTAAACAATGCTTTGTTCTATTGTACATGGGATCGCTTTGAATTGAAGTTGAATCTACAGAAAGTAGCAACAACAACAAAAACATATGCGTCGAAACAGACATGGGAAGATGATTGATATGAGATCCTTTCCCTTAGGAAAGAATGGTCAATCTACAATAATCAAGCCAATTATAAAGTGAGGCTGTCTCGGAAGAAAGGTTGGGCAATCTACTTCTGTAGTGATACCGCCTCGGCAACCAAAGGAGGGGTTACTATGAGTCAGGTCCGACTCCACGGCAGTGAGTTTGGTTTTTAGTAAAGCGAGCCTGAAGGTGATGTATAAGATAAAGAAGAGAACAGCACAGATAAATGTCCCATGAAAGTATGGAAAATGGGAAAAAAAAAATTGTAATGGAGGAACACGGGACAATTCAACTCTCATTCTTCTCTTAAAATAAGAAAATGTCCTTTCTTCTTGTCCATGCAAACCTTTCCGCCTACTCTTGATACCATGTCCTCCTGCTTCCCTAACAGCTCTTTACTAATCTCTTATCATTGTTAAAAATGCATAGATTTTCTCCATTTTTTTTTCACAAAAAGATAGTCCAGTTCTAATTGGAGCCAATTATGACTCATGTTTGTCAGAGTAGAACTATTCTCCATAGAGTTTTCTTTCTTTCTTTTTGATTATTGTTTGTTATTACTGATATTGCAGAATTGTGTATGTAATAGGATTTACCTTTGTTGTCTGTAACTCTCATATACCTCATAGTGTCTTCCTTTGCTTTAGTGATATTGTGCTGATTTCCCTCTTAGTGTGTATAGGTTTTCCATGGCTGATTTTTCAAAAATAAATCATCAGGCTTTTCTTTTGAGACACCTATGGGTAAATTCAAACTTCCAACCTTTTGGTTAGAGCATTAACCATTTACACCACCCAGGGACTCCACAAAAAATATACAAGTACTAATATTTGTGTTTAAATGTATTTTTTTTTTTTTTTTTGCCTTGCCTTGCCTTGCCTTTCCTCACATGTATGTGGTGACGTGTACTTGACTCCAGACTTGAGGAGACCGTTTGTGGATTGCTGGAATTTTCTCTGTGCATCTTTTGCTCTCTGGTACTTTTCTTTGTGAACTAAGAACTTCTTTGTGAACTTCTTTTTGCTTCCCTACATTCCCAGCTGCATCTCTTCAATTCTGGGAGACTTCTGAACTATGCCTGGGCCCATACTCCCTGTGCTGCTGCTGTCCAGACACTTCATACATAATATTTACCTCATTTTGCCCCATTTCTCAGGGATCACTGTCCTTTAATCTGAGTGTACTTGTTTCACATATTTTCCCTGATGTTTGAGTTGTTTTGGGAAGGGGGAATAATTTTTTTCCTTTATACTGCATTCTTTATTATTATTATTATTTTAACTACAACTGCTTATTCAAGCATCTCCATCAATGAGAATATATAGAAAATATTAATAGAAGCCAATTTTTAATACATTAATGTTAATAAGTTTGCAAATCACCCAAAGTGTGTAGAAGGCTGGAGAAAAAGCAGTATTGGCACAGAAGATAATCTTTGGAAATCTGAAGAGGGTTCCGAAACATGGGAAAATTTTAAACAATAAATGCATGGTAAAATTTCATCTGAGATAGACAAAAGATTCCAGAAATAGAAACTGAGAGAATGATCAGTTATATGTTGTTGTTGTTATGTGCTGTCGAGTTGGACTCAACTCATTGCAACCCCTCCTTGAGTTTCCAAGGCAGTATCACTATCGAAGTACATTGCCCAACCTTCCTTTTGAGGAGTGGCTGGTGGGTTTGAACCACCAGCCTTCTGGCTACCAGTCAAGTGCCTTAGGCACTACACTACCAGAGCTCCTAGTTATATGTTAGTACTCTATATATGGATAAGTAAGTTGAACAAAATGTAAAAAGGCAACTATATTAATACAGACAAAGTAGTTCTGAGGGATAACTTTGAGACACTCCTAATTTTTTTCATGGCATTTAGGATCATTTTACTCCCTTCTTTCTATTTAACCCTATCCTTAAAATATTTCAGGTACAAGGTCTTTAAATGCATTCTTTAATCCAAAAGTATTTTTCCATTACTTTCCTCTGATTTTGAAGGTAAAATTTCATTTTCTACTTATTTTTTCCTTTTAACTAACACAGATTTGAATTTATAAATATATTACTTTTATAAGAAATTTCAACAATGCAGAATTATGCAGAACAAAGGCCAAAGGTCCCCTTTCAAACCTTCCCTCCTCCTAATACTCTTCCCAAGTTATCACTGACAAATTGGTTGGAGTGTGTTCTTTCAGACTTTTTTCCATCTTGACATATTCATACATGTATATATTGTATTTGATAGGTGCTGTTGAGTACTTTAAAAACATGATTGAGTTCATACTATATACATTGTCCTATACTTTCCTTTGTTCATCTAAAAGTATGTCTTGATGACTTTTCTATATAGGTCTATTTTCTACATTTTTTTTTTTTTTGACAGCAGTATAGTATTTCATGTTGTTGTTGTTGTTATTTGCCATCGAGTCAACCCCAACTCATAGTGACCCCTCCTTGGGTTTCTGAGGCAGTATCACTATGGAAGTAGGAATGCCCAACTTCCTTCCAAGGAGTGGCTGGTGGGTTTGAATCGTCAGCCTTCTGGTTAGCAGTCCAGTGCCTTAGGCACTATGCTACCAGAGCTCCTATAGTATTTCATAGGAAAACTAAAAAAACAAACTCAATGCCATTGAGTTGGATCTGACTCATAGCGACCCCTCCTTGTGTTTCTGAGGTGATATCACTACGGAAGTAGATTGTCCAATCTTCCTTCCGAGGAGTGGCTGGAGGGTTTGAACTGCCAGTCTTCTGGTTAGCAGTCAAATGCCTTAGGCCCTATGCCACCAGAGCTCCCATTTCATAGTAAAGATGTAAGATATTTTATTTCAAGACATCCTTATCGATGACATCTAGTTGCCTATTTTACACTATTCCTAACAAAGCTGCAATAAGTATCCTTGTACTCAAAAATTCCTTTAGTATAAATTCCTGTTTTATTTTTGATAGATACTAACAAATTGCCTACAAAAGGGCTTCATCAATTTACTGTTAGGGTAATAGTAGAGGGAAGAATATGAATCCTTCAATGATCACCATTATGTAATTTTATCATATTTTTTATCTTTTACCAATCTGGCAGAAAATTTTTGTATGATTCAGAAAACTTAGAATGAGAATCTTCATTCTGTACTGAGTTTCCAGAAAATGAAATCTGCATCCCAACTTCCTAAGTTTATATAGTGGCTCTGCCACTTATTAGCTGCATGATCTTGGACATGTTGCTTCACCTTTCTGTAGCTTAGTTATCTCCTCTGAAATGGTAGCAATACCTAAGATTGTTGTGAGTATACAGTGGGCTAACCTATGTAAAGCACTTAGAACAATGGCTTACACTAGTAAGAATATATAAATATTTGGTTTATTATTATTATAATAATTATATATATTTTAGCCTAAATATAAGAAATGCTTTTCATATGGTGTGTTTTTCCATTTAGTCATTTTGTCAAATTATCTTATTAGTTATAATAATTTCTTTCTGGCCTCTTATAAATTTCTGTGGAAGGTAATTGTGAAAATTAGCCATTTATTGCCTTTCTTCCCTATAATAGTTAAGCTCACTTTTTTTTTTTTTTTTTGGTCTAATATTTCTAATGGCAAGTATAATGGAAATCCTTACCTTGTTCATGATTTAGTAAAACTGATTTTAACACAACACTCTTAAGTGGAATGTTTATTCTTGGTAAAAAGCCTTTCATTCTAATAAAACAATATTGTTAAAGTTTTTCTTTTTTTTTTTTAATGAGAAAACATTGAATTTTATCAAATTCTCTCTTCAGTATCTTTTGAGGTGATTGTTATAGATTGAATTGTTTGTTGTTTTTAGGTGCTGAGTTGGCTCTGACTCATAGTGACTCATAGTACAAAAGAATGAAACTATGCTCAGTCCTGTGCCATCCTCACAATCTTTGTTATGCATGAGCCCATTGTCACAACTGCTGTGTCAATTAATCTCATTGAGAGCTTTCTCCATTTCATTGACCCTCTACTTTACCAAGTATCATATCCTTCTCCAGGGACTGGCCCTTTCTGACAACATGACCAAAGTATGTGACACCAAGTCTGGCCATTCTCACTTCTAAAGGAACATTCTGGTTTTACTTCTTTCTAGACAGATTTGTTTATTCTTCTGACAAGCCATGGTGTTTTCAGTATTCTTTGTCAGCCCAATAATTCAAATGCATCGATTCTTTGATCTTCCTTATTCATTGACCAGCTTTCACAGATTGAATTGTGTTCCCCTAAAATATATCCCCTAGGCCTATGGATGTAATCCTGTTTGGGAATAGGGATTTCTGTTATGTTAACAAGGCCATCTGTGTAGGAGGAGTCTTAGACCTAATCACTTCTGAGTTATAAGAAGCAGCAGCATGGACACAAAGATAAGCAAGCACAAGCTGGGGAAAGATAGATGCCAGGTGAAGATGGCTAAGGAACCAAGGAATGCCGAGACTACAGAAGCTGAGACAAGAATCTTTCCCCTGAGCCAATAGAGATTTCCCCTAGAGCCATCACCATGAATTTGGACTTCTAGCCTCCTGAACTGTGAGACAATAAATTTCTGTTCTTTAAAGTCACTCACTTATGGTGTTTCTGTTACTAGAGCCCTAGGCTTAAATATATATAAACCAAAAAAAAAAAACCAAGCTCATTGCCATGGAGTCATTTCCAACTCATAGCAATGCCTCTTGGCTTTCTGAGGTGGTAAATCTTTAAGGAAATAGTTTGCCCCATCTTCCTTCATATATATAGATACACATATGTATATGTATACATAGTTATTATATATAGGTATTATATATATATTGATTATATATACATCTATACATAGATGTATATATACATGTGTATATCTATAATCCTATTCATGTATTTATATATCATATATATGTGTATATATATACATATGTGTACATATACATATATATGTGTATATATAATCACTATATATATAAGATAACTATATAATCACTATAGATATACATATCTCTGTGTGTATGTGTGTGTATGTGTATAAATAAATTTTTATCTCTCTCTTATTTTGTCCTTCTCTTTTAGTAGATTATCCATTGATCAATGAGATAAATTATTCTCAGTATTCTATTTTTACATTGTTAGATTTGATCTGCTAATTTACTATTTAGGACTTTTCACATGTAGGTATGTGAGATGGGCCTAAACTTTTTTTTCATATACAATCATTGTAGATTGAATTGGGAAATTTCCCAACTCTCATGTTGTGTTACACAATAATGTAAATGACACAAAACATGGTCTATTCCTACAAGGCTTGGTACAACTTACCTATAGTATATAATCCTTTGGCTCAGAGTCTTTAGTCATAAGTTTTTGATTGCCATGTCTTTCTTGTATGGCTTTTACTATTTTCAGGTTTTATACTTCAGGAATTTCTACATTTTTAGGAAATCATTAATTTTATATAGATTTTCAGTTTTGAAAAACAAACTCATTGCCATTGCCATCAAGTTAAGTCTGATTCATAGCGACCCTATTAGACAGGGTAGAACTGCCCCACAGTGTTTCCAAGGCTGTAAACCTCTTCAAAAGCAGACTGCCACTTCTTTCTCCCAAAGAGTAGCTGGTGGGCTTGAAACATTTTAGTTAGAAGCTGAGCACTTAACCACGGAGCCACTAGGGCTTTTTGTTGTTATAAAGAGGGCAAAATATTTTCATAATTTAAAAGCCTCCTTTATAACTACCATTTATCACTTTTCCTGCTTTCAATATTGTTTATTTTTGTCTTCATTGTTTTCCCTCTTTGTCAGAACTGCCAAAGATTTACCTGCCAAAGATTTATCAGTCCTTACAAAAAAATGAACTTCGGTTTTACAGATCCAGTATGTTATTTTTTGGCTTTCTTCTATATCATTAATTCCTGCTGCTATCCTTATAGCTTTTTCCTTTAACTTTTTTTGGGCTTATTTTATTCTTTTGTTCATTTTTTTTTTTTTTTTAATATGGGGAATGAGACATATGTAGACAATAAAATATTACAGACACTGTGATAGATGTCTAAATATAGCACAATAAGGACATAACATAGGAAAGGACTAATTCTATATATGAGTGTAAGGTGAGGGTATCGCTTCATTGAGTGACAGTAAAAGATGCCAAGTTATTCATGCTTGTAAATAGTTGGAATATTTCTGGAAAAAAATTACACTCATGCTCTTTCAAAACTTGTTATAGTGATTACCTTTGAAGAGAAGATTTTGGTGTATACCCCTTTACTGAAACCAGTTGTCACTGAATCTACCCTGACTCATGGTGACCCGTGTGTGTCAGAGTAAAAGTGTGCTCTGTAGAATTTCCAATGACTGATTTTTCAGAAGCAGATCTAGACCTTTCTTCTGAGGCACATCTGAATGACCTGAACTTTCAACCTTTCATTAGCAGCCAAGTAAATTAATTGTTTCCACCACAGGGACTCTGATACCCCTTTCTGCTGATTGATTTTACTTTCCCATGTGCATCCATTATTTATTCAATTAAAAAATATATATAAAATGAAATGAAATAAAGCTAATTTTGTTGGATAGAAGAACTCATAAAACTGGAAGGACTCTCAGAAGTGAGGTGGTTTAAATTCCCTGCTTATTTAAAGATATTTTTTTAAATGCTAGGAAAGAGAGAGATATTCAAGCTCTCAGAAGAGTTCTCAAGTGCAAGTTGGAAATCTCTATTAAGCTAGACTGCATGACTGCATAAAACCTGTTGTCTGGTCTGCTTATGGAGGTAGTGGTTGCCATGTAGCAGCTCAGGAACCCAGGAATGCAGTTAACAAAGCTGGAGGAGGAAGGTGATTACTGGCTCCAGCCACAACAGTGACAGTGGGAAGAGTGAAAGGTTTCCTGTCTGTGGCAACTCTTGCTGTAGTTTCAAGACCTCTTATCTCTGGCAGGTTGTGTCTGCCTCCACTCACCTAACAGCTTGCCTAGCTCTGTTTTTTAGCTTCTGAATCAGCTCCAGCACTAGACAGTTTCCCTGTCTGCCCTGCCTTTGACCTGCAACATCTCTTTATTTCCCAAGCACACAACCTCTGTGCCCAAGTTCAGCCACTTTACTGTTTCTTCCACCAGGGAACAGGGAGGTCATTGTAAATGCAGATCATAAATAACCATGAGGTCAAAACTGGGTATTGAAAGTTGGGTAGGAAGGACTTGGAAAATGGAATTAGCTAGATGGATGGGGGCAATAAGAGAATATTTATCTGGATGAGCTGGAAAAGCAAGTTTGTGTGAGATGGAAATTGAGGGAAGGCACAGGCATGAAGGTTATATTTGGAAAAAGAGAGCACTGAATTCAAGATGTCAAAGGGCAAAGCTAAGAAGCGGAAAGAGGGAGAAAATACACCTGCATTTATTGAGTACCTTCTGTATTCCAGAAGCTCTATGGCCAGGATATAATTTAATTCTTTCAACTTTCATGCATTTTACAGCTTAAGACTTTGAAACACATGGAGTCTAAATATCTTGCCAAGACCTCACACTGATAAGTGGAGGGGCAGGGATTTGAGATAGAAAATAGAAAAATGGATGGCAAACTGAAGGGAGAACTGGAGAGGGAGGAACTTAAAGACCCTCTGCAGTTCTCACTGAGTTTGGAAAAGCAGGAACTAAGACATTGACCAGAAAAAGTAACACCCTCATCTACTTGTCTGTTGATGCAAGAACCCTATCCATATATCCAATTCATCAGCAAGTCTTGTCAACTCCACTTCTAAAATGTCTTGAATGTATTCAATTTATCCGGCTCCCCACCATCATTTTAGCCCAAGCTAGGATTCTAGAATTAACCACTATTAACCCTCATTTAAAGAGCTCTTGTGGAATGGTGGATAAGGCATTTGGCTGCTAGCTAGAAAGTCAGAAGATTAAACCTACCAGCTGCTCCACAGAAGTAAGATGGGGCGATCTAGTTCCATAAAGATTTACAGCCTCAGAAATCCAATGGGGGTTGGATTCAACTCAATGGCAGTGAGGTTTTTTTTTTTTTTTTTTTTTTAAACCTTCATTTCAAGGACACTGGTATTCAGTGGTAGAATTCAGTGGTAGAACTAGATTAACTGATTCCCAGCCAATGCTTTTCATGCATAGCCACCATGCTAGAGGCTTGTGTGTTGTTTGATTCTAACAGGTTCCAGTAGTGCTTCCAGGTGATTTATTTCTAAAAATCAGCCAATGAAAACTCTATAGATAACAAAGGTCCAATCTGTAACTGACCATGAAGATAGTGCAAAATCTGGCAAACTTCAGTTCAGTTGTGTATGGGTCACCGTGAGATGGACTCTCTGGCAGCTAACAACAAAAACAACTTTCATCTAGACAACCATCCTATCTTTTTACAGCTCTTTTCCCTCTTTGATCCATTTTCCATAGATCAAATGAAGTAATCTTCATAATATGTATAGGTGATCATGTTTTGCAATTTCCTAAAACTTTTTTTTTGAGATGCCACCTTGCCCCAGCACTAGTAGTGAAGTTCAAAAAAACAGAAAATAACAAATGCTGGTGAGGATGTGGAGAGACTGGGACTCTCATACACTGCTGGTGGGACTGTAAAATGATACAGCTACTGTGGAAAGTGGTGTGATGATTCCTTAAAAAGTTGGAACTGGAAATATAATTTGACCTAGTAATCCCATTACTAGATATATATCCTAAAGAAGGGAGAGCCAGGACAAGGGCAGATATATGCACACCCATGTCCATCACAGAGCTATTTACAATAGAAAAAAGATGGAAACAACCTAGGTACCCATCAACAAAAGAATGGATAAGCAAACTGTGAACTGTGATACATACACACAATGGAATACTATGCAACACCAAAGAATAATGTAGAATACAAAGCACCACATAATGTGGATGAACATGGAGGATATTATGGTGAGTGAAATAAGTCAATCACAGAAGGACAAATACTGTATTAGTTCATTATTGTAAAAGATCAAGAAAAAGTTTATATTTGGGAGGAAACTTTCTTTGTTGTTTACCAGGGATGGAGGCGGCGGGAGGGAACTTTGCAAAGATAAAAGTAAATAAATAAATAAAAATTAAAAAACAAACAAAAACTTTCTAATAGCTTCCCACCCTGCTAAGGATAACATTCATTATCCTTAATATGAACCTCCAAAGGTTCTTATTAAATCACTTTCCTCCTTGCTCAAATCATACTGGTCTTTTTCCTGTTCCTCACACTCAATAAACTTCAGCCTTAGTCCTTTGAAATTCTTCTTTCCTCAACTTAGCATTCATTTCTCTTTTCCCTTTTTGTCTTATTCAATGTTTTTCATCTTTTGGGACTCAAATTCAACATAACTTCTGTGAACATGAATTTATTACTTGAGTTTAGATTTGATTTTCTGGTATACATTTAATTAATAGAAGAATTAATTTAAAACCATGTATACTACTAGATCAGAAGTTCCATAAGAACCCAAACTATTTTATTATTTACCCAATTTACAGTGGATACTAATTTTGAATGAATGAATAACTGAACAAAATGAAATGAATGAAAGAAACATCATTATCATTAAAGCAGATTACAAATATTGTCTTATATTAATTAACTTGGGTAGTCAAATGGTTAAGTGCTCAGCTGCTAAGCAAAAGATTTGAAGTTTGAGTCCACCCAGAGGCACCTTGAAAGAAAGACCTGGTGATATACTTCAGAAGAATCAGCCATTGAAAACCATATGGAACACAGTTCTACTCTGACACCTCTGGGGTCACCATGAGTTGGAATTGAGTCTATGACAACTGGTAATTATTTAACAAAGTCCATGTTTGCAAAATGAAACTGTTCCCTTGAACAAACTTCTTCTTGTCATTCACTGTAACATTGAGGTATTGGTTTATTTGGCTAGCTTATCCTCAGGGGCTTATCCAAATTAGCAAGGTAAGATTGGGCTTACTTTTACTTACTAATGTGTAGTGAATAGTTTCACATGTGTCTGTGGTGAAAGACATGTAAAACTGTTCACTACATATTAGTAAGTAAGCACAAGTAAGCCACTGCTTACTTTTCTTACTGGGTACTCCATCCCTCTCAGGGATTGTAAATTGGAAAAGTGGTTGTAATTCTGTAGGAAGGTGCTATGCTGTTGGGAGAGAGACAGATACCAGCCATACCTGGTACCAGAATCTTTGATGTGGTGAAAAATGTGAAAATGACCTCTACAGATTAGTAAGTAAGCACATGCTTACCTGGCTTATTGGGTAATCTAACATAGCTCGTTCCCTCCCACCAGCTATGACCTTGTCCTCCCTTTGATTTATGAAGAAATGTGACCTGTTACCTTGTTTTCTGCCCATCATTTTCCTCTAGCTCATCTATGCCCATGCTTCCACAATTATTTTTTCACTTTCTTTTCTCTGACTTGGGCCTGTAGGTGCAGCTGGCAGACTGTTCTCGTTTTCTGAAATGTTAAATATCATAATACTTTTCTCCCATAAAGGTTAAAAAGAAACATAAGGAAAAGTGTGAGAGGAACAAAGTCCCTCTCTGTCCTTTTGGGATCCCCATAAAGCCAGTTTGGAAAGGTTTCCTCATTTCTCCCTGTGCGTTTGTAACCATTTCCTAGGCCCACACAGTGATGTCGCAAGCTCAGCAAGGGGTACCCAGCTCTGCCAGAGGGATCTGGGATTTTTCCATGTAGTGAGTCAATCTGGGCAGACAAATCCTGCTGAAAGAACTTATAAATTGGGGATTGTGAACTTTTCCTGCTGAGAGGCACTAACAGTTTATAAGGGAGAAAAATTCTGATAAACCCCTGAGTATCATTTTTTTGTTTTCATTTCACTCTGGGGCCAGCTGTGAAAGGGAAATGACTGTAAACAGCCTATTAGTAAAACTACTTTAGTAAAAATACTGCAAGGGAAAGTAATAAGCAATTGTTACATCAGCCAGGGCTTCCCACCTCATTTTGAAAGGCAAAAGAAGTGGAATAAAGTCCCGAGGTACACCTATCTTGCCATACACAAAACAAAACAACTTCCAAAGCTCTTTTTATGAGTGTAGTTTTACCATAGCCAGTTACCATGAAGTGGATTCTGACTCATGATAACTTTATGTGTGTCAGAGTAGAACTATACTTCATAGGATTGATTTTTTGGAAGTATACGTACCGCCTGGCCTTTCTCCTGAGGCACCTCTGGATGTATTCAAACCTCAAACCTTTCAGTTAGCAGTCTATTGTGTTAACCTTTTCACCACCCAGAGATTCTTCTTTTACCATAAAGCCATCATAATATGCTAACCCATCGAGGCCTCTCATACCACCTCTGGGATAGGGCTTGCTTTCCACCACCATACTTACTTAAATTGTCCTTTGTTTGAAATCTTTGTTGTTGTTGTTGTTTGCTTTTGGACAGAGTAAAGCATACAAGGAAAGGAAAATTGTGTTCAAACATGCACAGTATTAGAAAATACATTACAATGGGAGCCTTAAGTTCAATGGAGTCATTTAAGGAAACCAAACAAAGTTCTACTTTTGTCTGGGTTGTTAAGTGAAGGAAATATAAAGGATGAAGCTTCTGAACTGGATCTTGAAATATGGAAGAGAAGGAGGACAATGCTACTTAGAAGGGGCAGCGGGAAGAGAGGTTACAGGAAGAAGGCTATGTGAAGAAGCTGGGGGTCATTCTCAGGTCAGCTGGCCAATAGCACATCAATATGGGAATGGAAAGATAAATCAAATCTGTAGGTTAAAAAAAATAAAACCTAAGTGTGAGCTGTCATAATATTCCTTAGTTGGATTCCGAGGAAGTTATGGCAGCTGGGAGGGCAGATCTGTGGTCTCAGAAAGGCCGCTTGGGTGGACACCTTAGTGCTGTGGGGCCTCAGTATTGTGGAGCCCTGACTTCCCCAGCTGGCAGCATCCCTTGGCTGTCCCTCCTTCTAGAGGGATAAAATAAAGCTTCCTTTTCCCCCACTGCCCCATTTTTCCCAGTCCTGCCTTCTCAGAAAGTATTCCAAATTTGAGGCCCCATAGGGATGCTGGAGACCCCTGGAGACCTAGTTTCCTTGGCAAGATTTCAGACCCAACACCTCAGGTCCCATGGAGCCTGGCATGACCTTGTGGAAGATTTGTTTATTAGCTGTTCTGTTACAGTTCCATTCATTTATTTAAATAAACAACTCAGATCTCTGTTACTAACTCAAGGCTCCCCTTAATCAGCAGCCTTAAATCAAAGGAAGCTTCTGTTATACTTTATGACTTTACTTTGCAAATTTGAGTTAAAAGAAGGGAGTAGTTAAGACTCAATTACTTTATGGCTCAGTTGAAGCCACATAACAAGTTCAGCTAGAAGCCAGAGTTTATATTCCAAATCCAGCCAGTGATTTCATTCTGCAAACTCCTTTATTGTTAACATTGCAGGAGGGCAGAAGAGAATGCCAAGCATACACTAAAAGCAACCATTTTGAATGAATGATTGGTTTGAGGTGGTGAGGCCTGTGGGAAATCACACAGGAGTTGTGAGACCAGGTTTAAGTCAATGCTCAGCTGTGATCTGCGGTTGCTGTCAGCCACTGTTGAGTTGATTCCTCACTCACAGTAACCTCAGCCCAATGGAATGAAACATTGCCCATTCCTACACATTCTCCATGATCGGTTATGGATCAGACCATTGTGATACATAGGGTTCTTATAGGCTGATTTTTGGAAGTAGATTGCCAGGCATTTCTTCCTTGTCCATATTAGACTAGAAGGTCCACTAAACCTGTTCAGCATCATAGCAACACACGAGCCTCCAGATGGGTGGTGGCTTCACAGGCCATAATGGAAGAATTCTACCACTGAATCACCAAAGGCAGCCATGATCTAGCTTTGTGATACTGGGCTGTCATTTTACATCTCTGACCTTTAGTTTCTCTTTTGGAGAAGTTGAGCAAGATAATATTTAATTTTCTTAGTTCTAAAATTCCATGGCTTCATGACTTGACTAATTACTATAGTAGGGCTGGTGGTAGAAAGCCAATAGTTAGTTACAGTTAGATTTGAAAGGGAGAAGACATTATAGGGGGTTAAAAGGAAAGACAGCGTGACCTAAGGATAATTTTCAGCCATGGATCAGTTTATGTTACAATATTAGGGGATGGATAGAAGATGTCAGATATGAAAGGAAGTAAAATGAACAGAATGTGTGACTTGGAGAGTTTGAGGTAAAGGCAAAGGTGGAGGCTAAGGTAACTCCCAGGTTTCTGGCTTGGTGGAACCAAGATATTATCTCACATATATGAAATAACAGCAATGAACATATGTATAGAGACCAAATAATGAACAAAATATATAGCAACTTAGTAGTTACCAGGGTGAAAGGGAGGGGAGGAGAGGGAGCTATTATTCAGAAACCAGTGAGTTTCTATTTATGGTGATGGGAAATTTGGCAATGATTAGGAGTTATGGTTGCACAACATGATTAATGTAAATGATGTGATTAAATTGTACACCTGAGAAATGTCAAATTGGAAAATTTTATGCTATATATATTTTTTATAACAATTTAAAAAAGAAAAGAAACATTAAAGAAGGAAAAGGTTTAAGTGATTAAGGTAATCATTTCATTTGGGGACATATGAAATTTTTTCATTTTGATTTTTTTCCCACTTACAGAAGCTCAAACCATGAATAGTGGCTTATGACATGTTAATATATATATTTTTTTCACAATTTTAAAATATTTTTTTCCACTGCCACTGTAGTTTTTAATGACTACATATCATTCCTTTTGAAATTTTGAGTTGTTTCCAATATTAACAAATCTGTGTGAATATCTCTATAGCTAAATCTTTGTGCCTTGATCTAATTATTTCACAAAGATAAATTATTAGAAGCAAATTTTCTGGGTAAAAAGATGTGCATTTTTAAAGCTTTAACACATATCCCTAAGTATGTAAACCAATTCATGCCTTCAGAAATATTAAATGTATACTATGTTTTATCATATTCTTGGCAATATTGAGATATATATTCCTTTTTCATAGCTACTGGTCAAAATTACTATTAGAGTTTTAGCAATATGATACTTCAAAAATATATTTATTGATCTTGTATATTTCTTCACTGGTAAATTTTCTCCTCATGTTCTTTTCTCATTATATTTTAATAGTTACTTGTCGTTTATTGATTTTTTAGTACTCTTTGTATATTAGTAAGTTATTGTCTTTTCCTACCATAGGCATTGCTTTCTTGTTTTTCCTTTATTTTTTAGGTATTTGTTGTATGGACAATTTCTCCTTTCCATGAATACCTTTTTCTCTAGTGACTTATAAGGAATACATTTTCTTTTGCCTGATTGTCACTGATAGCTTAATTATAAGTAATAGGAGCAAAACATTCATGAATTTTCCTTACGTAAAATGAAGAAATCTGCATTCTTATTTTCCTATTTTGCCCTGCCATCTTCTAGGTTTTGGTTGGCATACAGAATGTTGTAGTAATTGAAGGATTTACCTTCTCATTTCCTACATTGCTCCATCTCTAAAGTGTTGTAGAAGACTTGTGGAAATTAAATGAGATAATGCAGGAAAGCATTTTGAACAGTATCTTGCATATAGCAAGTTCTCAATAAGTGTTAACTGATATTGTAATGATAAACAGGATTTAATATACCCCTTATACCCCTTGGGAGCTCTGGTGGCATAGTGCCTAAGGCATTTGACTGCTAACCAAAAGGCTGACAGTTGAAACCCATTAGTCACTCCTCGGAAGAAAGGTTGGACAACCTACTTCCTTAGTGTTACAGCCTCGGAAACCCAAGGAGGGGTCGCTATGAGTTGGATCCAACTCGATGGCAGTGTGTTTGGTTTCGTTTTGGTTAATGTACCTCTTAGCATAGTGCCTAAGGCACTTGACTGCTAACCAGAAGCCTGCTGGTTCAAACCCACCAGCCACTCCTCGGAAGGAAGGTTGGACAATCTACTTCCTTAGATACCATCTGGGAAACCCAAGGAGGGGTCGCTATGAGCCAGGGCCGACTGGATAGTACATAACAACAACAACCCCTTAAAATTTCAAATTATTATTATTATTTATGTAATGAATCTTTTCATTTAATAATTAGTTTTACTGTATTTTTCAGAAATATTTTGGCTAAATTTCTATTTTAATACTTTTAGTGCTTACTATCAGTTCTTTTAAATTATTTTTTCCTATGTGTGACCTTTTCATTTTGATTAATTTACTAACTGACTGATATATATATTTGAGTAATTTTTGTAGAATTGTTATACAAGTTTTCATAGTTATATTAGGTTTGAAAGAACCAGAAAAAGAGTGATTTTTACAAGTTTGAAGTTTATATTTCTTTCATGTCTAGAAATGGGTGCTTAGAGCTGCTAAGGAGGTTTAGTTTCACAAAGTCATCAGGACCCCAGCTCTGCCTACCTTGTTGTCTCCATTCCCAAGAAACGAAACAACTGTTGCAGCATCATACATCACATCAGCATTCCATCCAGGATAAGCAAGGGTAGCACAAGGAAGAACATATCCCCGACTTCAAGGAAATTTTCCACGAGTAGTAAATACTATTTTGCATTTCATTCAATTGGTCAGAATTTAGTTACATGGTCTCAATGCAAGGGAGGCTATGACATGTAGTCTTCATTCTGAGTAGCCATGTGCTCAGCTAAAAATTTATTTCTGGGAGAGAAGAGAAGAGCCTGCCCTTTAGCCACTTGAATACCCATGTATTATTTTTCCCAGACATAGAGCACACTCCTCTCCCACAGGGAGACTGTTCCAAGTCTAACCCTGTTTGTACATCCAATTCAAGTTTTGTGACTTGAGTATGCGCAATCCTATCCACCAGGTCTGTCTTCCATATCTAATCTGTGTTGGTAAAGTAGAAACATAATGGTCAAAACCAAAACTTGTTTCTGGAGAAAAACAAAAGGAGAATTGAAAGCACACAGTAGTTATAGACCAGTGACTACCAGATGTTTCCAATTCTCTCTTTTTTTTTTCCTTCCAACATTTGGATCTATAACAATGATCCAATTCACTAAGCAGGAATAGAAAAGACCAACTTCCTAGTGGGGTGGGGAGTTGCTTGCTTAGCCTGTCTTGTAGACTTTTCTCCTTGATCATTGTCCCCTGTGGTCACATGTAAGGTGGCTTCGGAGAGCAAGTTTTTCTTGGAGCTTTACAGCATTTTACCTCTCTTCCTGCTGGGTTACATTTAATGCCTGGAAATTGCTTAGTGGTTAAACAGTTTGTGGTTTTAGTAGTCAAGCTTGTGATTTCTTTGAATACAATTCCTTAAATAATGTAGGCTTCCTATATATTTGCTTCCCATCAGTTCTATGTACAAGCAAATTTTTTTTTTTTATGCAATACATCTTCTTCTTTTATTTATTTTATTTTATTTTATTTTGATTTGGGTGAAATTTTACAGAGCAAATTCACTTCCCATACACCAGTTCACATATACTTTGTCTCATGTCATTGACCACATTTTACCACAATGCAACAGCTCCCCTCCCACTTCCTCCCCATAGTTACCTCTTCCTACTGTCCATCCCTCCATACTCTCCTGCCCCCTGAGCTGTCTCCCCATGCATAAGCAGCTCTTCCTTCTCCCATGATTGTTTTCTCCAGGGCGTGTGTCTATTTGAGGTAAATGTTTAAGTCACATGCCTATACTTTGTTTGGCTGGAAACCACAGGTGTGGGTTCAGTTCCAGACCTGAAAGGCAGCTCAGGGCCATAGTCTCA
>NW_006921726.1:6964715-6971634 GCF_000298275.1 Orycteropus afer afer
TCAGTCTGTGTTAGTTTAGGTAAGTGGTGTGTTTCTAGAAAACTATCCATTTCCTACAGTTTTTCAAATTTGTTGGAGTACAGTTCTTCATAGAATCCTGATATTATCCTTTTGATTTCAGTTGGTTCTGTTCTACAAACAACTTTTGCCAAAGATCTTGTTTTGATATAGATTTTAGGCAAGGTTCTATGCTCTGCCCAACCCCTCTCTCAACTTAATGATGGTAACTTTGAAGTTGTTTGAGACAACAGGCTCCAGTGATGTGTTCTGTTGAGTTGATTCCTACTCTATATGACATATTAGAACTGCCCTGTAGTAATTCCTAGGCTGAAATATTTATAGGAATAGATTACCAGGTCTTTTCTCCTGTGGAGCCGCTGGTGGGTTTGAACCAGCAACCATTCAATTAGCAGCTGGGCACTTGAGTATTGCATCACTTGGGTCCTTTGGGCTTCGGTGATAATCCTGTCATTTCTACCAGGCTGGAACATATTATCTTGCAGAGAACTCTTAATGGAGGATGTGTGAAAGGGGATTTGGGGCTATGGTTTTATCTCTTGCTAAGTCCAGAGCTCTGAGTCATTGATTTAAACTGCTTGAGATTTGTGTTTAGGAGAAATTGATTTTTATTTTATTTTATTTTTTTCAGTCCTGCAAGGCTCCTTGTTACCAAACTCTCATCCAACTTAGATTGTAGACTATGTGAAGAAAACTCCTCAAAAAAGCTGTTTGCCCTTCCATCTGGCTTGCATCCTAACAAATTGTGGGCTGGAGTTCACTGCTTTCTTGTGGGATTTTGCTGAGAATGGCAAGAGCACACCATCATTTTGACAGTTTCCTACCACCTCCTCCAAATCCTCTTCTGCCTCTTGATTGCAACACTCCCTTTCTCTTATTTTAATTCTGTGTACATTTTTAAATAATCTGCAGGTCAGCTATTTTGTCCTCTTTCTGTCTACAGTGTCTTCCTCTTAGATAGAAAAACTAGTTCCTAGTTCAGAGACCTAATAGCCATGTGGATGTTGCTTTGGACATTGGCAATCCTGGCAGGATAAATTCTCTGCAGCTTTCCTTCTCTGTATGTGGCCAATTGCTGGGTATGAGTGGTACAACTACCCAGTGTAAATAGGGACTTATTGCTTTGCTGGCTTATGGCTTCACGTCCAAGTCTATGTTATATCTTTAGTTTATATTCTTATATTTAAATAGCACCTTTCCTTTATCCTAATGCTTATAAAGACTTCTTCCTTGTTTTTATCTTTCTTTCTTCAGCTAAGTCAGGACTGAGATGGTAGGAGGGGGTAGAACTCAGAGAATGCTGGTTCTCAAGGTAGAATCTTATGTAAAACTCACTAAACTCACTGCAGTTGAGTCTATTCAACTCATAGCAACCCCTCCTTGGGTTTCCATGGTGGTATCTCTATGGAAGTAGATGGCCCTATCTTCCTTCTGAGGCATGGCTGGTGGGTTTGAACCACCAGCCTTCTGGTTAGCAGTCAAATGCCTTAGGCACTATGCCATGAGAGCTCCCAGAATCTTATGTAGAAGGTCTTTTCTTCCTTGCTTTTCCTACTAAAAATAAAAACCCCAAACCCACTGCTGTAGAGTTGACTCCAACTCACAGCAACCCTACAGGACAGAGTAGAACGCCCTATAGGGTTTCCAAGGCTGTAAATCTTTACAGGAGCAGATTGCCTCATCTTTTTCCTACAGAATGGCTGATAGGTTTGAACAGCCAATCTTTTGACTTGCAGCTAAATGCCACTGCACCACCAGAGTTCTTTTGCTTTTCCTATAGGTGTTTCGAATTCAACACATTAAGTTTGGGAACTTCTACACAAGATTATAGGGCAGTTCTACTCTGTCCTGTAGGGTCGCAGTGAGATGGAGTTGACTCTACAACAGTGGCTTTGTTTTTTGTTTTGGGTAGAAGAAGCAAGGAAGAAAAGACCCAACAAGCAATTTTATATATAAAAGAAGTAGCATGGATCATTCTGAAAGGAATCCACAACCAAACTTGGGTTTGGCTTGAACTGATTTCCAAGAACAGTATCTGGACAGTAAAAATAACCAGACATCAGAACTAGTGAATGCAGTAATGGTTTTTTTTTTTTTTTTTTTTGTCCACATGGTAAACAATAGGCAATTCCTCAGGGAAACAATGGACAATATGTAATTGTACATAAAGAGCAATTCTGAGTCTGTTCCAAACTCTGGGGAAACCACATTGCCATCTTCACACCATGTCTTTGTTTTGTAGTGCAGGCTACATAAATCATATATTGTCATCAAGGCTGATTATATTCTTCCCTTATGAGTCAGCCTGGGATGCAAAATGAGAGAAATTCTGTATTGAAAAATCCTCATGTCTCATTTAATTCTTTCCTTATTCAAACTTTTCCTTTCACAGTTTTGATTAGTGCCTTTGCCCATTTGGTGAATATTTTATGATCAAATTTTAAGAATAATCTATACATGGTTGTCGGACTGCCTATCTCTTAAAAAAAAGAAAGTGTTCAGAGAAACCCAATAAAATCACCATTTAAACTTGTGTGTGTTTTTGTGCTGATCTTGATTGTGTCTTGTGATTTCACTCTTTTCCCTCTTCTTGAGAGAGAAGGTGCTTACAAGGTGGCTGGACATGCCAAATGCTGATGCAGAGGAGACTCTGGCTGGCATTTGTCTGCAATTCCATGATGGGCTCTTCTAGAAGGAAGATTGATATGAGTCAGCAAAGCCCTCATTAAGTGAGTCACACCATTAATAAAAGGTGTAGATTGCAAAGGGGTGTTTATTTCAGTGTTGATGGAAACCAGGACACAGTGGCCTTGAATCAAAAATAACCTTGGGGCTGACACGTTGAACTTGGATCAGATCTGAAATCCCAGGCATTATTTCCTTCCTGCAGGCAAACATGCATCCAGATGACACTGCTGCCTTCTTTGTCCTGCAGACATCATCTTCTCATCAGCAGCATTTATACCTTGCTTGACAGTTTACAGTTTGTCCGTTTACAACTCCTTTGTTTCTATGTGAATAAACTTTAACAAGGATTAAGTATTTGTGCTCAGGAGTTAGCCAGTCCTGGGTTAGAATCACAGGTCTGCCACTTTAAAGCTAGGTGAACTCAGTTAACTTGTTTAAACTCTCTAAATTTCAATTTCTTCATCTGGACTCAGTTTCCTTAGATTCTCCAATTTATTAGTGAAGATAAATAATAGTAACTCTACCACAGAGTGTGAATATTAAATTAGATAAGAGTGAATGAAAAACTCCCAGTGTGTGATGTATAATAAGAGCTCAATAAATGTTGCTTTTAGATTTGGATAACATGCTTTATGCCAATTAATAAATGAGGACTCTAAAGCTCAGAAAGTTTATTTGCCCAAGGGCATAGAGTTGTTGTTTTTGTTATGAGCCGTTGAGTCAGACCCGACTCATAACGACCCCTCCTTGGGTTTCCGAGGCTGTATCACTACAGGAATAGATTGCCCCATCTTCCTTCCAAGGAGTGGCTGGTGGGTTTGAACTGCCAGCCTTCTGTTTGAGAGAGTTAGGACTGGATAACGCCACTAGATGAAACAAGTTCTTCTAACTTCAAAGCTACTGTGGCCCAAGCCTCTGAAGAATAGGCAAGTCTTCTCTTGGACCTGTTCACTTTCTAATAAAATTTCATTGCTGTTGAGTCAGGTCCAACTCATGGCGACCTCTCCTTGGTTTCCAAGGCAGTATCAGTACAGAAATAAAGTGCCCAATCTTCCTTCTGAGGAGTGGCTGGTAGGTCTGAATCACCATTCTTCTGGTTAACGGTCAGATGCCTTAGGCACTATGCCACTAGAAATCTGTCTCATAGCTCCTTCTGGTTTCTGGTTAGTTTACTGTTTTGACCATATTCACTTTGATTTATATAATGATTATATATAAGAATTTGTAAGCTGCTAGAAGCACAAAAAGTGAGTGAGGCACAGAAGGTGCTTCTACCTAGTAGTTGTTGCAGTTACTTAACTAGGTAATTGTAGTACAACGGGTGATATGGCCAAGCGTATGTTGTTGTTGTTGTGTCAGACCTGATTCATAGTGACCCCTCCTTGAGTTTCCCAGACAGTATCACTACAGAAGTAGATTGCCCAACCTTCCTTCCAAGGAGTGGCTGGTGGGTTTGAACTGCCAGGCTTCTGGTTAGCAAGCAAATGCCTTAGGCACTATGCTACCAGAGCTCCCCCAAGTGTAGGAGTAGCACCTAATCAGATTTTATTGGGGAGTCAGAAGAGCAGGGTAGTAAAAAAGTCTAGAATTTTGTAAGTGGCCCAATAAATATTTATTAACTGACTGAGTGACTTTCCTAGAGGCAGAGCCCTATCAGAAAAATTGAGAGTGTGAAGTTCATCTGCTTTTAGTAAGTTCCCTTAATTTCTGTTATCTAGAAATGTCCAAATTTCACTTACATATTTCAAGGACAATTCTGCTGGATAGTAATTCTTAGTTGGCATTTTTTTTTTTTTTTCTTTCTGGGATTTACTTATGTCATCCCATTTGTGATAGTTGGAGCTGTCTGTCAACTTGGCTGGCCCACAATTCTGTGCGGTTTAAGCAATTGTGATGTGAGTTTTTCCAGTGATGGGATCAGATGTATATGTTTTGAGCAGCCAATCTGTTGAAAGGGAGTTTCCCTAGGGGTGTGAACTGCTTCTAGTATATTTATGGACATCCTGGGAAAAGAGATACTCTTCTGTGGATTGGGATTCTGTTGTGCTGCCTACAACTGTCTGTGAGTGAACAATCCACCAATCTGCCTGGAGATGTTGGATTCATCATTTGTTGGAGTCGACAGCCAGTATACTGCCTGCCAACCTTGAGTTCCTCAGCCCCTGTAGCTGCATGAGTCAGGAAAACCTCCAGCTTGACGTTTGATCCAAGAACTTGGGACTTGCCAGCTTCTATTAAGTGTGTGAGCCATTTTCCTAAGATAAATTTCTCTTTCTCTCTCTATATTAGCTTTACTGGTTTTGTTTTTCTAGAGAACCCAGTCTAACACATTTGTTACTGGGAGTGGTTCTAGAGAGACAAAATCATAAGGATGGGCTTCCTAAACTGGTTCTCTGATTTGATTAATTGTAAAGGCACTGATGACCCTGCCTCCATTAGTAAAGAGGGCCCTGCTAATCTGTGGTGTGAGGAGGCAACATTAATATGCAAACTAACACCACCAATAGATCAAGTACTTGTGAGAAGTGAGGCTCTGGGTCATTGCATATTTGATACTTTTCTGCAATTTTGTCAGCATGAGGAGTATAAGGAAGCTGGTTGGTTGGTCCAACTTACACTAGACAAAGTGGTTGAAGAGCAAGATGAGTTCAGGACTGCTGAGTTACAGCTTAAGTGCCACATAAAAGACCTCAATGTTTCCAGCTGTGCTCTGAAAGAAAGCCTTATTTCTTCTAGTAACAGAACTGATATTGCTGAAAACCAAACCTAGAGTCTTATTCTAAGGGTGGCTGAATTACAACAGCAATTAAATTACCAACCCAGAATTGTGTCTGAAGTTAAAGTGATGGCATTGATTGAGAAAAAATGAGATCCAGAAACCTGGAATGGGGACATATGGGCAGATAGCCAGGAAGATCAGGATATGAAGCCTGTAAATTCTGTTGAATCCCTCCCATCTGAAGGGATTACTGTAAAACCCACTCAGTTTGATGGGATTAAACCAACTGTTTATGCTGGGCCAATGCCTGAGTCAGAGGCCATGGAAGACATTGCTGAATGTTGTCAGGAACTGCCCCAACCACCCATTGTTGCTGCTAGACCAATAACTAAAGTTAAGCCCAAGTGAGCCACAAAAGGTGATTTTGTTTTTCTAGAGAATCCAGTCTAACACATTTGGTACCAGGAGTGGTTCTAGAGAGCTTTACTGGTTTTGTTTCTCTAGAGAACTCAGTCTAACACACCATTGCATTCTTACCTACATGCTTCCTGCCAAGAAATCAGAGCTTAGTCTTATTCATTGCTCTTTGTAGGTAACTTTTCATTTTTCCCATGCTGCTTTCAAGATTCTTTCTTTGTCTTTGGTTTTGGTGAGTTTCATTATATTATATGTTGGTGATTTTCTTTCGGGATCTATCCTCTTTGGGGTTTGTTGAACTTCTTAAATGGATATCTTCTTATCTTTTATCATTTTAGGGAAGTTCTCCCCTTACAAATATTTGACAATTTTTTGGTGATTTTTTTTTGTCTTTTCCTGTTCTGGATTTCTGATCACATGTAAGTTACTCCTCTTGATGATGTTCCACAAATTTTTTTTTTTGTTGTTGTTGTTGTTTGCCATCGAATTGGACCCGACTCATAGTGACCCTTTTTGGGTTTCTGAGGCAGTATCACTATGGAAGTAGATTGCCCAACCTTTGGCTTCTTCATTTTGTTTTGATTTTTTTCCTGATTGATGCCTCAACAAGGTAGTATTGAGAAATTTGTCTTTAATGTCACTAATTGTGTTTTCCTTTGATTCAGTTCTACTTCATTGTCCTTTCAATATGTTATCTATTTCTGAAGTCTTAATATTAGTCTTTTGGATTTCTATTTGCTATTTTTATATGATTTCTAATTTTTTCATTAATTTTGTTAGTTTGTTCTTGTATTTTTTCCCTTAAATTGTTCAGCTGTTTTTTTCTGTTTTCCTTAATTTTGTCAGTGTTTTCCTTGATTTGCTTCTCAATCCATTGAGGATATCTAAGTATAATTTTTTTGAATTTCTTATGAGGTAGTTCCAATGCCACTTCTTCCACAGGGAGTTTATCAGGCTCTGGTGCCTTGTTTATACTACCTTATCTTGCTTCTTTGTGTGAACTGTGATTGTCAGTTGTCTCTGAGACATTGTGATGTCATTATTTTTATATTTAACTGGTGATTGTATGTTGGTATG
>NW_006921726.1:6973680-6991018 GCF_000298275.1 Orycteropus afer afer
TAATAATAAAGATAAAAGAGGGATGAAGAGGTTAAAAAAACCATCTGGGCTGGGGAGGGAGCAAAAGCAGAAAAGAATAAGAGAAAAAGAAAAATAAGAACTAAAAGAGTATAAAAAGAAAAAAAAAGAAGGAAAACAGGGAAAGGGAAGGGGAAAGAAAAGCAAGAACAAGAACCAGGGAAGGGAAACAAAACAAAACAAAACAAAACAAAACAAAAAAAAAAAGGAGGGGGAAAGAAAGAATAATTTAAAAGCAAAACAACAAACAAATACAAAATGGGGGGGGGGTAGGGTACCTGGGCAGTGTTCCAGTGGGCTAACCTGGTGGCAGGAAGTAGGATATTTGGTCCTGCTCTATTCAGGTAGTAAATGGGGTCAAGGTACCCGATCTTAGCCAAGTTCCTGCTGACCAGTAGATGTCTGCAGGCAGTGTCTCCAGACAAGGAAAAAGTTCCTGCCAGTCCAAATGTCAGTGGGACCAAGGGTGCCTGGTTCTAGAAGAAATTCTTGCCAGCTCAAAAAGCAGCTGGGAACAGGGTGTCTGGTCTCAGAAAAAAGTTCCTGCTGTCCTGCTGATTTCATGTGGAACATCATGCTCATCTCAAGAAATCAGTAAGCATGAGGTTGTATCATCACTGTGAGTTATCATAGACACTCATCTCTCTCCTCCCCCACCTATAACCTCAATGAATATGATAGGGAGCCTGTTGTTGTTATATGCTCCCATAATTCAGCAAATTGATCCTTACCCTTTGTCAGTCTCTGGGCCAGGTTGGGAAAAGAGTTCAGTAAAGGACACATAGGTCCCGATCTTAAGGCACTGGTGGAAGGAGACAGAAGCAAGGGAATTTCAGATTACTATAAGGTTTTTGAGGTAACTAGTTAGAGAAACATAATAGGTAGTTACTTGAGAGTGAATGGGTTTCTTTTTTAAAACAATGGTGAGGGAAATTCTCTCAGGAGAAGTTTCATTTGTGCCAAGTCTTGAAAGATGAGAAGATGCCAGCTAGGAAGAAGTGAGGAAGCCTTCCAGGCCAAGGAAAGGTCAAGGATAAGGACTCAGAACTGGCTGAGAACCCACTGCTTTGGAGGGACATAAAGGAGACAAATGGGTCTGGAAAACAATGAGTGATTCCATTTTCTGAAGCAAACAAAACCAAATAAGCCCCAAACCCTACGTTCAATTAACTCCCAACTTTAGACTAAGACACACCAAAATCTCGGCATCAACTCTTGGCAAAGGAAGTATAGATTGGCACAGACTTTTTGGAAGGGAATTTGACAATATTCATTTAAATTAAAAAAAAATTCTCTTTACTTCTTATGTGTTCATATTTGAAATTTTATGTCCATGTATTACTTCTGCATTCAAAAGGCTAATGAAAAATTTAAACCTAGTCTTTTTCACATATATAATATCAGGGCACACATCCTGTACATGCATATGGAGTGGTGGAAGGATAGGGCAAAGCAGCACAGAGTCTAAAAACCAAAGAGTGAAAACATGTTTCCAAGTAGAATTTAGCAAAGAACCCAAGTTCTTTCACATCCATAGCAGCCGTGAAAATGTTGGATTGCATGCAAGATCTGGATCCAGAAGAAACCAGCTTAAGACCAATTTCTTGCTTTAATTAAAAGTGTGTTTCTTGAACTATGTCCAACCTATGTCTTTCTGACATTTTTAAGTCCTACTTTTGGTTCCAAAACTTTCGACATTCATCACACTTTACACCTACCCTCTAAGGAAGAAACACAAGGTTGGTTTGTGTAAGTTAAATATATGAGCACATGCCAGTGTGTCGTTGCATCATTTCCCTTAGGTGATCCAGGAAGGAGCTTGGAGCCCCAAAGTGGCATATCACGGAGGCTGGTTTATTGCAATCAATTTTTCAGTAACTCCCAACTGGGCCAGATTCAATCCAATAACAAAAGATGAAAGTGTCTAAGTCTATTAAAATACCAGGTGCTTGAATTTACTTAAATCACATATTAATTTCCTTTCCTGATCTCACTGCTAAGCTGTCAAGGCTCTATCCATGTGTCACCAAATCAACTATTTGAGGGTCAATTATGTTGAATTGCTTTTCTATTAATTGAATCACAGCCCAGCAGATTTAATTCTGTCTTCAGTCTGAAATGGCCCTTAGACCAATCTCCTCCATGTCCTCTTTCTGGCAGTAGCACAAAGGAATGTGTTGTCTGATTGTCCTTCTGGATGTCAACCTTAAAAAGCAAGCATATTCTCTAACATCCTAGTTTTAATAATGTTGAGTATAACCGTTTGTGAGTTGATAGCTCATCCAGGTCCCAATAACAACTCTTTTACTTGAGTCATAAAGGCATGATCTTGTTTTTTTTTCTCTTCTTAACCTAGCACCATAAATGTAATGGTTTATGACTTTATGAGGTCCCCTCCCAGGCCCCATTCTTTATAACTGTCATTCTTCCAGAATAGAATTTTCTATGGCCTACCCCAGACTTTTTTCTCTACAAAGTTAAGTCCTGTTCATCTTTAGCACCTTTGCAAGTGCCACACTCTCTTGCTCCAGTTTCCTGCTTTTAATGTTCTCCAAAACCTTTCCACTCCTAGCCTACTGGAATGATTCCAAGAGTCCTTTGAGAAGCACAGTGCATGGTATCCATTTTCATCATGGAGAAGTGTGACATCTTGAAGGAACAATGAAAGATTCTTAACTGTGATATTTTTGAAGCTTTTAAAAACACCTGGATGTAGTCTGTAATATTCTTAATGCCATGGATTTCTCCCTCCAAAATATGTACCTAACCCACAGCTGGAAATAACATGTTCTCCAAATCCCCCTGCCAAAGAGTTAAATATCTTCCCAGAATTTTAAATCATTTAAAGGCACTTAACCACTCAAAATAGTATGAATTCTCCTTCCACCCACATGGAAAGCATTGCACAATTGACAAAGATCATTAGAGGGGCTTCAAAACCAAAGGTAGAAAAAAAAAAAAATAGAAAAAACAAATGCTCAAGAGATTTATGAATGAAAATTTTTACCCAAACCAGAGTGAAAGCCTCATTAGGAATGAGAGGACAGACCTCCCTTGGTCTCATACCCCATGTTGACTAGAATTTATTTGTTCTGGCTAGATGGGCAAAGACAAAAGCAGGCTTCTAAAAAACAAACACAATGCAAATATCATGTTAGGTGTTTTGGACAGGAAAAATCCATTACTTTTTAAATGTGGGAAGTAAACAAAAGCATAGAAATTTTTTGATCAAGTATGCATTTGTGGATGTATCCATTTTTTTCTATGTATATCCCCCCAGGAAGCCACTATGATCTCTTACCTGGACACCTACAATAGCTCCCTAATTGATCTCCTGACTCCTGATTTTGCTACAACAAATAATTCTCCAAAGAGCCTCAAAATCATGTCACCTCCCTGTCAAAACCATCTACTAGCTTTCCATTTTTTTTACAATAAAATATAAAACCTTTTGCATGGCCAAAAATGCCTTGCATGATCTGGTGCCATGCCTGTTTTCTTCAATATCATTTTGAAGCATTCTTATGCTCACTGTGGTCTAACCACACTGAACTTCTGTTCTTAGAACATGCTCAGTTTGTCCCAGCTTCAGGGATTCATTCTTGCTATTTCCTGTGTCTGGAGCATGCTTTTCCTAGGTGTTCTTCTGGATGTTCTCATCTTTTATATATATATCTCAGCTCAAATTTCACCTCAGAGAAGGCTTCTTCATAACCAACCCTATCTAAAGCAGATTTCCTTTCACCCTCTGTCACTTATTACAATGAATGTGTTTTATCTCTTCACATCACTTGTTTACTGTATGTTATTTATTACTTTTCTATTATCTATCTCCACATTAGATTAAAAATTCCATAGAAGTAGAGATTTTGCCTTTTTTTTTTAACTTTATATATTTAGTGCTTAGAACAGTGTCTGGTAAATGTTGTTCTTAAGTCTGTTCCGACTCATGATGACCTTATGCATAACAGAATGAAATGTTTCCTGATCCCATGTCATTTTCATGATCATTGGTATGTTTGAATTCACTGTTGTGATCCCAATCTATCTCATTGAGAGTTTCCCTGATTTTTGCTGACCCTCTCTGCTTTACCAACTATGATGTCATTTTCTAGCAATCAGTCTTTCCTGATGACATGTCCAAAATAAACAAGTCGAAGTCTCCACATGTTGTTGTTCTTGTTAGGTGCTGTCAAGTTGGCTCTGACTCACAGCAACCCTATGTACAACAGAATGAAACACTTCCTGGACCTGCACCAGCCTCACAATCCTTGCTATACCTGAGCCCGTTTTTGCAGTCACTAGGCCAATCCATCTAGCTGAGGATCTTCCCCTTTGTTGATGACCCTCCACTTTACCAAGCATGGTATCCTTCTCCAGGGAATGGTCCCACCTGACAACATGACCAAAGTAGGTGAGACAAAGTCTGGCCATTCTTGCTTCCAAAGAGCATTCTGGCTGCACTTATTCCAGGACAGAGCTGTTAGTTCTTTTGGCAGTCCATGGTACTTTCAGTATTCTTCACCAACTCAAAAGCATCAATTATTCAGTCTTCCATATTCATTGTCCAGCTCTCAAATGCATAAGAGGCAATTGAAAATACCATGGCTTCGCTCAAGTGCACCACAGTCTTCAAAGAGACATTTTTGCTCTTCAGCACTTTAAAGAGGTCTTTTGCAGCAGATTTGCCCAGTGTAATACTTCATCTGATTTCTTGACTGCTGCTTGCATTGGTGTTGATGGTGGAACCAAGTCACATGAAATCTTTGACAGCTTCAATCTTTTCTCCATTCATTGTGATGCTGCTTATTGGTCCAGTTTTGGGGATTTTTGTTTTCTTTAAGGTAAGGTATAACTGACACTGCAGACTGCAGTCCTTAATCTTCATCAGTAAATGCTTGAAGTCACCTTCATTTTCAGCAAACGAGATTGAATTGTCTGCATATCTCAGCTTGTTAATGAATCTTCCTTCAATCCTGATGCTGCATTTGTCTTCATATAGTCCAAGCTCTTGGATTATTTGCTCAGCATATGGATTGAACAAGTATGGTGAAAGGATACAACTCTGATGCAATCCCTTCCTGATTTTAAACCATGCAGTATCCCCTTATTCTGTCTCAACAACAGCCTCCTAGTCTATGTACAGGTTCCTCATGAGCACAATTAAGTGTTCTGGAATGCCCATTCTTCTCAATGTTATTCATAATTTATTATGATCCACACAGTCTAATGCTTTCACATAGTCAATAAAACACAAGTAAACATCTTTTGGATGTTCTCTGATTCAACCAAGATCCATCTGACATCAGCAATGATATTCCTCAATCCACATCCTCTTCTGAATCCAGCTTGCATTTCTGGAAGTTTCCTGTCAATATATTGCTGCAACCATTTTTTAATTATCTTCAGCAAGATTTTGCATGTGATATTAATGATATCATTTGATGATTTCCACATTCTGTTGGATCACCTTTCTTTGGAATGGGTACAGATATGGATCTTTTCCTGTCAGTTGGCCAGATAGCTGGCTTCCAGTTTTCTTGGCATAGATGAGTAAGTGCCTCCAGTGTGGCATGCACTTGTTGAAACATCTCAATGGGTATTCTGTCAATTCCCAGAGTCTTGTTTTTCACCAATTCCTTCAGTGTAGCTTCAACTTCTTCCTTCAACATCATTTATTTTTGATCATATGTCACCACCTGAAACAGATGAACATTGACCAATTATTATTGGTACAGTGGCTCTGCATTATTTCCATCTTCTTTTGATATTCTTGCATCCGTCAATATTTTACCCATAGAATCTTTCAATATTGAAACTTGATGCTTGAAATTTTTCTTCAGTTCTTTCAGTGTGACAATGCCAAGTATGTTCCCATTTTCTTTAGCTGCTCTCTGTTCAAAAGCAAGTTTAAGGATTTCTTCTGACATCCATTTTTTTTTTTTTTTTTCCTTTCCTGTGTTTTTAATGACCTCTGCTTTGTTCATGTATGATGTTCTGGATGTCATCCCACAATTCTTCTGGTTTTCTTTCACTGGTGTTCAATGTGTCAAATCTATGCTTCAGATGGTTTCTAAATTGAGGTGGGATGTAATCAAGGTCATATTTTTTCTCCTGTGGACTTATTTTCATTGTCTTCAGCTTCAATCTGAACTTGCATATGAGCAGTTGATGGTCTGTTCTACAGTCAGCTCCTGGCCTTGTTTTGGCTGAAGATATTAAGCTTCTCCATTGCCTCTTTCCACAGATGTAGTTGATATGATTCCTGGGTATTCCATCTGGTGAGACCCATGTGTATAGCTGCTATTTATGTTGTTGGAAAAAAAAAAAATCAAACTTACTGCCATCAAGTTGAATCCGACTCATAGTGACCCCTCCTTGGATTTCCAAGGTGATATCACTATGGAAGTAGATTGCCCAACCTTCCTTCTGAGGAGTGGCTGGTGGGTTTAAACCATCAGCCTTCTGGTTACCAGTAAAATGCCTTAGGCACTATGCTACCAGAGCTCCTAAGGTCTACATAGCACCAATCAAATTAAATACCAATTAAATCAGAATATGTGGGGTGGGACTCAGGCATCATGCTTTTCTTACACTCTCCATTATTTCAGTGTGTGTCTAAGTTTGAGAAACACTTTTCTAAACTAGTGCTTCTCTAACTTTAGCTTGCATATGAGTCACCTGAGATCTTCTTAAAAATACAGATTCTGATTTAGTAGGTCTGCATTGGGGCCAAAAATTCTAGAGGTAATGCTGATACTGGAGTGCTCGGTCTTCTCTTCACATAACAAAGTTCTAGTGAATCCACAAATCGTCCAGTACATGGTGTCATTCACCAAGTAATTTCAATGAAAACCTTTATGGTCCTATGATACAATTCTGTGGTAATGCTGATAGCTGTTTAGAGAGTTTGTGTCCCTCTCCCCACTATATTGTTCTAACTAATTCTACTTTGTGATAGACAAGCTATCTGCCTGGGATTTGTGGCTGAGTAATATAATCCATTTGAATTGCTTAGAAATTCATGTACAAACTTGATGGTCCACTTTATGATGGAGTCTTTGGTTATTTGCTTGTTGTTATTATTAGTGCCATCAAGTCAGTTTTGACTCATAACAAACAAAACAACAAAATAAAAAACTGCTCAATCTTTTGCCATCTTCACAATCACTGCCATTCTTGAGCCCATTGTGGCCACTGTGTCAGTCCATCTCACTGAGTGTCTTCCCCTTTTTCTTTCAGCATGATATCCTTTTGACAATATGACCAAAATACGAGAGACAAAGTCTGGACATTCTTGCTTCTAAGGAGCATTCTGCCTTTATTTCCTCCAAAACAGGTTTGTTCATTCTTCTAGCAGTCCATGATACTTTCATATTCTTCTCCAGCACCACAGTTCACTATCTTCCTTATTAATTGTCCAGCTTTCACAATCATGTGAGGCTATTGATACACTATGGCTTGGGTGAGGCACGTCTTAGTTTTCAAAGTGACATCTTTGCTCTTAAATAATTTAAAGAGGTCTTTTGCAGCAGATTTGCCTGTTTGCCTGTATTTGGGGAAATTGCCCCAAATGCTAGAAATAAAAAAATATTACATGAACAAAGTGGTATTTCTACGCTTATTATCATTTCATGATGATCTTTTTCTGTCCTAAGAACAAACAAAAGTACTCAAAACTTTCTAACCTTTGAAAACAGTAGAAAGATTACTGAGGTGGATGAATTTTCTAAGCATGCTCCTGGTACATAATGCTTACAACTTTGTGTAAATAGTTTCAATCATGTTTCAAATCTGAGTCTTGATTGTGGGGACACATAAATATTGGTTAAATCAATGGACAGATTCTAAACCTTGTCAATGTGGGGCCTTATTATAAGCAGAAGCTGTGATTATGAAAAAAGAAGTTTCCCTTGACTGGCTTTGGTCAAAGGCCACATCTTTTTATTCAATTAGTTAGACCTTTGGCAATTCCATCACTGAGCAATAGATCTGATTATCTTCTTAATGACTGATATAATCAGACCCTTTATTGATAAAGCCACTGCTTTGTGTTTGACCATAATGAGAGTTGAGGAAAGAAATTGATTCTTTTGGTGAAAACTAATCTATGCCTTTAAAATATGGACTCTTTTGGGAAGGGAAAAGGTGACATGATTCCATTTTAATAGACCACTGACACCAATGGCTTGAATAGTCCTGTTACTGAGGCTTGAATTATGAGTACAAAGTTACTCAATGTGGGCGACATCCTCATCACTCAAGTACTCTGGCAACAACAGACAATTGGGAAAAAAAAAAAAAAAAACCTGTTGTTGAATCTGTCTCATTGTGACTCCTTGTATATCAGAGCAGAACTTTACTCCATAGAGTTTTTAGTGACTATAATGTTTGCTACAGAAATAGATTTACGGCCTTTCTTCTACAGTGCCTCTGGGCAAATTCAAACTACCAGTCTTTTTGTTAGTTGACAAGTGCAAACCATTTGCTGCAGTCAGAGACCTACACGAGTTCCATCAATTTGATTCTAACTCATGGTGACCCCATGTATATCAGACTAGAACTGTGATCCACAGGGTTTCAATGACTGATTTTTTTCAGAGGTAGATAGCCAGGCTTTCTTCTGAGGTGCCCCTGGGTGGACTTGAAGCACCAATGCTTTGGTTAGCAGCTGATCATGTTAATCATTGCTCCACCTAAGGACTCTAATCAATACAAAGAGCCAGAAAATTTCAAGGGAAATATCACAAGTTTCATTTATGGAAAGTGAATCTGTATTAGTTTCAAGAGGTAACATGTTTAAGACAGCAGTAGTATCACATGTTGTTGTTTTTGTTGTTATGTGCTGTCAAATCAGACCTGACTCATAGTGAACCCCTCCTTGGGTTTCCAAGGCAATATCACTACAGAAGTAGATTGCCCAACTTTCCTTCCAAGGCGTGGCTGGTGGGTTTGAACCACCAGCCTTCTGGTTAGCAGTCAAGTACCTTAGGCACTAGGCTACCAGAGCTCCTAGTGGAAAGAAAACCAGTCTTCCTATTTGCTAACTGCACAGTGCTAATCAACTTTAATTTAGAAGTCACTTCTGCTTTGTCTAACGTTGAACCCGAAAGACCCTTCTATTTTCAAAATTCTATCAATCTATGAGACTATTTCTGTTCATTTCTCCACTAATGGCTCATCTTAGAAATGGGAAGTTTATAGTTTTCAGTTGGAATTCCTGAGTGGTACAAATGCTTAACATGCTCAGCTGCCAACTGCAAGGTCAGTGGTTCGAGTCCACCTAGAAAGCTGAGTCCACCTTTCTTTGGAAGAAAGACCTAGCAATCTACCTCTGAAAAATTGGTCATTGAAAACTCTGTGAAGCACAGTTCTACTCTGACACACAAAGGGTCATCATGAGCCAGAATCAACTTGACAACAATTGACAGTGGTTCTGGTAACTTTTAGTTAAAAAACAAAACAAAACAAAACAAAACTCACTGCCATGGAGTCAGATCCAACTCACAGTGACCCCTCCTTGGGTTTCTGTGGCAGTATCACTACAGAAGTAGATTGCCCAACCTTCCTTCTGAGGAAATACTGGTGGATTTGAACTGCCAGCATTCTGGTTAGTAGTTAAATGCCTTAGGCACTACACAAACAAAGCCCCTAGCAGATGTATTATTCAGTGACCTCTGGTGGGTAACAAACTAATTGGAAATCAACACAAGTCTATTCTAACCTCTCAGAGAATTGTAGCTTTGCTTAGAATAAAGTGAGACTATTTGCCCTCTGAACTGAGCTCTGCAGGTACTTTTTACCAGGTACAAATTCCCTTAGCAAAATTAGAGGACACATAGCAACATACATGTTTATTCAGAACCTCACAACCTTTTCAACACCTCGGTAACACTGTTGTGAAAACAGCAAGGTAATTGCCAAGTTCAATCAGCTCCCATGATGTAATAAGTGGAAAGGCCTGTGAATTGCTCCGCTGCTAGACATTAAGGCAAGGAATGATGTCATTCTTTAAAAATAAATAAGCATAACCTAATGTCTTTTTATTAATAGTTGACTAATTGCTGCATCAGAAGAAGGAACGCTTTGTAGAAGGGAATGAGAAACTGCCCCTGACATCATACCAACAGCACAAGAGGAACTTTATTCTGTGGGTGTACACACACATGCGTGGCTAAAATGGCTCCTTAAATAATGAATCCCTAGATAACGCTGCAAAAGACAGGAAAGAGGTGTTAGCAATCTGATTGGCTCACAGCTGGAAAAAATTAGAGACTGTAAAGGGAGAGAATGATAGAGTATGATATGTGGTAGAAGTGCTGGCTTGAGAGGATGAGAAGAGAAGGAGGTTGGTTTTGAGAGTGACCCCTCCTGCTTTCAGTGGACACTTCATTTTCAGACCACACAGCTGAGTAGATCTTACCTGTGGCCTCATTTGTTTGTTCAAGTGTACAGCAACAACTGCAAACTGCTGGAAAAGGGCAAGGTGATTGAATGAAATGACTTTAGGTGACAAAAGAGGTTTATTATTTATTTATTTATTTGTAAAGCCAATCATCAATAAGGAGAGTTTAAAAGTATCAGAATCAAGTTATCCAGGTCCTATGATCCTCAAGCATTTGTGGCTTATTGTAGTTGCTATTGAGTCAGCTCTGACTCATAGCGACCCATGTATGACAGAACAAAACTGGTCTGGTCCAGCATCATCCCCAAGATCACAGACATGTTTGAGTCCATCCAACAATGTTCTGTTGTGAATTATAAAGTTTTCATTGGCTAATTTTCAGAAGTAGATTGCCAAGCCTTTCTTTCTAGTAAGTCCTAGTCTGGAAGTGCCACTGAAACCTGTCCATTATGGGTGACCCTGCTAGTACCAGTGGCATGGTTCCCAGCACTGTAGCAGTACCTGAGACACTACAGTGCAACAAACTGGCAGAGGGGTGGTGGATTTATGGGACACATCAAGCCAAACCAACTGTCATTCAGTCCTGACTCATAATGACCCTATAGGACAGAGTAGACCTGCCTCATGGGATTTCCAAGGCTGTAAATCTTTATGGAAGCAGACTACCTTATCTTTATTCTATGGAATGGCTGGTGGGTTCAAATCACTGACCTTTTGGTTAAAAGCTGAATGCCTTAATCAGGAAGCCACAAGAGGCCCTCAATTTACAGCATGGAGACTGGTATTTTTTTCTCTTCAGTGGGTTTGAATACAGGCAATTCCCACATCACAAACGAGATCCATTCCTAAGTAAGTCTTTAAGTCAAATTTGTAGGTAAGTTGGAACAGGTGCATAGAGTTCTTATTTAGCTTTACTTTTGTGCAAGAATGAGCACTTGTGGTACAGTGGTTAAAGCATTGGGCTACTAACCAAAATATTTGGCAGTTCAAACTCACCAGTTGCTCCATAGGAGAAAGATGAGGCAATCTGCTTCTGTAAAGATTTACAGCCTTGGGAACCCTATAGGGAAATTCTACTCTGTTTTTTTGGGTTGTCATGAGTTGGAATTGACTTGATTCTATGTGCAAGAAAAAGCTCACAGCCTTCGTAATGATTTAAACACTGTATGTGCAGCAAGTGAAAGTGATTGTGATGAAGAATTTGTTGTTAATAGGGATTGGTTTAATAGTTTCAAAATGAGGGCAAATTTACATAACATTAAAGGGTTTTCTCCCTAGGATATGGAATTTGTCCTTTCTTTATCAATTCTGAATGTATTATTGCAGTTATTTTTGTAGCACTGGAAAAAAGAAGATCCTTTCACAGCCCTTAGATATGTCCATCATATTTTTCTATGGATGGATATCATAAAATGGTTGTTCAGATTTAAATACATGAGTCTCTCTCTGTTGGTGGAACACAAGCCCCAATGCATTACCATATATCATGCTGAGGGCAATGTGCCCCTTATTTTTAGCCTGGAATTTCTTATGCTCTGTAAACTCAGCATGCCCATCAGTTAGGTGAGGCATTTCCACCTGGGTCATTGCCTTATAAAATCAGAGGTTGAAAAGCAATCAAGAAAAAACAGTCCTCAATCAGTGTTACAGGAACTGTGGATACATGTGTTTTATAAGTAACCTTTCTCCTTGAATATCCTCTGATATTGAATCAAAATTGGACCATTTATGAGCTAAGCAGAACAAATAATTATCAAAAGAGAATGAAAACATTCCTATGACCCTTCTTGGCTGAGGATTGTCACAAAAATTATTGCTTACCTGTCCTACTACATACAAAAAAAAAAAAAAAAAAAACTCCTGTCATGTCAGATCCAACTCATAGCAACCTCTCCTTGGGTTTCCAAGGCAGTATCACTACGGAAGTAGATTGTCCAAACTTCCTTCTGAGGAGTGGCCTACCACATAGCAGAGGTAAAATACCACTACTGAGATTCCTAACACCAGTTGTACATGAAGGTGTAGACCAACCACTCCGGCAGTGATGCCTCTGCATTTTCCCAAGCAGAGTGCCATTCATAACCAGAAACATAGTAAGTGCTTCACTGATAACCCAAAGAAGGATAACACTGAAAAGGATAATGAGCAGAAAGAAGACCTACTTAGCAGATGCCCATATAAAAGACCCTTCTGGAAAACATAAGATGAATTGGGAAGAGCATTGGGGTCAGGAACAGGAGTTCTATTGGGCTTGCCTAAGACCCTTGTTCTCAAAGTGTGGTCCTATTATCAAAAATGCAAATTTCCAATCTCTAATCCAGACCCATTTGATCAGATACTCTGGGAACAAGGCTCAGAAATCTGTGTTTTAACAAATGCTCCAGGTAATTTGGATACATGCTAAAGTTTGAAAATCACTGGTTTAAGAAAGCTGCTGAGGATAGGCCAGTTGCTATCTATACTTTTGAAAGCAATTCTTCCACCCTCACATGAGGCACACCCCACTTCACTCCCACCCTCATCATTTCCTCTATGACCTCCTCCACTGACTGTGAATGAACTTGAAACCAGGAAAGAGTCTTTGTGCTGTTTAACATAGCTAAAAGACTTTACATTACTACAATCACTTTCTGGACATCAGTTTTCATATCTATACAATGAAGGGATGACCAAGATCTGTAATGTCCTTTTAGTTTTTAACATTATATGATTATATAAATGGTCAGTGTTATTACTCTACATCCTAAATATCCACCACTACTTTCATGATCCATCACCTGTCTGTTTGTTGCACTGTGGTGGCTTGTGTATTGTGCTGGAAGTTACACTGGTATTTCAATTCCAGCCGGGTCACCCATACTGGACAGGTTTCAGTGGAGCTTCCAGACTAAGATGAACCAAGAAGAAAGGCTTGGCAAACTACATCTAAAAATTAACCAAGAAAAGCATATGGATCACCACAGAATATTGCCTGAAATAATGCTGGAAGGTAAGCCTGTAGGTGGAAGGTACTCACAATACACAGTGGCTGGAATAATAGACTTGAGCATACCATTGGTCATGAAGATGGTGCAAGACCTAGCAGTGCTTTGTTCTGTTGTACATAAAGTTTCCATGAATTGAGATGACTTCCCGGCAACTCTCATGCACATTACTATGGCATAGGTAAGGATAAAGAGTCTGATAATATCCTTCTAGATAACATCACCACAAAGAGTTGAAGTCTTGTAGCTAATGAATCCCTTAGCAAAAAATGCCTGTGACGTCACTGAGACAGGAGACAGTGATGTATAGCAGATATGCATGTCTAAATTTATCAATCTGCATTATTGGGACCCACAGTAAATAGAGAGGAGCTCTTCTAGCATAGTGCCTAAGGCACTTGACTGCTAACCAGAAGGCTGGTGGTTCAAATCCGCCAGCTACTCCTCAGAAGGAAGGTTGGGCAATCTACTTCCGTAGTGATACTGCCTCGGAAACCCAAGGAGGAGTCATTATGAGTTGGTCTGATTCAACAGCACATAACAACAACAATGTTAGCAAAAATAACAAGTTTCCCAGAGAGGTTATTCTCAAGTAAGTATTGGATTATTGAATGGTAAATCCAGGTGAGTAGGCATTATTATGAAGTTTCATCATATATTTATTCATTTATAACATATAATGTGAGTCAGAAACCACTGAAAAACATTTTAGAAACCAGATGGTGTATGTATTAGAAAGGATATACAGGCTCATTATTTTATCTTATTTTTTAGAAATTTTAACTCTTTCCTATGGAAAATTTTAAACATATGAAAAGTAGATACCATAGAATAATGACCCCCAAAACTTGCTGGAGCAAAAATTTAGAGCAAAGACATGCATAAAAACCCAAGTGGGTGAGTTGTAGTTGGGAAACACACAACAAACAGTGAGGGTCAGAGAAGCAAGAAGTAGGAGGTCAGACACAAGAAGAGATAAGAACAGCATCAGGAGCCTGTGGACCTAGTGATTTTCTATCAGAGCACATGTAGGACAAGGCTAGGCTCTGCCCTTGACCTTTCCCATGACTCACAGGGAGGTGGGGGCCAAGCACTGATCATAGCTTTTTGTTGTGGCTGTTGTTAGCTGCCCTTGAGTTGGCCTCTAGCTCATGGTGACCCCACACACAACAGGATAGACCACTGGGATCCACAGGGTTTTCACTGGCTGATTTTCAAAAGTAAATGATCAGACCTTTTTTCCTAGTTTGTCTTAGTCTGGAAGCTGCTCTGACACCTGTTCACATCATAACAACTTGCAAACCTGCACTGACAGATGAGTGATGACTGCACATGAGTTGTATTGGCTGGGAGTTGGACCTGGGACTCTCCTTCATGGATTGTGAGAATCCTACCTAGCAATGGAACCAACACCCATTGTAAATGCTTTACATACTTAAATCTTTCATTCATGACACCACTGCTTTTGATAGGAACTGATAGAATCCCTGTTTTATAGATGGACTAATGGAGCCTCAGAAGGTTAATGTGTAGCAGAGCAGGGCTTTGAACCCAGGCCGGTGGCTTCCAGAGCCTATAAACTTATCCATTATACCACTTCTTCACCTTAGAGAGATTCCAAGTCAATCTCCTCATTTTATAGACAAAATAGAAGAATGAGAGAGAGTAGCTTCCTGCTGGTAGATGATTCAACCTGTACTGGATGATGTGGGCAACTTAAAAATAAAAAATAGTGATGCTCCTTTCAAGACAAATTAAATTCTAATCTCAGAGAGGGGAGGCCTGGGCATTCTTTGAAGCTCTCCAGGTAGTTTTTATGTGCAGGCAAAGCTGATAAATCACTGATACATGAAAGAGATTTGGACTTAGATCTCCTTTCACACCCCAGCTTTGTTGCTTGGTATGTCCTGGTTCTATGGTGTTATATCCCTTTATTTAGGTCATTATAGTGCAGATACTTTTGAGAGGTCTTAGCCCATCAAGGGTATTAAAAAAAAAAAAAATGCAGTTATTCTTTCTACTATCAGCTGATGACATATTCAAAGTTAGAATCATGGATATTATTTTGCTTTGTTTTCTATTAATATCAGTATAGCATACCCAGAATTTCAGTCTTCAGCAGCACATTGTTAATATAATAAGAAAACAGACTATGGTAATTAAGCCTTGTCATCAGAAAGTCAATCAGACTGATAAGTACAATGACTATCACTGCACCCTTGGGAACTCTGGTGGCATAGTGCCTAAGGCATTTGACTGCTAACTAGAAGGCTGGTGGTTCAAATCCACCAGCCACTCCTCAGAAGGAAGACTGGGCAATTTACTTCTGTAGCCATACTGCCTTGGAAATCCAAGGAGGGTTCACTATGAGTTGGAATTGACTCAATGGTAGTGAGTTTGGTTTTTTGGTCTAGATATTTTACTTTTAGGCTTCTTAGTATGACACAAATACTTCCATTTTAACCACTTAGAGTATAAGTATTCTTCTACATCTGTGAAAATTGGCCTTTCTTGAAGAAGCTAGTTAACTATGACAAAGCTCAAAATAACTTGTTCTCTGCCTCCAACTACTGGATTGTTTTCTTGCCAATTGTGAAGTTTACACATTGTTTATTCTCTGAATCCACAAAGTACTCAGCAGTGAGACCTGGCCTTGTGTTGAACATGAAAGACGTCTTTATCACTGAGTGAAAACTTTATCACTGAGTGAAAACATGCTGGAATAGATTATGGAATGTTTAGATCTGGCACTCTCCAACAATAAAATGCAGCCTTGTTCTGGTTGGATGGGGCTTCACCTGCCTAACCTATTTGCTTGTTCTCTTCTCCTGCTGTGATTTAATCATTCTCTTGATCCTCTGATTCAAATTGACTATGTGTCCAGAGTGACTTTGTAAACTCAATCTGGGTTGAACTAAGACTGAAACTCCTAGTCCCCCTAGGCTTTTAAAGCTTACTGATCTCTTGAGAGAGAACATTTTCTTGTCAAATCACTGTTCTTTAACAAAACAAACTCTGGAATGGAAGCCTCATTACCTTGTGGCCATCAGTATACCCCCAGCTGTGATGCTCTGCTGGGCTGCTGAACATTCTTTCCTTCTTCCCCTGTTGAGTTTATGTGTATTTTATTTCATTCCCAGAGGGGTAACTTTTTGGTGTTAAAGGAGTTACTGGAGAGTTTGTGTATTCTTCCATTTTCTAACAATTAATCTTTGATTCCTAAACATATGCTTTCATAGTTTTCTGAGCTGGAAGTGGCCTCCTCATTCACTGGAACATCTTGAGAGAGAGCAAAACAGAAGCTTCAGGAAAGTTAAGTGACTTGCCCAATATTAAGTACTTTTTCCATGCCATAGTGGGAAGTAGTGCCACCTTCCAATTTTCTCAGGCTGCCTCTAAGACTTTTCATTTTATTATTTTATTTTGTTTTGAAAATTCTTAATTTTTTCATAGCAGAAAATATTAAACACATAAAAAGTAGATAGACTATAAGAAAACCCCCTTTACTCAGATACAACTCATGGTCAGTCTTGTTTCATTTTTACCTTCATCTACTTTCCCATCTCCATCATTAACCAGTTCCTGTCAAGTCAATTACAACTCAGGGTGACTCCATGTGTGTCAGAGTAGTCCTGTGCTCTGCAGCATTTTCAACAATTTTTGTTCAGAAATAATCTTCTAAGGCTCTTCTGGGTGCATTGGAACCCTCCACATTGGTGAGCAGCCAAGTGCGTTAATTTCTTGCACCACCCAGGGTTTCTTCTCCTATACCAGTTTGAAACAAATCATAGACCTTACATTGCTTCATTCATAACTACTGATTTTTTTTTTTTAATTTTATTTTGACTTGGGTGAAGATTTACAGAGTAAATTCACTTTTCATACAGCAGTTCACATATACTTTGTCTCATGTCATTGACCAAAATTTACA
>NW_006921726.1:6995873-7008849 GCF_000298275.1 Orycteropus afer afer
CTCGGAAGGAAGGTTGGGCAATCCTACTTCCGTAGTGATACTGCCTCGGAAACCCAAGGAGGGGTCGCTATGAGTCGGGTCCCACTCGATGGCACATAACAACAACAACAACAATGGAAGAGTGTATATGAAAAATGTTATAGACAATGAATGTTTTTCAAAATCAGAGAGCAGAATCAACTATCTCAGGGAAGAAGACAAAGGAAGTATACTGGTAACTGAGGCTTGAACATTGACAAGCAGAGTTTAAAAGGGAAAATACAGAATGAGGGAGATGTGCCTAAAAGCTGGAGTAGCAGGAATATACAAGGCTTACCTGAGAGATGTTGAATAGACAATTTTGTTCTAGCAGAAGGTTTTTACCTTTGTAATGAAATAGTAATATTATGTGTTTTGGTTGGATCTGATTATGTTAAATTTAGGCTTGGGGTTTTCAACTTAACTTTGAATACACTGTTGTTGTTATGTGCCATGGAGTCATTAAAGGCCTTTGTGCTATTAGAAAAGCCATTTGCTTTCATGGATAGTGGCAAAACAGGAATTTAGCATTTTGTCCTTATTATTTAAAACAAATTGAAGTGGAAGTAAAACCTATCAGTCTCCACACCACCATATCAGAAAATATAATTAGAGAAAAAAGTATAATTTAAATGATATCTACTAACACACTATAGATAGTAAGATTTTTCTGGGAACATTGTAACATCATCTGTCAACAGACATCAAATTAAATTGAGAAAAAAGAACATGACTAGCTTATGTCTTCAGTAAAGATATTTGAAGTTGTTTATTGAACTGGAATTCCATCTCCATAATTTTGTGGTTCCCTCTTTTCATCCATAATAATTCATCTCTATAATTAAAGTCTAATGAACCAAACAATTTCTCTCTTCATAATCAACCTCATCTGTGTGAGTAGCCAACATTAAAATAGAATCTTTCCAGTAAACGGATCAAATAGTCCTAATAAAAATATCTTTCCCTTTCTCTACAAATTTTACGTTTTCTCCCATTGATTAGACTTATTTCCTTAAGAATGCTTGGATGTCATAAGAATAGGGATAGTGATTTCAGACACCCTGCAGTACTAGAACAAACCTTTATTATTGAATTAATTAATTGATGCAACTTGGAATCTAAGAATGTGTCATGTCAACTATGATCTATTGAGGGCCTTCAATCTATTGCATGCTTTGTCATTTCATAATGTTCTGGTTCTTGGGAGGATGATGGTGAAGAAAGAAGATGGGAATACCATCTTTGAGTCTTAATTTAAAATTTAAGTATCTCTTGGAAATGTAAGGCTTTAAGCCATTATCAGCTAATGCCTTTGGCCATGATTAGCTGACTTGCAGTTGTGGAAAAAGAAGATTTTGTATAGGTGCCTGTAGGAATGAAGGCCCAGCCAGGAGAAGAATTTACAGAGAAAACATATTAAGGATCACTTTTTCAGTCTCTATTGTCTTGCACAGGGGCCGATGGTGGTTCAGGGATAGAATTTCTACATTTTATGCAAGAACACCTTGGTTCAATTCCCAGTCAGTGTAACTCATGTGTAGGTACCACTTACGTTTCAGTGGAGGCTTTCAAGTTGCTATGACACTCAACAGTTTCATTATAACTTCCAAACTAAGATAGACTAGGAAGAAAGATGTGATTATTTACTTCGGAAAATCAGAATTTTGTTCTTTTGTGCATGGGACTGCCATGAGTTGGGGGACAACTACAGGGTAGCTAAAAAGAACAGTTTTCCATAGAGCCCACCCGTCAAGTTCACTGGAAAGCAAACCCTTTTTCCATTGGCATAAACGCCAGAGATAGTATAAGTGTTTACCATTTTTGTTAGAAAAACTTGTAGTGTTGAAATAATTGTAAATGACATTTTAACTGCATTGTTTTAATGTAATCGTTCAAAGGTTTTCCCATTTCTCCTTAGCTACTCTAATCTTGAGGCTGAGTCACTTGCCATTGTCATTGCCCTTGAACTTTTTTCTTTTTCTAGTAGAGCAATATTTTCCTATACCCACCAGCCACTGCTCAGAAGGAAGGTTGGGCAATCTACTTCCATAGTGATACTGCCTCGGAAACCCAAGGAGGCGTCGCTATGACTCGGTTCTGACCTGATGTCACATAACAACAACAACAATCTTTATAAAATGTGTTAAAGATAGTCAAGCAGAATAGCTGATTTTCCTACACTCTACCAGCCTCCTGCCTGCCCTATTTAGTTAGGCTCCCTGACTCATTCCTGTAGGCAATGAGTTTTTAGTCCCTGCCTCCAGGCTTCAGATCAATATTTCTTCTATAACTGATTATTTATTTATTTAAATTTCACCTTTTATCTCTTTCATTTTGCTTTTCTCTTGTATCCTTTAAATAGTATCCTTCTTCTCCAGTTGCTGTTGAGTCAATTCCAACTCAGGGTGACCAGAGTAGGACCATGCTCCATGGGGTTTTCAATGACTTATTTTTTGGAAGTACATCACCAGACTTTTCTTCCAAGGTAACTTTAGGTGGACTTGAACCTCCAACCTTTTGGTTAGCAGCTGATCATGTTAACTGTTTTCACCACCCAAAGACTACATATGGAATGTTAGAAGATGATAATTGATATGGAAAAAAGAAAAAGTAGAGTAGTGTAAGGGGATTGGAAATCTCTGGATATGGTGGAAGGGAGTTCAGGAACGTGAAGATAAGTCTCTGAGATAGTGACAATTGAAAAAGACTTGAAGGAATAAAATATTTGTAAATAATCTCAGTTTATTCTGGGATAATATCATTCTCCATACATTAATGTTAAAACCAAAATGGACATGACCATGTAGAGGTTTAGCAGATGATATTTCTATATACATATTTGTATGTGCTATAGGAATGTCCATATATATTATAGAGCTAAGGCATTTAGTTGCTAGCCAGAAGGCTGGCAGTTCAAACCCACCAGCCACTCCTCAAAAGGAAGGTTGGGCAATCTACTTCTGTAGTGATACCACCTTGGACGCCCCAGAAACCCAAGGAGGGATTGCTATGAGTAGGATCTGACTTGATGGCAATGAGTTTGTTTTTTTGTTTTAACAGGGGCCAAAGTTATGATAACTTCTAAGCCACAGCTAACCACCTTGAGGGAGTGAATCTCTGGGCCTGTGGTCTCATGACCATGGTTGCAGGGGACATCAAGGTCAATTGGAATAACTTACTACATGAAAACATTGCTCTACATCCCAGTTTTGTGAGTAGTGACTGGGGTCTTAAAACCTTTGTGAACAGCAATCAAAGATGCAACATTTGGTCTCTCCTCATTCAGAGCAAAGAAGAGTAAAGGAAAATCAAAGACACATGGAAATAATTAGTCTAATTATTTTTCTAATAATTATGGAACTAATGGACCATAAGTTCCTCAGTCTATGTGACTCTGAGACCAGAAGAACTAGGTGGTAACTCTCTCACTGCCAAACACTTGGAAAGGGATCCATATTAGAGATCATGGATAATGTGGGAGAAGGATGTGGAACAAAATTCAAAATCATAAAAAAGACCAGTCTTACTGGCCTGATAGAGACTTGTGAAACCCCCAACACTATATGGCCCTAGTCATCCTTGACCTTACTCAAGTGGTTTAACTTCCAGCCAAATAATAGAAAGAATAATTCTTTCTATTATACCAGGTGAATAATTATACCAGGTAGGTACAGTCTTTAGAACAAATAACCATGGGAGATCAGAAGGGTAGCAATTGCACAGGGGGAAAGCTCAGAGGGCAAGAGTGCATGGGAAAGAAGGACACAGGGAAAAGGTAAACATGGGGAGGAAGTGAGAAGAGAGCTGTTACATTGTGGGGATTACAATCAATGTCAAGAAACAAGATGTATAAGAACTGTTGAATGGAAGATGAATTAGCTCTATAAACTTTCACCCAAATCACAAAGAAAGAAAAATCCACAATAGGCAAAGAACTATATGGATAAATTTAAGTAACAATAGAGAACACATTTTCATTATATTCATCACAGTCTCTCTGTAGTTGGTAACCCTTTATTCTCTCACCCCATTCATTGTGTTTATAGCCTCATAAATGACTTTCCTTGCTTAGGATGATCAACGAGAGGTCTTACCAGATAGATTTCTTTCTGTTGTTGCTGTTAGGTGCCATTGATTTGGCTCTGCCTCATAGAGACCCTATGCACAACAGAATGAAACATTGCTTGGTCTTGCACCATCCTCATACTCCTTGCTATACTTGAGTCCATCATTGCAGCTACTGTGTCAATCTACCTTGTTGAGAGTCTTCCTCTTTTTTGCTGACCCTCTACTTCACCTCTATCCTTCTCCAAGGACTGGGACCTTCTGACAACATGACCAAAATACATGAGATGAAGTCTGGCCATTCTTGCTTCTAAGGAGCATCCTGGCTGCACTTCTTCCAGGACAGATTTGTTCATTCTTCTGGCAGTCCATGACATTTTCAGTGTTCTTCACCAACACTACAATTCAAAGGCATCAACTTTTCTTCAGTCTTCTTTATTCAGTGTCCAGCTTTCCCATGCCCCTGAGGCTATTGAAAATTCCAGGGCTTGGGTCAGGCACACCTTAGTCTTCAAAGTGACATCTTTGCTCTTTAACAATTTAAGGAGGTCCTCTGCAGTGGATTTTCCCAGTGGAATACAATGTTTGTACCTAAGGCATTTGTCTGCTAGCCAGAAGGCTGGTGGCTCAAATCCACCAGCCACTCGTCGGAAGGAAAGTTGGGCAATCTACTTCTGTAGTGATACTGCCTCGGAAACCCAACGAGGGGTCACTATGAATTGCGTCCGACTCGATGGCACATAACAACATCTGCAGTGGATTTGCCCAGTGGAATACATTTGATTTCTTGACTGCTGCTTCCATAGGTGTTAATTGTGGATCGAAGTAAAATAAAATCCCTGACAACCTCAATCTTTTCTCCATTTATTTTGATGTTGCTTATTGGTCCAGCTGTGAGGGTTTTTGTTTTCTTTATGTTGAGGTGTATTTCATACTGAAGACTCTTGTCTTTGATCTTCATCGATAACTGCTTCAAGTCATCTTCACTTTCAGTAAACAAAGTTGTGTCATCTGCATATCACAAGCTGTTAATGAGTCTTTCTCCAAACCTGGTGCCTCATTTTTCATATAGTCCAACCTCTTGGACTATTTACTTTAACATACAGATTTCATAAGATGGTGAAAGGATACAACCCCAACACACACCCTTTCTGATTTTAAGCCATCCAATATCCCCTTGTTCTGTTCAAACAATAGCCTCTTGTTCTAGGTATGTTCCTCATAAGCACAATGAAGTGTTCTGGAATTCCCATTCTTCACAATTTTATCCATGATTTGTTTTGATCCACACAGTTGAAGGACTTTGCATAATCAGTAAAACACAAGTAAATATCTTTCTTGTATTCTTTGCTTTCAGCCAAGATCCATCCAACATCAGCAATGATCTTCCTCTTTCTGTGTCGTCTTCTGAATCCAGATTGAATATCTGGAAGTTCTTTGTCAATATACTTCTGCAATTGTTTTTGAATTACTTGCAGCAACATTTTACTTGCATGTGATATTATTTGATAATTTCCACATTCTATTGGATCACCTTTGTTTGGAATGGGCACAAATATGGATCTCTTCAAGTCAGTTGGCCAGGTCTTTCAAATCTTCATAGCATAAACAAATAAGTGCCTTCAGCCCATCATCCATTTGTTGAAAAATCTCGATCGGTATTCCGTGAATTCTGGAGCTTTGCTTTCACCAATTGTTTCACTGGATCTTGGATTTCGTCCTTCAATACTATCAGTTCTTGATCATATTCTACCTCTTAAATGGTTGAATGTTGATCAATTATTTTTTGGTATAGTGACTCTGTATATTCCTTCCATCTTCCTTTGATGCTTCCTGTATCATTTGATATTTTGCCCATAGAATCCTTCAATATTGCAACTTGAGGCTTGAATTTTTTTTCAGTTCTTTCAGCTTGAGAAATGTTGAGTGTATTCTTCCCTTTTTGTGTCCTAATTCTAGGTCTTTGTACATTTCATTATAATAATTTGTCTTCTTGGGCTGCCTTTTCAAATATTCTGTTCAGCTCTTTCATTCCATCATTTCTTCCATTCACTTTAGCCATTCTCCATTCAAGAGCAAGTTTCAGAGTGTCTTCTGACATCTGTTCTCGTCTTTTCTTCCATTCCTGTCTTTTAAATTATCTTTTGTTTTCTTTATGTATGATGTCATCCCACAACTCATCTGGCCTTCAGTCATTGGTGTGCAATGCATCCCATCTATTCTCCAGATGATCTCTAAATTCAGATGGGATATAATCAAGCTTGTATTTTGGCTTTCATGGACTTCTTTTAATTTTCTTCAGCTTCAATTTCACCTTGCTTATGAGCAATGAATGGTCTGTTTCACAGTCAGGTCCTAGCCTTGTTTTGACTGATGATATTGAGCTTCTCCACTGCCTCTTTCCACAGATGTAGTCGATTTGATTCCTGTGTATTCCATCTGTTGAAGTCCATGTGTAAAGCCATTGTTTATATTGTTGAAAAATGGTATTTCCAATGAATAAGTCGTTGGTCTTGCAAAATTCTATCATGCAGTCTCTGGCATCATTTCCATCACTGAGGCCATATTTTCCAGCTACCGATGATTCTTGTTTGTTTCCAATTTTCACATTCTAATCACCAGTAATTATCAGTACATCTTGATTGCATATTTGGTCAATTTCAGATTGCAGAGGCTGGTAAAAATCTTCAATTTATTCATCTTTGGCTTTACTAGTTGGTGCATAAATTTGAATAACAGTGATAGTAACTGTCTTCCTTGTAGGCATATAGATATTATCATATCACTGACATTGTACTTTAGGATAGATCTTGAAGTGTTAGATTATAGATGATAGATTTCTTAGTATTTTGTTTATTATCTTGGGGCTCCAGTCATAATTTATTTCATTTGCTTTCTGGGAATATAAGGGTTACACAAGAACCCACACCTCCAACTTCATGGGCTTTACCAAAACCATTTCCAACCTTTGCAATATTATGAAGGCTAATATAGCTGTTTTTTGCAAATATAAGAACTATCCTTCACTCTTCCCTGAGTTCATGTCTTACATAATGTGACCTCACAATTTCTCCCATGAAGAGGTGGGATCTATTTCCTCACTCCTTGAATTCAGCCTGGCCTTACAACTCACTTTGGCCAATGGAATGCAGCAGAAGTGAGCCTGTGCCATGTTCAAGCCCAGGTCTCCCTGTGCACTTCCACATATTTGGGAATCTGCAGCATTGTATGTGCAAGCCTGGGCCAGCCTTCTGTATAATAGGAGACACATGGACTAGTCAACCTATTGCCCCAGGACAGGCAACTAATCTCAGACATTTGAGTGACACCATGCTAAACCTAGACATAAATGATAGCAGGAGTGGGCCTAACTGAAAGCCACTGAGCCCGGTACAAATCAGCATATCCACTTTGCTATCTGGTAGATTATTGTTGTTATTTGTCTTGAGCTACCTCTGACTCATGACAACTTTATGTATAACAGGATGAAGCATTGCTTGATCCTTTGTCATTTTTTGGGATCACTGGTATGTTTGAGTTCATTGTTGTGGTTCATGTGTGAATCCATCTCACTGTTTTTTTTTTCTTTTTTTTTTTGACCCTCATTGTGTTGCTATGCTGATTTATCAGACATTATGTTCTTTTCTAGCACTTGGTCTTTCCTGCTGACATGTGTCTTTCCTGACCATATAATTGAAGTTGTCAATGATCTCATTCTACTTGGATCAACAATCAACATCCATGGAAGTAATAGTCAAGAAATCAAGTGATGTATTATATTGAGCAAGTCTGTTGCAAAAGACTTCTTTAAAGTTTTAAAAAGGAAAAATGTCACTTTTTTCACAATATAAGATTAAGTATATCTTGACCCAAGCCATAGTCTTTTCAACTCTCTCCTATGCATGCAAAAGTTGGATAATTGAAATGGATGAAAAGAATTGAAGCATTCAGACTGTGGCTCTGGCAAATATATAATGGTCTTCCAAACCAAACTTATTGCTGACCCCCATTTTAAGTCTTCAATGGAAGTAGATCACCCAGTCTTCCTTCCATGGAGTAGCTAGAGTGTTTGGACCACTGACCTTTCAGTTAACAGTCAAATCCCTTATCCACTACACCACCAGAGCTCCTGTCTTTAATGGTCTTTGAAGGAATGAAACCAGAATGTCCCTTAGAAGCAAAGATGGCAAGATTTTGGTTCATTTACTTTGGACACATCACTAAGAAAGACCTGGCAGACTAGTGAGCAATAACAAGTGTTTACTATTTTAAGGTATTGGATTTTGAGGTGGTTTGTTATGTGTTAATAGATAACTGATACAGCAAGGAAAAGAGATTTCTCTTCCTGATTTTCATCATAAAATAAAACTTTTTTCTCTCTAAAGGATCACCCTCATTTTCTTTGGGGCCTCCCGTCCCAGCTAGCCTTCCAATAATCGTTCTTCCTTTCCCATTTTTTATTTATCTATTTTTAAAAAACTGTACTCAAATTGTTAGGTTCTGTCAAGTCAATTTTGACTGACAGCGACCCCATGTGACAAAGTAGAAGTGCCCCCTGAAGCAAATCACTAAGTTTTCCTCTTGCAGAGCCACTGGGTGGGTTGGAAATTCTAACCTTTGGGTTAGCAGCCAAGTGCTTAACTGTACCATTAGGAGTCCATAGTCATATTTCATGTGGATTTATAAATTATCCACCACTGACAATTGAAAATGGAATCTGATTATGTATAAAAAGCCATTTTTATATATTAAAAACAAGTGAGAAGTGTATCATCCAGGAACTAATTGTGTGTGCATGCTTAAGTGACTGAACATGACCTAGAGAAGATTTTCATTATTCCATCACCATTTACCCATAACAGGAAACCTGATGGTGTGTGCTGCCCAATATGAAAGCAGAGATCTCAGTTTGATGGATTTCCAGTCTGCTATTCACTGGAAGTAAAGATATGGAAAGCCATTAGTCTTTTAAAAATTGACACTTATTTCTTGCATTGATCCTGATGAGTAAACTGTGCTCTTAAGGAGGTAGTAGAAATGGGAGTCTTGACATCAGAAGGAATGAGGGTTTGACAAACATATTGAATATCTTTGTCCTAAACAGCTATTTCTCTTTGAGCTCCAGCTCACTTGGTATTCCTACAACAATCTTACCCTAGCTTTGTCACTGTGGCTGGTTTACACATGCAAAAGTGAGTCAGATACAGTGAGGAAAAGAGAATTGAAATTGTTGAGGCTAGTCTTTGGATAAAAGAACTGATCTCCATGCTTCTGCAAAAATAACACCAATTATATTAGCAATATAATGCTTTCAAAGCTTTTTCTGATTATTTATGACACATGATTTTTATGACATTTTGTGAGGTTTAAATGATGTTTAAAATTTAACAAATTGTTATGCATTGAATTGTGTCTCCCAAAAAGATATGTCGAAATATTAAGGCCTGTTTCTGTGAATGCAACCCTGTTTGGGAATAGAGTTTTTCTTTTGTTATGTTAATGATGGTGTACTGCAAGAGAAAGCTCACTGCCATCAAGTCAATTCCAACTCATAGTGACACTGACCCCCCTTGGATTTCCAAAGCTATAAATATTTATGGAAGCAGACTGCCCATCTTTCTTCCATGGAGCAACTGATGGTTTCTAATGACCTGTTGGTTAGCAGCCAAATACCATAACCATTACACCACCAGAGTTCCTTTATACTAGAGGAAGGTGGGTCCTAAACCTAATCACTTCTGTGTGGGGTCTTACAAGGGGGAATATGGATGTGGAAAGGAGCTCTGGTGGCACAGTGGTTAAGTGCTTGGCTGATAACTGAAAGGTTGAAGATTCGAACCCACCAGCCACTCCATGGGGAAAGATGTGGCAATCTACTTTCATAAAGATTCACAGCCTTGGGAACCATAGAGGGAAGTTCTACTGTGTCCTATAGGATTGTGCCAAATCATAATAAACTAAATGGCAGTGAGTTAATGGGTATAGACATAGAGAGATGTGCACACAAGTAGAAGACACCATGTGAGGAACCATCTGCAAACCAAAGAATGCCAAGAAACACCTGGGGATATTGTCAAGGAAGGACTTTTCCCTGAAGCCGATGCCCTGATTTGGATTTCTAACTCTGAAACTGTGGGATAATAAATTCTTGTTCTTTAAAACCACTCATTTTTTGGTATTTTGTTACAAAGGAGGCTAAAAACAGTGCAAAAACAACAACAGCAAGTCTCACTGCTGTCGAGTAGGTTCAGACTTGTAGCAAACCCTCCTTGAGTTTTCAAGGCAGTATCTCTACAAAAGTAGATTTCCCAGTCTTCCTTCTGAGGAGTGGCTAGTGGGTTTGAACCACCAGCTTTCTAGTTAGCAGTCAAATGCCTTAGGCACTATGCCACCAGAGCTCCTAAATCTCAAATCACAAAACAATTTAGTGGTTGTGTGGATAACCATCCGATGCTTTCATTTCCTTAATTTAACAAATATTTCTTAAGCATTTAGTACGTGAAGCTTTGGTGGTGTAGTGCCTAAGGCATTTGACTGCTAACCAGAAGGCTGGCAGTTCAAACCTGCTGGCCACTCCTCAGAAGGAAGGTTGGGCAATCTACTTTCATAGTGATATCATCTGGGAAACCCAAGAAGGGGTTGCTGTGAGTCGGGTTTGGCTCGACGGCAGTTTTTTTTTTATTATTATTATTTTTTAAAATTTTATTTATAAAGTAGGATTATCTCCTCACATGATTTAGATTTTTTTTTAATTTTCTTTAATTGTTAATTTTATAATATATGTATGAAATCTAAATTACTGATTTTAAAAAGCAATGCTTTAGTGAGTTATACACTTCATGTAGTAGTAGTCCAACAAACTGACTATAGATATTGTAAGAAATAATTTTAAATAAAGCATGATTGGAAATGTTAAAAGAAAGTTTCTGGGGTTGTATGTGGAGAGGAGAAGCAATGGAAATAATTTGCATTTGCTAGTGAAATAAGATTTGAAAAGGTAATGTTAAAATATATGCCTACAATTTTATATAGATTGATCACCAACTAACTGAATGTTCCTTTAAACAAGGATGGTGAGATATCAACTCACTTACTTTGAACGTGCCATCAGGAAAGAGCAATCACTAGAAATAGACATCATGATTGGTGAAGTGGAGGGTTAGCCAAAGCAAGGGAAACCCTCAATGAGATGGATTGACCCAATAGCCACAACAATGGGCTCATACATACTAATGATCCTGAAGATGGCACAAGCCCAGGAATTGTTTCATTCTTTTGTACTAGGAGTTGTAATGAATTGGAGCTGACTTGATGGCAAATAACAATTACCAATAGATTAGCCTACAATTAGAAATGATTTTTTTACCCCAAATTTAGTCATCTGATTGAAAACAAATGAAGAACTTTTCAGAAAACAATTGATGTCAGGATACCAGGGATACCAGGGCAGAACCAAATGAGAGAAGAAAAACTGGAGGTCCAGCCAACAGAGGCAGGTGAAGCAGAAGTGTGACCAGAGAAATTAGCAAAGTCCATTCATACATGAGTGTGGAGTGAGGGCTTTGGCTTTTACTACAAGTAAGATGAGATAATGTTAAGTCTTGTAGTTCAGCAGGCAAGAGTGCAGGGGGCAGAGAATAAACACAGACTACAGATATAAGTGTACTGATGTGCAGTGAGTTCCACCAGAGCTTCAGAGTTTGTGAAATGTTTGCCAGTTCTGTGTCCAAAAGAGCTCCCTTCTTGCTGATGGGCTCTACCACTGGTGAGCTAGTGATTCTCTATGCTTTGTCCTTAAACCTGCAAGTATGTACAAGTATTGTCACTTAGGTCTTGATTTGCTTTTTGTTTGCCAACAGGAATTTCTCTCATTTGATTACCTCTCTGAACCCCTAATGGAGGCACTAGTTTCATAAGGTGAAGCAACCCTGCCTACTTGCACACCCAGCTACAGTTCCTTAACAAAGAGTCTTAGCTTCCTGGGAAGGAAGGTCAGAGAAATGAAACCATCTACTTCCATCTATTTCTGAAGAATCATCCACTGAAAACCGTAAGAAATAGAGCTCTAGTCTGACAAACATGGATCACCATGAGACAGAGTCATCTTGATGGCAACTGGGTTTTTGTTTGTTTTAATTTCACAGCTTGTAAATCTAGAGTTAGAAGCAGTTCTGGGATCTTTTATACTTATCAAAATTTTAGTCTTGTCACTAGGCTAGTTTGCTGCACCAGCCTACAAAGAGTATGTCCCTCATCCTCACTGTTAACTATTTATTTCTTAACAAATATGGAATGGATGTCTACCATACAGCAGGCACGTCTCATAACCATGGCCATCAAGTCAATTCTGACTCATAGAAACATTTTAGGATAGAATAGAACTGCCCCATAGGGTTTCCAAGGCTGTAAATCTTCACAGTTGTGGGCTGCCTCATTTTTCTCCATGGAGCCAGCTGGCAAGTTTAAATTGTTGACCATTTTGTTAGTATCTTAGTTCTCTAGTGCTGTTTTAACAGAAATATGACAAGTGGATGGCTTTAACAAAAGGGACTTTATTCTCTTACAGTTTAATGTAAAGTTGGGTTGCTGAGGCTGAGAGAAATCAGATCAGAGAAACAGAAAAGTAGAGTTTATTTAAGAGATGCAAGAATCAAAGCAAATGGGCTGGCTCTCTGCGTTAGAGGGACCAACCAGAGATTGTCTCAATTAGGGTCTTTTTTGAAATTATATTTATTTATTTATATTGTGATTTGGGTGAAGATTTACAGAGCAAATTCACTTTCCATACAGCAATTCACATACACTTTGTCTCATGACATTGACCACAGTTTACCACAATGCAACCGCTCCCCTCCCACTTCCTCCGCATAGTTATCTCTTCCCAGTGTCCATC